>NC_141876.1:559979573-560286149 GCF_056163025.1 Triticum urartu
TCTTGGGTTGTTGGTCTAAATCTGGAGTTTCTAGAGAATCAAAAGAACCTTCTAGAGTAGACAACAACAGACAAATGTTACAGCTGTATGTAGAGTTACACATTTTGTTGTAATCCAATGATGCTGAATTGTGTGGAACTAATCTACTATTACCTGTATCTGTTCTTGATTTTCAGTTAGAAAGCTTGAAGAAAATATCTGTTGAATTGTATGAAACCATTTACTAAACGGTTGTATATTCTGAAATAGTTGCTGACTTCCTCATTGTTTATAATTCTGCCACCTTTGAGTTGCAGTTCCCGGCCGATGAGGAATATAAGGACTACTGACCACTGCCTTACAACTTATATCTTCAAGAAGTATCGCTAGCCCGGACACGAATATTTGATAATCGATAACTTTTTGTATGGAGAGAGAGGTCTGCGACAACCTCACAATTCTTGTATGATTCATTTGTATCGGCGTTGGCTTGACAGTTCTAAGTTTGGGAACCTGTCGAACAATGATGGCTATTCTTATTCTAGCCCATGAAAATGGTCACATGATGTTTTTGTTTGTACACGAGAGATCTTTTTCAGCTGCAACATCATATATATTTCATACTAAATTCTGACATTTGTGTATTGCTGTTCTTATTCTAGTCCATGAAAATAGTCACATGATGTTTTTGTTTGTACACAAGAGATCTTTTTCAGCTGCAAAATCATATATATTTCATACTAAATTCTGACATTTGTGTATTGCTGTTCTTATTCTAGCACATGAAGATGGCCACATGATGTTCTTGTATGTAATGGTCACAACTTGATTGCAGCGAGAGATAATTTTCCAACCACAGAGCCATATCTTTCATACTAAATTATGACTGTACGCTGGAGCGCCTTCCCCTGCTTACCAAACTGCCACAGGGAAAGGGGGTGATATCCCCGTCGGAGATGGGGATCACCTGTGTTGGTGAAAATCCCCCGCAGGGGTCTTTCACCCTGGGTTATCCTTCCCTTGTAACCAAATGAGGCCTCACGGTCACTTAAGAGAGTGAGATCTGATAGATATGATAAGATACTATTTTTGGTATTTTTGTGATAAAGATGCAAAGTAAAATAAAAGCAAAGTAAAAAAGCAAAGGAAATAACTAAGTATTGAAAGATTAATATGATGAAGATAGACCCGGGGGCCATAGGTTTCACTAGTGGCTTCTCTCAAGAGTATAGGTATTTTACGGTGGGGGAACGAATTATTGTTGAGCAATTGACAGAATTGAGCATAGTTATGAGAATATCTAGGTATGATCATGTATATAGGCATCATGTCCGAGACAAGTAGACCGACTCCTGCCTGCATCTACTAATATTACTCCACTCATCGACCGCTATCCAGCATGCATCTAGAGTATTAAGTTCATGAAAACAGAGTAATACCTTAAGCAAGATGACATGATGTAGAGGGATAAGTTCAGGCAATATGATAAAAAAAGCCATCTTGTTATCCTCGATGGCAACAATACAATACGTTCCTTGCTGCCCCTACTGTCACTGGGAAAGGACACCGCAAGATTGAACCCAAAACTAAGCACTTCTCCCATTGCAAGAAAGATCAATCTAGTAGGTGATGATCCACAAGTATAGGGGGTCAATTGTAGTCCTTTCGATAAGTAAGAGTGTCGAACCCAACGAGGAGCACAAGGAAATGATAAGCGGTTCCCAGCAAGGTATTCTCTGCAAGTACTGAAATAAGTGGTAACAGATAGTTTTGTGATAAGATAATTTGTAACGAGCAACAAGTAACAAAAGTAAATAAGGTGCAGCAGGGTGGCCCAATCCTTTTTGTTGCAAAGGACAAGCCTGGAAAAACTCTTATATGATGTAAAGCGCTCCCGAGGACACATGGGAATATCGTCAAGCTAGTTTTCATCACGCTCATATGATTCGCGTTCGGTACTTTGATAATTTGGTATGTGGGTGGACCGGTGCTTGGGTGCTGCCCTTACTTGGACAAGCATCCCACTTATGATTAACCTCTATTGCAAGCATCCGCAAATACAACAAAAGTATTAAGGTAAACCTAACCATAGCATGAAACATATGGATCCAATCAACCCCTTACGAAGCAACGCATAAACTAGATTTTAAGCTTCTGTCACTCTAGCAACCCATCATCTACTTATTACTTCCCAATGCCTTCCTCTAGGCCCAAACAATGGTGAAGTGTCATGTAGTCGACGTTCACATAACACCACTAGAGGAGAGACAACATACATCTCATCAAAATATCAAACAAATACCAAATTCACATGACTACTAATAGCAAGACTTCTCCCATGTCCTCAGGAACAAAAGTAACTACTCACAAAGCATAAACATGTTCATAATCAGAGGGGTATTAATATGCATATAGGATCTGAACATATGATCTTCCACCAATTAAACCAACTAGCATCAACTACAAGGAGTAATTAACACTACTAGCAACCTACTAGCACCAATCCCGGACTTGGAGACAAGAATTGGATACAAGAGATGAACTAGGGTTTTGAGATGAGATGGTGCTGATGAAGATGTTGATGGATATTTCCCTCTCCCGATGAGAGGAGCGTTGGTGATGACGATGGCGATGATTTCCCCCTCCGGGAGGGAAGTTTCCCCGGCAGAACAGCTCCGCCAGAGCCCTAGATTGGTTCCGCCAAGGTTCCGCCTCGTGGTGGCGGAGTTTTGTCCGAGAAGATGGCTTATAATTTTTTTCCCATCAAAAGAGTCCATATAGCAGAAGATGGTCACCGGAGGGCCACCAGGGGGCCCATGAGGTAGGGGCGCGCCTAGGGGGTAGGGCACGCCCCCACCCTCGTGGGCAGGGTGTGGCCCCCTTGGTAAAGCTCTTGCGCTCAATGTTTTTTATATATTTGGAAAACATCATCCATGAAGTTTCAGGACTTTTGGAGCTGTGCAGAATAGGTCTCTAATATTTGCTCCTTTTCCAGCCAGAATCCCAGTTGCCGGCATTCTCCCTCTTTATGTAAACCTTGTAAAATAAGAGAGAATAGGCATAAGTATTGTGACATAATGTGTAATAACAGCCCATAATGCAATGAATATTGATATAAAAGCATGATGCAAAATGGACGTATCAACTCCCCCAAGCTTAGACCTCGCTTGTCCTCAAGCGAAAAGCCGAAATTGAAAAATATGTCCACATGTTTAGAGATAGAGGTGTCGATAAAAATACAATACGGGCATGAGGGCATCATGATCATTCTTAGAACAGCAACTCATATAATTCTTGTCATATGATCTCTAATGCTAGAGTAATAATTCAATCACAATATCAAGTATGAATCATAAACTTCATTGAAAACTGACAAACTATAATCTCAGTCATTGAGGCAATTGCAATTTATCATAACATAGGAAAGAGTCAATGTACAAGGGCTTTTCAGCAAGTCCACATACTCAACTATCATATAGTCTTTCACAATTGCTGACACTCACGCAATACTTATGGGGTATGGAGTTTTAATCGGACACAGAGAAAGATAGGGGCTTATAGTTTTTCCTCCCAATGTTTTACCTCAAGGGTAATGTCAACAGTAATAGTTCATGAAAATTCACATCCAATTAGCTATATATACCAGGATCTTTCCAACATATTGTGCTTTCCAAAGGATAAAATGTAAAAAGGAAGGGTGAAGATCACCATGACTCTTATGCAATGTAGGAGATAAAAGTAAAAGATAGGCCCTTCACAGAGGGAAGCAGAGGTTGTCATGCGCTTTTATGGTTGGATGCACAAAATCCTAATGCGAAAGAACGTCACTTTATATTGCCACTTGTGATATGGACCTTTATTATGCAGTCTGTCGCTTTTATTACTTCCATATCACACGATTATATAAAGCTTATTTCTTCCACACCAATCAATCATACATATTTAGAGAGCAATTTTTATTGCTTGCACCGATGACAACTTACTTGATGGATCTTACTCAATCCATAGGTAGGTATGGTGGACTCTCATGGGAAAACTGGTTTAAGGGTGTTTGGAAGCACAAGTAGTATCTCTACTTGGTGCAATGAATTTGGCTAGTATGAGGGGGAAAGGCAAGCTCAACATGTTGGAGGATCCAAGACAATATAATTTATCTCAGATGTAAGAAAACATAACCCATTATGTTGTCTTCCTTGTCCAATGTCAACTCTTTAGCATGTCATATTTTTAATGAGTGCTCACAATCATAAAAGATGTCCAAGATAGTATATTTATACGTGAAGACCTCTCTTTATTTATTACTTCCTATTAATTGCAACGATGGCCAAAACTATGTTTGTCAACCCTCAATAACTTTTATTCATCATACTCTTTCTATGTGAGCTCATTACTCTCCATAAGAGTCACATGGTCTCTTTGTTTCTTTTTGTTTCTTTCTCTTTTCTTTTATTCACTTGGGATCATGACAAAAATAATCAAGCCCTTGACTCAACACTAATCTTTATTATATAGCTCACGGACTCGATTACATAGAAGGATAATAAAGCAAAACTCACAACTAGATCATACTAAGAACTTTTATTCTATTAGATCAAGATATTACCAAAAGGATTGAACTAAGAAAAACGGTAAAGATAAAAGTGATGGTGATACGATACCGGGGCACTCCCCCAATCTTGGCAGTTGCCAAGTGGAGTGCCCATACCAGATACTCAATTCTTCTTTGTTGGTGAAGAAGGTGGAGTTGTTGATGATGGATAGTCGCACATCGAGCGTAGGAGGTCTTCTAGCTTGCGGATAATGCCCTTGAGTGCGATGATATGCTCCTTCAACAAAATATTTTCACGTGTGAGATACTTATTTTGTATGCGAGCCAACTCAATCATCTTGAAAGCTTCGATTTATGTTGGGGTAAGAAGATTGTGATCAAGTTGAAGGGTGTCTTCTATTGCTGGAACTTGGTCCTCCATGGCCTTCTTGATCCCTTCATCCTTGTTGATCTCCATAGGTTCTTCTCTCTTCAGCTCTATCTTCATTAGCCAAGCATCATTTCCCTCATGGTCGGAGGAGGAGGGAGACGACATAGTGCCTGGCCTTGAGAACCCTGACAGAAAACAGCTTGAAACGAAGATAGGAGATTTTTGCGTGATACGGGAGTCAAAACCCCCGGGAGGTTATATAATGAATTTTTACTGACCAAAATACGTGTCCTGTAAGAAAACGGAGTCCGGAGAGCGCACGAGGTGCCCACGAGGTAGGGGGCGCGCCCTCCACCCTCGTGGAGCCCTTGTGTCCTTTCCGGACTGCTGCTTATTTTTCTATTTTTCTAAATAATCCAAAACAGAGAAATATTGCCTTGAAAACTGTTTTGGTGTCGGTTTACTTACCGTACCACATACCTATTCCTTTCCGGAGTCTGTAACGTTCTGGAAAGTGTCCTTTATGTATTCCGCCGGGGTTACGGTTTCAATAACATTGGTTTCAACATTTATGGGATTACCTGAGATATAGTGTTTGATTCTTTGACCGTTCACCACCTTTGGATTTGTGCCTTCGAAGTTGTTGATTTTTATGGCACCTGAACGATAGACCTCCTCGATAACGTAAGGGCCTTCCCATTTAGAGAGAAGTTTTCCTGCAAAAAATCTTAAACGAGAGTTGTATAGCAATACATAATCATGCTTTTGTATCCTTTTGTCTAAACTCATGCTTTTGTATCCTTTTGTCATGCCATCTTTTAACTTTTTCTTTAAACAACTTGGCATTTTCGTAGGCTTGGGTTCTCCATTCATCAAGTGAGCTAATATCAAATAACCTCTTCTCACCGGCAAGTTTAAAATCATAATTAAGTTCTTTAATAGCCCAATAAGCCTTGTGTTCTAGTTCGAGAGGTAAGTGACATGCTTTTCCATAGACCATTTTATACGGAGACATACCCATAGGATTTTTATATGCAGTTCTCTAGGCCCATAATGCACCATCAAGTTTCTTGGACCAATTCTTTCTGGACCTATTAACAGTCTTTTGCAAAATTAATTTGAGTTCTCTATTACTCAATTCTACTTGACCACTAGACTGAGGGTGATAAGGGGATGCAATTCTATGATTAACATCATGTTTAGCAAGCATTTTACGGAAAGCACCATGAATAAAATGTGAGCCACCATCAGTCATTAAATATCTAGGGACTCTAAACCTTGGAAATATAACTTCTTTAAGCATTTTAATAGAAGTGTTATGATCAGCACTACTAGTTGGAATAGCTTCAACCCACTTAGTAACGTAATCAACAGCAACTAAAATATGTGTATAACCATTAGAGGAAGGAAAAGGTCCCATATAGTCAAAGCCCCAAACATCAAATGGTTCAATAACAAGTGAATAATTCATAGGCATTTCTTGACGTCTACTAATATTACCAATTCTTTGACATTCATCACAAAATAAGACAAACTTACGGGCATCCTTGAAGAGAGTAGGCCAATAAAAACTAGATTGCAGTACCTTATGTGCAGTCCTATCTCCAGCATGGTGTCCTCCATAAGCTTCGGAGTGACACTTGCGTAGGATCTGTTCCTGTTCATGCTCAGGTGCACAACGTCTAATAACACCATCTACCCCTTCTTTATAAAGATGTGGGTCATCCCAAAAGTAATGCCTCAAATCATAGAAGAACTTTTTCTTTTGCTGGTATGTGAAACTAGGTGGTATAAACTTAGCAACAATGTAATTAGCATAATCAGCATACCATGGAGCAATATGAGAAGTATTTATGACATTTAATTGCTCATCAGGAAAGCTATCATCAATAGGTAGTGGGTCATCAAGCACATTTTCTAACCTAGACAAGTTGTCTGCAACGGGGTTCTCAGCTCCTTTTCTATCAACAATATGTAAATCAAATTCTTGTAGCAAGAGAACCCATCTAATAAGTCTAGGTTTAGCATCTTTCTTTTCCATAAGATATTTAATAGCAGCATGATCAGTGTGAATAGTTACTTTAGAATCAACAATATAAGGTCTAAACTTATCACAAGCAAATACAACTGCTAAGAATTCTTTTTCTGTAGTAGCATAATTTATTTGAGCATTGTCTAGAGTTTTACTAACATATTGAATAACATTTAGTTTCTTATCAACTCTTTGTCCTAGAACAGCACCTACAGCATAATCACTAGCATCACACATAATTTCAAAAGGTAAATTCCAATCAGGTGGCTGAACAATAGGTGCAGAGATCAATGCTTTCTTAAGTATTTCAAATGCTTCTACACAATCATCATCAAAGACAAATTGTATATCTTTTTGTAATAAATTAGTTAGAGGCCGAGAGATTTTTGAGAAGTCCTTAATGAACCTCCTATAAAAACCGGCATGACCAAGGAAACTTCTTATACCTTTGATGTCCTTGGAACATGGCATCTTTTCAATAGCATCAACCTTGGCTTTATCAACTTCAATACCTCTTTCAGAAACTTTATGCCCCAAGACAATACCTTCATTAACCATAAAGTAGCACTTTTCCCAATTCAAGACAAGATTAGTTTCTTCACATCTCTGCAAAACTCGATCAAGGTTGCTCAAGCAATCATCAAAAGAAGATCCATAGACGGAAAAGTCGTCCATGAAAACCTCAAAAATCTTTTCACAAAAGTCAGAGAATATAGCCATCATGCATCTTTGAAAGGTAGCAGGTGCATTACATAAACCAAAAGGCATACGTCTATAAGCAAAAGTATCAAAAGGGCATGTAAAAGTAGTCTTTGATTGATCTTTGGCTGACACAAGTATTTGAGAGAAACCAGAATAACCATCTAAAAAGAAAAAATGTGTATGTTTAGACAATCTTTCTAGCATTTGATCGATAAAAGGTAAGGGGTAATGATCCTTTTTAGTAGCCTTATTTAATTTGCAGAAATCAATTACCATCCTATAACCAGTAATAATTCTTTGAGGGATCAATTCATCTTTATCATTAGGGACAACAGTAATACCTCCCTTCTTAGGGACACAATGGACAGGACTTACCCACTTACTATCAGCAACGGGATAAATTATACCTGCTTCAAGGAGCTTTAGTATCTCCTTTCTTACCACTTCTTTCATTTCAGGATTCAGACGGCGTTGATGATCACGAACTGGTTTAGCATCTTCTTCCAAATTAATTTTATGTTGACATAGAGTGGGACTAATGCCCTTAAGATCATCAAGAGTATACCCAATAGCAGCATGGTGCCTTAAGAGTTTTTAATAATCTCTCTTCTTCATGTTCTGAAAGGTTAGCACTAATAATAACAGGATATATCTTTTTCTCATCAAGATAAGCATATTTAAGAGTATCCGGTAAAGGTTTAAGCTCAAACACGGGATCACCCTTGGGTGGAGGAGGATCCCCTAGGATTTCAACAGGTAAATTGTTTTTCAGAATAGGTTCCTGTTTAAAGAATACTTCATCTAATTCCCTTCTTTCATTCATAAACATATCATTTTCATGGTCTAGCAAATATTGTTCTAAAGAATCACTAGGAGGTAAGGCAATAGAAGCAAGACCAATAATTTCATACTTACTAGGTAATTCTTCTTCACGGTGTTGTCTACTAAATTTAGAAAAAATAAATTCATAAGTCATATCATCTAAACCGACAGTAACAACATCCCTTTTGCAATCTATGGTAGCATTAACAGTATTTAAGAAGGGTCTACCAAATATAATGGGACAAAAACTATCTTGTGGGGAACCAAGAACAAGAAAATCACCAGGATATTTAGTTTTCCCACACAAGACTTCAACATCTCTAACAATTTCCATTGGTGAAATAGTATCTCTATTAGCAAGTTTAATTGTGACATCAATATCTTCTAATTCAGCGGGTGCAATGTGATGACCCACAAGTATAGGGGATCTATCGTAGTCCTTTCGATAAGTAAGAGTGTCGAACCCAACGAGGAGCAGAAGGAAATGATAAGTGGTTTTCAGCAAGGTATTCTCTGCAAGTACTGAAATAAGTGGTAACAGATAGTTTTGTGACGGGATAAATTGTAACGAGCAACAAGTAACAAAAGTAAATAAGGTGCAGCAAGGTGGCCCAATCCTTTTTGTAGCAAAGGACAAGCCGGAACAAACTCTTATAATAGGAAAAGTGCTCCCGAGGACACATGGGAATATCGTCAAGCTAGTTTTCATCACGTTCATATGATTCGCGTTTGATACTTTGATAATTTGATATGTGGCTGGACCGGTGCTTGGGTGTTGTTCTTACTTGAACAAGCATCCCACTTATGATTAACCTCTATTGCAAGCATCCGCAACTACAACAAAAGTATTAAGGTAAACCTAACCATAGCATGAAACATATGGATCCAAATCAGCCCCTTACAAAGCAACGCATAAACTAGGGTTTAAGCTTTTGTCACTCTAGCAACCCATCATCTACTTATTACTTTCCAATGCCTTCCTCTAGGCCCAAATAATGGTGAAGTGTTATGTAGTCGACGTTCACATAACACCACTATAGGCTAGACAACATACATCTTATCAAAATATCAAACGAATACCAAATTCACATGACTACTAATAGCAAGACTTCTCCCTTGTCCTCAGGAACAAACGTAATTACTCACAAAGCATATTCATGTTCCTAATCAGAGGGGTAATAATATGCATATAGGATCTGAACATATGATCTTCCACCAAATAAACCAACTAGCATCAACTACAAGGAGTAATCAACACTACTAGCAACCTACTAGCACCAATCCCGGACTTTGAGACAAGAATTGGATACAAGAGATGAACTAGGGTTTGGAGATGAGATGGTGCTGGTGAAGATGTTGATGGTGATTGCCCTCTCCCGATGAGAGGAGCGTTGGTGATGACGATGCTGATGATTTCCCCCTCCCATAGGGAAGTGTCCCCGACAGAACAGCTCTATCGGAGCTCTAGATTGGATCCGCCAAGGTTCCGCCTCGTGGCGGCGGAGTCTCGTCCCAAAAAGTTCCCTCTTATTTTTTTCTCATCGAAAGACCTCATATAGGAGAAGATGGACGTAGGAGAGCCACCAGGGGGCCCACGAGGTAGGGGGGCGCCCCCCACCCTCGTGAGCAGGGTGTGGGCCCCCTGGCCTTCATCTTTGGTGAGGATTTTTCTTTATTTCTTTTAAGATGTTCCGTGGAGTTTCAGGACTTTTGGAATTGCGCAGAATAGGTCTCTAATATTTGCTCCTTTTCCAGCCCAGAATTCCAGCTGCCGGCATTCTCCCTCCTTATGTAAAACTTGTAAAATAAGAAAGAATAGCCATAAGTATTGTGAAATAAAGTGAAATAACAGTCCATAATGCAATAAATATCAATATAAAAGCATGATGCAAAATGGACGTATCAACTCCGCCAAGTTTAGACCTCGCTTGTCCTCAAGCGAAAAGCCGATAACAATAAATATGTCCTCATGTTTAGAGGTAGAGGCATCGATAAAAATAAAATACGGACATGAAGGCATCATGATTATTCTCATAAGAGCAACATATATAGATTTTGTCATATGATTACTTATGTTCAAGTGATGATTTATTCATAATGCAAAAGTATAAATCATAAACCTTATTGGGCTCCGACAAACTATAATCTCAGTCATTGAAGCAATTGCAATTTATCATAACATCGGAAAGAGTCTATGTTAGAGCTAAAAAGCAAGTCCACATAGTCAACTATCATTTAGTCCTCCATAATTGCTAACACTCACGCAATACTTATGGTTACAGAGTTTTAAATCAGACGCAGAGAAAGATAGGGGCTCATAGTTTTGCCCCACAACCTTTTACCTCAAGGGTAATGTCAACAATAATGGTTCATGCTCCCCTACATCAATTATATATATATATATATATATATATATATGTATGTATAGGAGTAGGATGGTAAAACTGTGTCTACCATAGCTTGCCACAGAACTAGTTAAGTGTCCCTAAACTTTTAACGGTTCAAAAGTTATCAAAAAATATGAAATAAATATGGGAGCATCTCTCTAATGTAATAAGATGATCCAACGGAGGGATTGTCAAAATATGCATCTATGTGTCTTCGGCAAAAATAATAAGCATTTCAGCTCACTGCGACATAAATATATACTGAACTATTTGTTTTTTTGTCCAAGACACATAAAGTCGTATTTTTTTAATCCCTCCGTTGGATCATGTTATATTATAGGTGTGTTGGTTCAGTATTTTTTTCAGAATTTTTGAGAACTTTTGCACCGTTGAAACCCTTAACTAGTTCTGCGGCAAGAGGATTTTCTACAAGTGCTTGCCACAGAACTAGTTAAGGGTTTCAACGGTGCAAAAGTTCTCAAAAATTCTAAAAAAAATACTGAACCAACACACCTATAATATAACATGATCCAACGGAGAGATTAAAAAAATACGACTGTATGTGTCTTGGACAAAAAAACAAATAGTTCAGTATATATTTATGTCGCAGTGAGCTGAAATGCTTATTATTTTTGCCGAGGACACATAGATGCATATTTTGACAATCCCTCCGTTGGATCATCTTATTACATTAGAGAGATGCTCTCATATTTATTTCATATTTTTTGATAACTTTTGAACCGTTAAAAGTTTAGGGACACTTAACTAGTTCTGTGGCAAGCTATGGTAGACACAATATATATATATATATATATATATATATATATATATATATATATATATATATATATATTGTAAGCCGCTACACGGGATAAGTTGATCAGTTGCATACCCCCGGCACTTGTAATCTCTCTTGATATAGTGAATTTTCGTTGGTCGGCGTCCATGGTTTCCGTCTCCTTAAAATTTAGGTACTTTAAGTCTACACTCATAAGTTACTGTCACAATTGATCATGTTCTACTTCCTTACCTTAATTCCTTAGATAAAACACATAAATACCCTGCTGGTGTTACGGACACAGTGACTGCGGACTCAAGTTTTGGCACAAGCACAAACAGAACAAAAGCGCATACACCCTGACCGAACAATCCAACACATCCAGCAAAAGAAGACACCGAAGTTCAGTGGTACAAATTCTTCCTGGGCAGCAAAAGCAAACAGATCCATCGTTTTGACGCCATTTGATTATACTGATGTAGCAGTAGCACCAACAGGTAGCTTAGTCAGAGGTCGGCATTCTCCCCCAAGCTGCACCATAAGAAAACAAAGCTTCATAAGATGTTCCGATGAGCACAAGAGGAGCACATTTTGTCCCTTAAAATAACTTCAACTCTAGCTGTCCAAATGAACCAAGAAATAACAGGACACATCCACATCACGGTATGATTCAATATGTACTACTATAATGTCGGAGACACACATCAAGGAAATCCTCTCCTTCCCTTGCGCAAGTGTTCAGTGGCGCACGCACACACACACACACACACACCAACCAGAGCTCCGATCACATAACCTGTATGCAAACTGCTCTTGGCAATGCTGGGGCCTGATCAGCAAAGTTTGGCTAGGATAACCTACCCATAAGGCCTAATTAGTGCAGCATATATACTAGAGCAGCAAGCGAAACATGCAGCACCAAGCACACAATCAGCATGGATTTCTTTGGTAAGCTGCTTGGTTATCTGCCTAAGGCAGGCTCCACACAACTACTGGGAACTCTACACATAAATGTCTATCTATTTACGTAGAAAAATGAAAGAAAATCTCTACATACTCCCTCCATAAAGAAATATACGAGCGTTTAGATCATTTCTTTAGTGATCTAAAT
The DNA here is from genome assembly GCF_056163025.1 of Triticum urartu. Classification (NCBI taxonomy): domain Eukaryota; kingdom Viridiplantae; phylum Streptophyta; class Magnoliopsida; order Poales; family Poaceae; genus Triticum; species Triticum urartu. Next base: position 559,992,304 of record NC_141876.1, read on the forward strand.
GCTCTTATATTTCTTTACAGAGGGAGTACTTATCAACGTAGTTAAAGCTAGTGAATGGCGTGTTTAGTGTTCATGACTAAATGTGCATATTTCGTACCTCTAGTATAGAAGCTTGTGTAGGGCATGACTCTTTTGAAAGATGTCGCTCTATGTACCTCCTTGCTTCGGCCTGAGTTGAGCTCAATTGTGTACAACCCAGCCTCTGTATTCAGGAAGATGAGACCAACACCTTCTGCAAAACCAACCACTGACACATCCAAGAGGGCACGACAAGGGAGCAACGGTGCGAGCTCAATGACTCTGCGCTGTGCCAATGGCGCAGCTCCATTGGAGCCAGCCTCCATTGACCATAGGTAGAGTCTAGGCTCCAGCACGGTGGCGAACAGCAGCATGCCATCCTCCATCCCCAAGAGTCCAATGGCCGGTATGTCCTCATTATCGTCTTCAAATATTGGATCAATCACCGATAGTTCTTCCTCACCCATGTTGTACTCCACAATACTTTGGGTACATTCACATTGGAAATAGACCTTATTTCCAACAACGCCAATTTGCCCAGTCATCTCGATGGCATTCGGCTCCTCAATGGAGATCATGTCGCTCCACTCATCAGTCTGTGATGAGTATACAGATGCAAAGGTGATCTCCTGATCCTCGTCGGAGCCGACGAGGGCCACAAGGAAAGGGCCGCCATGGCAGTAGAGGTGGTTGCATCCATCCTTGGCGCAGAGCACTGCAGCATTCCAGGTTACTCCCTCGACCTCTTCCTCGTCCTCGTCATCGTCCTCGTCCTCACGATTCCAGATGATTTCCGCGCACTCGGGGGCGGCGTCGATCCTCCACCGGTCATAGGTGACGAGGTCGCAGATGACGAAGTCCTCGTCCCTTTTGGGGGTGTGGAAGAGGACGAGGCCATGGCGGGAGTCGAGGACGCGCCAGTGGCGGCGCTCGTGGCAGGCCGGCGGGCGGAAGGACGCGGTGGAGACGAAGTTGGAGACCAGGTACTCCTCGTGCTGCTTGCTCCTCCCTTTCCCCCACGACCTCTCGTGGTGGGTGTTGTGGAGGAAGCCCAGCACGGGCGGCGCGCCGTGGAAGGCGCGGTACTCGCGGGTGAAGATGACGTCGGAGAGGATGCGGCTCCAGGTCGTGCAGACGGCGGCGGCGCGGACGAGGGTCTTGGGGTCGTCCGCCGGGACGCGCAGGAAGATCTCCCTCATGGCGTCGTCGACCAGCGCCGGCGGCGAGTGGCGGCCGCGCTGCGCCAGAGGGAGGCTCGTCGTGGGGGGCATTGGGCCGCCGTCGCGTCGCCGGATTGGGGTTTCCGTCGAGGGATTTGCGGGGGAGTGGTGGAGCAGCGCCGCCGCGGCGTGGAGTTGCGAGTGGGAGGAGTGGGGTTTCTGCGTCCTGAATGGGCTCGTGTGAACAGGCTGGACCGCTGGGCCAATTTCGCTTTGCTCTTGGGCTTCAGGGAGGCCGAGATGCTAATGTTTTTCTTTTTCTTTTTTGAGATGCTAAATGTTTTGGTAGTCACAAGGAGAGAGTACGGCTATACCATAAGGACCCCTCAAAAAAAAACTATACGATGAGGAGAACACAGATGCGAATGTTTTCCTAAAAAAACTGTGCATGGATCACTCAAAGAAAAAGGATAGCACTACAAGGCAATACGATAAGGAGAACACGGATGAAATGTGCAATTTCCGCTGGCCGTTTGAGCATTATTATTTGAACACAGATCAAATGGATGCCTGCTTTGCTTTGTATATCAGCAAGGTTTTCTTCAGGCAATTACCATGGACCACTGGACTGATGGTACAAAGATGAAAGATGAGAGGAGGGGTTACTTAATCATGAACAATCCTGAGCTCGCGGTAATGTTATCACACAGGACACGTCGTTCGTTGCCCTTGTCATGGAGTGGACATAGTACTCCCTCCGTTTTTATTTACTCCGCATATTAGTTTTGGTCAAAGTCAAACTTTATAAACTTTGACAAAGTTTGTAGACAAAAATATTAACATATACAATAAGAAATCAACACCATTAGATTCATTATCAAATGTACTTTCACATAGTATAAATTTGTTATGGTAAATATTTATATTTTCTTCTATAAACTTGGTCAAACTTTAGGAAGTTTGACTTCAGTCAACTCTAATATGCGAAGTAAATAAAAACGGAGGGAGTACAAAAGATATATATGTGCATCCTCGCAGTCGCAGACAACTGGAAAAGGAAAATTATCTTTCTGTGCTGCCTCTTTTTCCCTATCTGATGATGGTGATCTCTGTGATACAACGTATGGCTTGACAGTGAAAGGCACCTATGCATTGCAAACCACGACAATGGTGAAGAAAAAAAGATGTTACACAGCGTAACAACAAGCTCATACTCCGGTTCTTCATGCTGCTACGGCTACAGGTCTTTTGCTGGTCTTGATTCCTTTGATAGCTGCATATTCGCGAGATGGAATTAATATCTAAGAACTTCACAGGGTACAAGATCGAAAATGGATGTCGCTGGAAAGAGCCATACCTTCAGCATAGTCTTTAGCTCCGAAAACCGCAGAACCAGCAACAAGGGCATTCGCGCCAGCTTCAATGACCTATCATTTAGTAGAGTGAAGGGGAAATGAAATCAGCACCTGGCTGAATAAAATTGTTAATATAGGACTATGACACAGGCTTGTCCACATAGGAGAGAGCACAAGGAAATTGGTATCATAGGAAAATCAGAACAAGAACTAGTGGTGAGCTAACAACAGAGGAAAAAACTAGGTCACCTTGTAGGCATTTTTGGGGCTGACTCCACCATCAACCTCAATCCAGGGGTTCACTCCCTACAACATTAGGAAATTGAATTTGAGCATTTCAAACATCGGGGCGTAAGAATACCTACAAAACATAAGGGATATATACCTTCTCTTCACATAATTTTCTCAAATCAGCAATTTTCTTTACTTGGCTCTCAATGAAGCTTTGCCCACCAAACCCAGGGTTGACTGACATAATCAATACCAGATCAACAGCTGCACAGGCAAACAAATGCAATAGCTTGTCAGCTGTCAGTACATGGTGAATGCTCAAGATAATCATGAAAGATGATATATGTCTTGTTCAGTCTAGTTATAAACTACAGACATGTTTACTTGTCGAGCGTAAGACACAGTTAGAAACGCAACTAAGTTTTACTGCAATTAGTCTTAACCAAGGCAGAATACCGTTACATGGAAATAAGTAAAAAAGGTGCAGAGTCTATGTTACACTAAGAAAGCCTTGGAACTTTCACTTTGAATCCCGTTAATTAATCTTATCCAAGGAACACCATGTGAGTACATGTGGATAGTCAAGTAAGTCGAGATGATCATGTAGTGAAAATTGTCACAAATTCCCACCAGAAGCAGTACAAGTTTCATCTTAACTAGAACGCTAGCTATACTTATACCTATGCTGATAAAAGAAAACCATGATGAGTAGCTAAATAGTACGAGTGACTAGCCCGATCTACAGAATCACATACATATTCTGATTAGGTTTTGTGCTTCTTCCAACACCAATCTTTCGTGAGTCACCATTTTAGTGTTAAATACTAATCTAGTACCATCAATTGATTTTCCAAACATTAAGCACATCCCGAGATACCATCAGTAATGTAGAGAGAAGAATTCTTACATTCAAGTACATATTCTATCGCACTGAGTGGGGTCCCAGGGTTCAAAACAACTCCAGCCTTTGCTCCTAGACTTTTAATCTGGCAAAATGTATGAGATGAATACAATCAATCTGGTTTTTTCTGTGACATCAAAATAAAATTACTCACAAGCATCAGCCATTTAGTTGTAGCTCAGAAAATGAATATGGTATCCAGGTCAAACTACAGTTAGGCAGGTAAGAGGGATACAGGCATATTACAGCCCTTACCACTACTAGGATAATAAAAGATCTAGAAAAGGACTTGGTGTGCAAAGTGTTCCGACATTACAAGCATCAAGGAATGTATCAGCTGTAGGTGTAACACTAAGACGCTAGGAAGTCGAACATGTGCTCCTCCTACGATAGTAGCCTAGTGATAATCCAGCTAATATAACACAAAAACCTCACTCAATTCAGAAGGGACTCACACTTCATGAATGAACAGAAAATACAGCATAATTGTCAAGTATACTACTGACTGAAACCATCTGCACAACTACATCAAACCTAAACAACAAAAATTATCAAGGAGCAAATAAAAAGTGAGAGATGGACATAGACTCAAAAAGATAGTTGAAGTTGTTGGCATTCAACTCTATTATCTGAAATATTAACATGTGGATTGACATTCAGCCAATGTTTACCTGATCGACTGTTCGGTGCAGATGGATGGTTGCCGTTTGCTCACAGTGGACGCTAACAATATCAGCACCTGCCTTGATAAAATCAGGAATTCGCTGCTCAGGTTCCACAATCATCTGCAATTAAAAATCACAAACACCATAATAAGAAGGGTTAATGGGGGTGAGACTACAGCACACAAACACTAAGAACTTCACTCAGGATTCTCAATAAGTACCAGATGCACATCCAATGGAAGATCAGTCACTGGACGCAGAGCATCAACAATCAATGGTCCAATCGTGATGTTTGGCACAAAGCGACCGTCCATGACATCAACATGAATCCAGTCACATCCTGCCACCTCCACAGCTTTTACCTAGTAATATCAACACTGTCAAAAGATGAGTGTGAACTATAATTTCAGCACGCTACACTGCAGTGGCATTTTGGATGATAATTTGTGTCATGCAGGTGTTGGTCCATACAGCCAATTCATCATACTATCAAGCTATGGGACCGATAGCACACTAGAATCATTCTTCCAGACATTAATAATTCATGTTCAGTGGAGTGATCATGTCAGAGCTTTGTGGTGCAGTGGATGTTAGTATGTCAACAGACCTGTTCACCAAGCTTGGCGAAGTTTGCAGAGAGAATGGAAGGGGACACAATGATGTCACTCTTGGAGAAACTGTCGACCCTTGATGCCTTCACTTGGAATAGCTTCCTGGAAACCATGAATAAAAACAAAGTCTAGAATTCAGAACCAAACGAGACTGACACCCAAACCAATATGTGGTCATCAACAGGTGACCTGACCAGAAATTTTGCCTTGCCCCTTCCCTTCTTAACAGGCAACACGAACAAAGAGCTTAAGGAACAGCTTAAGCTTGTGCAAGCATGATCTATCATCGTTTTCAGAGTCTAAATTCCCTCTCTATGGTTTCGGTTGACGAGACAGAAAATGGTCGGTCAACACAAGCAGGCACACGCTGCTAAGATGGAACAGACATCCCTCCCCGATGCTTGCTCCCCCAAACTCGAACCCTTTCGTCAGAAGCCCATGGCACAAAACCAACCTCTAGCTGCCCTGCCTGCGATGATGAGCTAAATTGGTGCGTACACAGGGGTTGCTCGATCCCCGAGCACTTTGAGCTCGGGTCAGCACCACCAACTCCGTCCGAGAACGCGCCACACCGAGGGCGGCCGCGCAGCCCATTTGGACGCGCACAGGCTCTGATGCTCGGCGCCATCGGTCTGGTCACGGAACAAGGAGCTCGAGATTGCCGCCGAACCAAACGGGGATCGAAGTCGCCCCCGGCGCGGCGTGCCACCTACCCACCTACCCCGCGGTGCGGGCGCGGATACAGGCATACAGGGAGGGAGGAGAAAAGGCCTAGGCGCGGCGGGGAGGGGAGGGGAAGTGGACGGCGTACCTGGACGAGGAGAAGCCGGCGCGGCGGCGGGCGCCGAGGGAGGCGGCGCGCGGGTAGCCGAGGCTGGAGCAGAGCGACGAGGACGGGGACGCCATCTGTACCGCCGTGTTCGTCTTGTCTGTCTGTGTCCACCAACCAAAACTCGCTCGCGCTGCCGCTCTGCCTCTGGCGGAATGGAATGGAAACGCTGCCGATTTGGTGGGGGCTAGGCGCGGGGAGGGGGGAATCGCCGGGCGCAGCCGCAGCCTCACGACGGCTCCGTCTCGTTATCTGCTCGCTGACCCCGTAGCCACACAGAGATCGCAGCGTCTCCACGCCTTTTCGGGGGCACGCTCCGCCGGTTCGGGGGATTGTTTTGGTTGGTGTCGGGCTGGCGGCCGAGCCAGAGCCAGGCCAACGACCGCCGTTTCGTCGCCTACCCTGGGTGCGTGTGTGCGCCGTGCGCCTCCGCGGCACACCATCGCCCGTGCCGCGCACGGAATGGACAGAAACGGCACCCGGATCTCCCCGCGGCATCTCTTTCTTTCCTGATGCGCCACAGGGACCGGATCATCATACTCCGTCTGTGCTAGATACGTCAACTAATTCCGGAGGGAGGGAGGGAGGGAGGGAGGGAGGGGGTACGATATACACGCCAATTTATCAGTGCAGACAACACACGGCCACAACCAAACCCTATTTATTGTCTTCTCCCCCAATATGAAACGGAACAAAAAGTAAGTACTTCCTCCGTCCCATAATAAAATACTAGTGTCAAAAACGTTCTTATATTATGGAGCGGAGGGAGTATAATTTTCTCACACTAGGATTCTGTGTGGTCAAAACAATTTATTACCTCTGATCCGAATTAATTGACACAGCCTCTAGTCAATTAATTCGGATAGGAGGGAGTGTCATTTTTCCCCCATACGAAACAGAACAATAGTTTAGTTTTCTCACACTGGGGTTCTATATTATGGTCAAAACAAAGACATGCTACCATTTTTTTTCCTTTTATTTTGATGTAGCAACGGGGCGTCGTACATACTGAAAGTTAGCAACACATAATAATCAACCATCACTCAACTCAGAGAGCATCCACGCTCCTGGCAAAGACCAACACTAAGTTCGCCATGGAATTACGAAAACCAAACTAAAGTCTACATAGAATTTACTGCTCGCAAAGAGATAGCAGCAGAATACAAAGCGATAACTGGGGATTTCCATTGCACTACGATGTTCTGCCAGGGCTTCATGCGCAAACTCGGTGCTTATGAGCTGGAGTCACCGGCGTTCCCTTTTTCTCCGCTGCAGCAGTAGAAGTGCGGCAGCTTCACTCGCCCGCAGCACCTGAAAAAGCGCAAAAATCATATCCAGTCACGCCCTTCTCAACATACCACAGCAGGGACATGTAGATGTAGCTTGCTTGTGGCACTGAAAAATGCTCATTACTAGTGATCACTGGATCCATTTTCTATGTTCCGCATTCCCGAATGGTGACGTACAACAAAGGCATGAAGGCACTTGCACGAAAAGAAATATTACTAGCACAGATCAAAGGACAACAAATCTGGAACTGAGATGAGGTAGGCAGTTTCTGAATCCTCTGGGAAGAACTGATATGATTTTGTAATACTGTAAAATGTCAAACATCTCATGGCCTACTGTCTGAACCTATGAAATTCTGAAGGTGCCTGAAATTCTGTGGCTCCACTAAAACCTAAAGTTTGTAGCTACTGCCTAATGGTAGCATTACATTCTAGGGGGGATATCTTATATGCCACTGAGAGCTTGTGAAATGTCAAATGTCCATGACATCCAAGTTTGCCAATTTGTGTATTTGTACCACAGGAAACATGTGGCTTCAATGACCTATGCTACTTTCAGCGATCAATGTGGGGGAAAGATAAAAATACCCTGGTTCTACACCACTTCCACTACAAAAATATGAGATCCTATTATAGACTAATCTGTATTTGGACCATAAAAGTGGTAGCAAAAAAGCATATGTTGGTCTTCTCTGCGTTGCATTAAAAGGAACATCAGTGCCATATGTTTTTCCGATAGAAAATATGACATACACAAACTCAAAGTGGCATATAAGATATTCTCTGTACATTCGAAAAGGTAATTGTATCACTAAAAGTCAGGTTTTACATCTAACCAGTCTAACAGTTGTTTAACTAAGTAGTAAAACAATCAGAATCAAGAATACTGTTACACATGGAAATGTGATATTTGTTTTTATCCAACAATGATTTATTACAAAGTTAGCAAGAACACAACAAATTAGAAGCGTCGACAAGCATATCTCGAGTTCTAACTGTACCTGCAACGGACAATCACTGGAACAGGCTTCAGGGCTCTGGGCCCATTTCTCAAACCCCTCTTATATTTCGAGATCTGAAATGCACAAGAAAGAATGAGGGCAGCAATGGTGATTATGTACAAGGACAACAGGCAGAAACCAAAGAACAGTCTGTCTGAAGAACACATAGATAGTAGGCCAAAATATGATTATCCTAATAAGTAGTGTTGAGGATGTGAGATTGTAGGTTCTCCATATGTTGGTAATATTGATATTAATATCAATTTGTTCATCACATTTTGGCAAATTTGCATGTACATGAATGAAAAATATGTTTGAATACTAGAACTTATGTCTTCAAACATCAGTATAAACAAACATACCCCTGAATAAGACTTTGTGCTCTAACTGAAACTGACTTAAACGCCAAACACTATATCTGTCACTGAACTACCAAGTAATCAACAAGCAGGTGATCTGCACCATAATGCTATCAACTATGTTCCTCTGGTGAAACATTTCGACATGTCTCACTTTCCAGTTTCTACGCACCAGGCATTTCACCGAACACCTAGAGTGCATCCTCTTAGAGTCTTGGTACTACGCGACAGCAAAGGCAAAGAGATCACCGAAACCAGAGCATGCACATGTAAATGACAAGAATAACACGGAATAAAACGGGGGGATAAGCCACGAGACCTTCTTCTTGGGGACGGCCATGAGTTCCATCGCGGGGGCGATGGCGGCGCCGAGGCTGGGGAGCACGAGGGACTGTGCCTCGGGGAGAGGAGCGGGGGGAGGGGGTGGCATGATGGTGAGTCCAGACGGCATGCGAGGCAACGCCACCGCCGATGCCGCTCGCCGGAGCCAACCCGCCGCCGCCATGGATCGCCTTCGGGGTTCGGGGAGTGGGAGTTTGGAAGGGGGGTTTCGGCGAGGTCAGGAGGAGAGTGGGAGAGGCGCCGATCTGGCCGTCCAGTTTTATCCGGCGGATCGGATCATCGGATGGTTAGCGACAGAAATTTTGTTTTAATTAAAGGTTCGCCATCGTTTCCTCTAATCCAATCCAATAATTTTTATTTTTATCAGTTTAATAATATGATTATACGTATGGGTCCCATAGCTCAGCTGGTTAGAGTATCCGTCATCCATCTTCCCAACAAGCGCTATCGTTTAACGCCCCTAGCTAGGCATAAAAGCGAGAATAGATCTAGGTATTACAATCTTGATTCTTAATTCTTTTAGTGATGTTATGCTCGAATCCGGGAGATTCCTTACGTTTCCCTTTATATTCAGAGATCTTGAGATCTAAAGAATCCAACCGCTTATTGTAAAGAGTAATTAACATATTCATGCGGTGAAGATTTCCGCTAACGCTCTTAAGAGGTTCAAGAGATTTTTGTAAAATCTTAGTTACTTCGCAAATTTTTTCAAAAACTTGTGTTTCCTCTTGGGTATGATGGGGCCCCTTTTTTTTAGGTAAAGTTCCTACTATACCTTTCCATAATTTCATGAGCGATACTCGGGTTAATTTCAATAAAATTGCCTTTGGCAACACAATCCAAAAGTTGTCTATGAGATATATTAAGCCCAACACAAAAATTGCGAAGCAAAATTCTGAAATTTACTTCTAGGGTGCATTTACGATAAGATTCCATTATTCTAAACCAAGCATCCTTTAAGTTTTCTCCTTGCTTTTGTTTGAAATGAAGGACTTCAAACTCGGGAGACATAGGAGCAGAAAGAGGACTAGCCATGAGGACAAGCAAACAAACTAGCACGCGAGCAAACAAGAGGCAAATAGAGAGGGATGATAGAGAGAGAGGGCGAATAAAACGGCAAGGGTGAATTGGGGGAGAGGAAAACGAGAGGCAAATGGCAAATAATTTAATGCGAGAGATAGGGATTGTGATGGGTACTTGGTATGTTGACTTTTTGCGTAGACTCCCCGGCAACAGCGCCAGAAATCCTTCTTGCTACGTCTTGAGCTTGTGTTGGTTTTCCCCGAAGAGGAAGGGATGATGCAGCAGAGTAGCGTAAATATTTCCCTCAGTTTTTGAGAACCAAGGTATCAATCCAGTAGGAGCCCACGCTCAAGTCCCTCGTACCTGCACAAAGCGATAGCTACTCGCAACCAACGCGATTAGGGGTTGTCAATCCCTTCACGGTCACTTACGAGAGTGAGATCTGATAGATATAATAGTTTGGTATTTTTGGTATAAAGATGCAAAATAAAAAGTAAAAGCAAAGTAAAAAAGCAAAGTAAGATTAAAGTGATGGAGATTGATATGATGAGAATAGACCCGGGGGCCATAGGTTTCACTAGTGGCTTCTCTCAAGAGCATAAGTATTCTACGGTGGGTGAACAAATTACTGTTGAGCAATTGACAGAATTGAGCATAGTTATGAGAATATCTAGACATGATCATGTATATAGGCATCACGTCCATGACAAGTAGATCGAAACGATTCTGCATCTACTACTATTACTCCACTCATCGACCGCTATCCAGCATGCATCTAGAGTATTAAGTTGAAAACAGAGTAACACCTTAAGCAAGATGACATGATGTAGAGAGATAAATTCATGCAATATGAAATAAACCCATTCTTGTTATCATCGATGGCAACGATACAATACGTGCCTTGCTGCCCCTTCTGTCACTGGGTAAGGACACCACAAGATCGAACCCAAAGCTAAGCACTTCTCCCATGGCAAGAACTACCAATCTAGTTGGCCAAACCAAACGGATAATTCAAAGAGACTTGCAAAGATAACCAATCATACATAAAAGAATTCATAGAAGATTCAAATATTATTCATAGATAGACTTGATCATAAACCCACAATTCATCGGTCTCAACAAACACACCGCAAAAAGAAGATTACATCGAATAGATCTCCACAAGAGAGGGGGAGAACTTTGTGTTGAGACTCAAAGAGAGAGAAGAAGCCATCTAGCTACTAACTATGGACCCGAAGGTCTGAGGTAAACTACTCACACTTCATCGGAGGGGCTAGGATGATGTAGAAGCCCTCCGTGATGATGGCCCTCTTCCGGCGGAGCTCCGGAACATGCCCCAAGATGGGATCTCGTGGGTACAGAAAGTTGCGGCGGTGGAATTATGTTTTTGGCTCCTCTTCTGATCGTTTGGGGGTACGTGTGTATATATAGGAGGAAGAAGTACGCCAGAGGAGCAACAAGGGGCCCACGAGGCAGGGGGACGCGCCCTAGGAGGGCGCGCCCCCCACCCTCGTGACCGCCTCTTTTGTTCCTTGAAGCAGGGTCCAAGTCTCCTAGATCACGTTCGGTGAGAAAATCACATTCCCGAAGATTTTATTCCGTTTGGACTTCGTTTGATATTCCGTTTATCTGAAACACTGAAATAGGCAAAAAAAAGCAATTCTGGGCTGGGCCTTCGGTTAATAGGTTAGTCCCAAAAATAATATAAAAGTAGAAAATAAAGGCCAATATAGTCCAAAACAGTAGATAATATAGCATGGAGCAATCAAAAATTATAGATAAGTTGGAGACGTATCAGTTCACACTTTATTCATGGTGCTTTCCGTAAAATGCTTGCTAAATATGATGTTAATCATAGAATTGCATCTCCTTATCACCCTCAGTCTAGTGGTCAAGTAGAGTTGAGCAATAGAGAGCTCAAATTAATTTTGCAAAAGACTGTTAATAGGTCTAGAAAGAATTGGTCCAAGAAACTTGATGATGCATTATGGGCTTATAGAACTGTATACAAAAATCATATGGGTATGTCTCTGTATAAAATGGTTTATGGAAAAGCATGTCACTTGCCTCTTGAACTAGAATATAAGGCATATTGGGCTATTAAAGAGCTCAACTATGATTTTAAACTTGCCGGTGAGAAGAGGTTATTTGATATTAGCTCACTTCATGAATGGAGAACCCAAGCTTATGAAAATGTCAAGTTATTTAAAGAAAAAGTTAAAATATGGCATGACAAAAGGATACAAGAGCGTGAGTTTAATGTAGGTGAGTATGTATTGCTATACAACTCTCGTTTAAGATTTTTTGCAGGAAAACTTCTCTCTAAATGGGAAGGCCCCTATATTATCGAAGAGGTCTATCGTTCCGGTGCCATAAAGATCAACAACTTTGAAGGCACAAATCCGAAGGTGGTAAACGGTCAAAGAATTAAACATTATATCTCAGGTAATCCCATAAATATTGAAACCAATATTATTGAAACCGTAACCCCGGAGGAATACATAAGGGACACTTTCCGGAATGTTTCAGACTCCGAAAAGGAATAGGTATGTGGTACGGTAAGTAAACCGACTCCAAAACAATTTTTAAGGCAATATTTCTTCTTTTTGGAATATTTAGAAAAATAGAAAAATAAGTAGCAGTCCGGGAAGGACACGAGGGCCCCACGAGGGTGGTGGGCGTGCCCTACCCCTCTAGGCGCCCCCCTACCTCGTGAGCACCTCGTGTGCCTTCCGGACTCCGTTTTCTTGCACGATACATATTTTGGTCGGTAAAAATTCATTATATATTCTCCCGAAGGTTTTGACTCCCGTATCACGCAATTATTCTCTATTCTTGTTTCGAGCTGTTTTTCTGACAGATCTAGATTATCATGACGTCCCCAAGTGCTTCCAAGGACAAGTTCTTCGAGAAGGTCATCAACCCTTACCTCGCAGAGGTGTTGCGACACCCTCAAAGCATTGAGATGCGTGATGGGTTGTTGCACATCCACGATGTTGAGGGACCAAAGGGAACCGGAAGCGTGGAGACGAGGCTCGAAGCAATGGAGCAACAAGTTTTCAAGTGCCAGGGGATGGTGGAGCATGGAATCAACGCTAGCCACACGATGCTCACAGAATTCACTAACAACTACAAGCCAAATGCCAAGAACACCGAGGAGGCCATCTTCAAGCTATATGAGAAGATCGAGCACCTCCAAGCCCAAATCTATGACCTGCAAAACCAAAACTGTGAGTATGAATATAGATTCAAAAGAATGAGTTTGGCTGCAGATTCGAGGATTCTGGAGACTCGATCATCCTTCTATGATGGTGAACCTATGCCTTGGAAGATGGATGACAAGCTTGCATCATCAACAAGACCTCCACCTTCTTCACCAACCAAGGCGATATAATCACATGGGTATGGGCACTCCCCTTGGCAACTGCCAAGCTTGGGGGAGGTGCCCCGGTATCGTATCACAATCACAACTCCTACCTTTACCGTTTTTCTTAGTTCGATCCTATTAGTAGTATCTTGATCTAGTAGAATAAAGTTTATGGCATGATCTAGTTTTGAGTTTGCTTTATGATCTCTCTTTGTAATCGAGTCTGTGAGCTATATATAATAAAGATTAGTGTTGAGTCAAGGGCTTGATTATTTTGCCATGATCTTGGATGAATAAAAGAAAGAAGAAAAGAATAGAAAGAAACAAAAGGTTCATATTGATCTTATTGAGAGTAATGACTTCACATAGAAAGAGTATGATGATTAAAAATTGTTGGGAGTTGGCAGACATAGCTTTGGTCATTGTTGCAATTAATAGGAGGTAATAAGGAAAGAAAGGTTTTCACATATAGATATATTATCATTGACATCTTTATGATTGGGAGCACTCATTAAAATATGACATGCCAAAGAGTTGATGTTGGACAAGGAAGACAGCGTAATGAGTTATGTCTTTCTTATACCCGAGATAAAGTATGTTGTCATGGATCCTAACTTGTTGAGCTTGCCTTTCCCCCTCATGCTAGACAAATTCTCGGCACCAAGTAGAAATACTACTTGTGCTTCCAAATACCCTTAAACCAGTTTTGCCATGAGAGTCCACAATATCTACCTATGGATTGAGTAAGATCCTTCAAGTAAGTTGTCATCGGTGCAAAGCAATAAAAAATTGCTCTAAATATGTATGATTGATTGGTGTGGGAGAAATAAGCTTTATACGATCTTGTGATGTGGAAGTAATAAAAGCGATGGACTGCATAATAAAGGTTCATATCACAAGGGGCAATATAAAGTGACGTTCTTTCGCATTGAGATTTTATGCATCCAACCATAAAAGCGCATGGCAACCTCTGCTTCCCTCTGCGAAGGGCCTATCCTTTATTATTATCTTCTACCTTATGCAAGAGTCATGGTGATTTTCACTTTTTCTTTTTTATTTTATCCTTTGGCAAGCTCAGCATGTTGGAAAGAACATGATATATATATATATATATATATATATATATATATATATATATATATATCCCTAAACTTTTAACGGTTCAAAAGTTATCAAAAAATATGAAATAAATATGGGAGCATTTCTCTAATGTAATAAGATGATCCAACGGAGGGATTGTCAAAATATGCATCTATGTGTCCTCGGCAAAAATAATAAGCATTTCAGCTCACTGCGACATAAATATATACTGAACTATTTGTTTTTTGTCCAGGACACATACAGTCGTATTTTTTTAATCCCTCCGTTGGATCATGTTATATTATAGGTGTGTTGGTTCAGTATTTTTTTCAGAATTTTTGAGAACTTTTGCACCGTTGAAACCCTTAACTAGTTCTGTGGCAAGCACTTGTAGAAAATCCTACTCCTATATATATATATAAGCGATGGCCTAGGTCAATAATGATACATATCGCAACCTCAGTAGTTGAGTATCCCTGGATCCTGCTGGGAGACTTCAACATGTACAAATTTGGTTACAAGAAATCAAGGGGACACAAGAACTGGGTTGTGATGGAAAGTTTTAATAATTGGATCGGGGACAATGCTATGGATGACATCGATGTCTCCAACCAACAATTCAATTGGTCGGATAAGAGGAGGGAGCCAACTATGATTAAGCTTGACAGAGTCCTAGTTAATGCAGACTGGAACCTTGGTTTTCTCAACACGGCAGCTTCAGTTTTCACAGCAACTACTTTTGACCACACTACTATAACGTGGACTTTAACAAGGACTCTGCCAAGAGCAATCTGTTCAAATTCGAGAATCATTGGTTACATATACAGGAAGGCACGGAGATCATTTCCAGCGGCCTAACCAAAGGCACAAGACACTTTGCTTCCTCATTGTCTCTGATCAGCTTCAAACTGAGAAGAGTACGTGTGGCTATCAGGCAGTGGGCAAAGAAAAGGTCCAGTCTCCAACTTCTTTTGGAAAACTGCAAGTATGTTATTCAATATCTGGATGCGGTCGAGGAACAAAGGAGCTTAACATCTCTTGAGTTCTCTCTGAGAAAACATGCCACGGCAAAAGCACAACAAATCATCGTCTGACAAACTAGCGCCTAGAGACGGCGTGCTAAAATCAGAAGTTGTGTTCTAGGGGATGAAAATAAAAGTTTCTTCCATGCTGCTACAAACTGCCATCACGGAAAAAATTAGATCAGGATGCTTTCGAAAGATGGTGTTGAATTCCATGATGATCAGGATAAGCTGTCAATTGCCACAGATTTATTCACAAATATTTTTGGCACTCCCTCTGTTTCCCTTCTAACGCTTGATGTTTCTCAGTTGTATGATCAATCTTCTTTAAGCATGTTATAGGAGCCCTTCTCGTGGGGAGAAATTGTTTCGGTTATTAACAGATTACCAAGCAACAGGAGCCCGGGACCGGATGGCTATACCAATGATTTTTTTAAGGCATTCAAACATCTCTTGAAAGATGATGATGTATTTCTTTTAGGAATTTTATGCTCATAACACAGAAATGCAAGGGATTAATAATAGCCAACATTGTTATGTTGCCTAAGAAGGAAGCTCCTGTGGAGATCAAGGAATTCAGACTAATCTCCCTAGCTCACAGTGTTCCAAAACTGACATCCAAATTTCTTGCCTTACGTCTGCATAAAAAGATACCAGATTTGGTGCACCCTTTACAATCTGGTTTTCTGCTTGGTAGATGCATTGTAGAAAATTTGTCCTTGCAGCTGAACTGGTGCAACAAGCAAACAAGAGGCGCATACCCATGATCGTATTAAAGTTAGATTTTCAAAAAGCTTTCGACAATGTTAGTTGGGAGGCCCTGCTCCACATTTTATCTGCAAGGGGCTTTGGTCAGAGATGGATCAAAAAATTGTTGGTATCCAGCTCCTCAAGGGTCATGATTAATGGCAAGCTTGGTAGTAAAATTACATACAGGAGTGGTTTGCACCAATGGGGTGCCATGTCACCATACCTCTTTATCCTTGTGGCAGAATTGTTGCAAAGATTATGCATAGCTGAGTACAGTCGGGAAACTTGAGGCACCCACTGATAACCCATAAGTATAGGGGGTCTATCGTAGTCCTTTCAATAAGTAAGAGTGTCGAACCCAACGCCGGGCAGAAGGAAATGACAAGCGGTTTTCAGTAAGGTATTCACTGCAAGCACTGAAATTATCGGTAACAGATAGTTTTGTGATAAGGTAATTTGTAACGGGTAACAAGTAATAAAAGTAAATAAGGTGCAGCAAGATGGCCCAATCCTTTTTGTAGCAAAGGACAAGTCTGGACAAACTCTTATATAAAGGAAAGCGCTCCCGAGGACACATGGGAATTATCATCAAGCTAGTTTTCATCACGTTCATATGATTCGCGTTTGGTACTTTGATAATTTGATATATGGGTAGACCGGTACTTGGGTACTGCCCTTTCTTGGACAAGCATCCCACTTATGATTAACCCCTCTTGCAAGCATCCACAACTACAAAAGAAGTATTAAGGTAAACCTAACCATAACATGAAACATATGGATCCAAAACAACCCCTTATGAAGCAACGCATAAACTAGGGTTTAAGCTTCTGTCACTCTAGCAACCCATCATCTACTTATTACTTCCCAATGCCTTCCCCTAGGCCCAAACAATGGTGAAGTGTGATGTAGTCGATGTTTGATACGTCTTCAACGTATCTATAATTTTTGATTGTTCCATGCTATTATATATTCTGTTTTGGATGTTTAATGGGCTTTATTTTACACTTTTATTTTTGGGACTAACCTATTAACCCAAGGCCCAGTGCAAATTGATATTTTTTTTGCCTATTTCAGTGTTTCGTAGAAAAGGAATATCAAATGGAGTCCAAACAGAATGAAACCTTCGGGAACGTGATTTTTGGAACAAACGTGATCCAGAGGACTTCGAGTGGATGTCAAGAAACAAACAAGGAGGCCTACCCCCCTGGGCGCGCCCTCCCCCCTCATGGCTCAACCAACCTAGTTCTTCCTCCTATATATACTCATATACCCTGAAAACAACCAGGAGCACCCCGAAACCCTATTTCCACCGCCGCAACCTTCTGTACCCAAGAGATCCCATCTTGGGGCCTTTTCCGGAGCTCCGCCGTAGGGGGCATCGATCACGGAGGGCCTCTACATCAACTCCATGGCCCCTCCGATGATGTGTGAGTAGTTTACTTCAGACCTTCGGGTCCATAGTTATTAGCTAGATGGCTTCTCTCTCTTTGGATCTCAATACAAAGTTCTCCTCGATCTTCTTGGAGATCTATTCGATGTAACTCTTTTTGGGGTATGATTGGTTATCTTTGCAAGTCTCTTCGAATTATCAGTTTGGTTTGGCCTACTAGATTGATCTTTCTTGCAATAGAAGAAGTGCTTAGCTTTGGGTTCAATCTTGCGGTGCTCGATCCCAGTGAAAGAAAGGGAAACAACACATATTGTATTGTTGCCATCGAGGATAAAAAGATGGGGTTTATATCATATTGCTTGAGTTTATCCTTCTACATCATGTCATCTTACCTAATGCGTTACTCTGTTCTTATGAACTTAATACTCTAGATGCATGCTGGATAGCGGTCGATGTGTGGAGTAATAGTAGTAGATGCAGGCAGGAGTCGGTCTACTTGTCACGGACGTGATGCCTATATACATGATCATGCCTAGATATTCTCATAATTATTCGCTTTTCTATCAATTGCTTGACAGTAATTTGTTCACCCACCGTAATACTTATGCTATCTTGAGAGAAGCCACTAGTGAAACCTATGGCCCCCGGGTCTATTCTCCATTATATTAATCTTTCATCAACAATCTATTTCTATTACTTTTTATTTTGCAATCTTTGCTTTTAATCTTTATCATAAAAATACCAAAAATATTATCTTATCATCTCTATCAGATCTTACTCTCATAAGTGACCGTGAAGGGATTGACAACCCCTTTATCGCGTTGGTTGCGAGGTTCTTATTTGTTTGTGTAGGTACGACGGACTTGCGTGTGGCCTCCTACTGGATTGATACCTTGGTTCTCAAAAATTGAGGGAAATACTTACGCTACTTTGTTGCATCACCCTTTCCTCTTCAAGGAAAACCAACGCAGTGCTCAAAAGGTAGCAAGAAGGATTTCTGGCGCCGTTGCCGGGGAGTCTACGCACAAGTCAAGAGTGAAGACATACCAAGACCTATCACAAACTCTTATCCCTCGCATTACATTATTTGCCATTTGCCTCTCGTTTTCCTCTCCCCCACTTCACCCTTGTCATTTTATTCACCCTTCTTCTGTTCTTTTCCATTTGCTTTGATGTCTTACTTGGCTCGTTTGGTTGGAATAGTTATTTATTTATTGCTAAACAGAGAACCTAAGATCTATGGATCCTCATCCGCTTGCTAATCTTTTTAAGAGATCCAATTATGATGAACCAATTGCTAGTGAGTTTTGTGCACTAGATTATCTTTATGAAGTTTTGCTTGAAATTCGTGAATCTGAAAATTGTGATTAAGTACTTTATGGAGTGATTCACGATGGATCTTCGAATAGAAAGCATGATTGCAATAATGATAGTATAAATTCTATTAATGTCAATTGTGCTTATAATATGCAAAACCCTAAGCTTGGGGATGCTAGTTTTGCTATGTCTACTACTTGTTGCAATGATCATGATTGTGGTGATTCTTCTTTTGATCTTGAATTTTTTAAGCCCCATGATGAATATGAGATTGATAATAATGTTTGCAATAATATTGAAAGTGGGTTTGGAAGAGTGTCAACTTTAGATCCCACATATTTGGAGAATGTTCAATCTTATGAAGTTTTTGATAAAAGTGGGTATGGAGAGGTCATGACTTTAGTTAATGTTAATCCCACTATTTTAGAAGAGTGTCAACTTTGCATGCATGTGGATCGTGTTAAGAATATGTTTTGTGATAGCTATATTGTTGAATTTTATTATGATCCTACATGTAATTATTATGAGAGAGGAAAATATGGTGGTAGAAATTTTCATGTTACTAAATTACCTCTCGTTATGTTGAGATTGCTATTGTTTCTTTCCGCTTCCTTGCATATGCTAGTTTTTGCTTGCCTTGATAATTTGTTTGCCTATAAGATGCCTATGCATAGGAAGTATGTTAGACTTAGATGTGTTTGTCACGTGTTTTATGATGCTCTCTTTGTGCTTCAATTCTTGTCTTTCATATGAGCATCGTTGAAATCTTATGCCTAGCTATAAGGCTTTAAAGAAAAGCGCTTGTTGGGAGACAACCCAATATTTTTCCTTGCTTTTATTCAATAAATAATTCATCTAGCGTCTGTTTAGATGTGGTTTTATGCTTTTAATTAGTGTTTGTGCCAAGTAGAACCTTTGGAAGACTCGGGGAAAGTCTTTGCGATCTTGCTGTAAAATACAGAAACTTTAGCGCTCACGAGATTTGCTGCCATTTTTTTACTAGAGAGTGCTATTTAA
The DNA here is from genome assembly GCF_056163025.1 of Triticum urartu. Taxonomy (NCBI): domain Eukaryota; kingdom Viridiplantae; phylum Streptophyta; class Magnoliopsida; order Poales; family Poaceae; genus Triticum; species Triticum urartu. The sequence goes on from NC_141876.1 coordinate 560,012,031, forward strand.
TTAATTATTTTTGAAGATGATTAATAGATAATTTCCTCACATTCAGCAATTTATTTTAGAATTTTTGGGGTTCCAGAAGTATTCGAAACCTACAGATTACTATAGACTGTTTTGTTTTTGACAGATTCTGTTTTTCGTGTGTTGATTGCTTATTTTGATGAATCTATGACTAGTACTCCCTCCGTTCACTTTTGTAAGGCGCGGAAGGAGATTTTTGAAAGCCCCCAAAAATTGCTAATGGACAACAATACCCTTCGATCAATTTGAAATTCAAAAACCATCGGGATTGCTTCGCCAAGTGTGTCGCCTCCCAGCGCGCCACCGGCTCGCCGCCCAGCTTCTCCCTGCCCACCTTGCCTAGATTCTCCTCCGCCCAGGATCTCCTCCTCCCTGCCCAGCTTCCTGCTCATCAAGGAACCTCGCTGCCGGCCCCAGGAGGGCACCTCTCCGGCCGCTGGCCCCAGCAGCACTTCGCCGGCCGCCGGCCCCAGCAGCACTTCGCCGGCAAGGTCAAGCTCGCCCAGAACCACCTCCCTTCTTCCCCGTGTCGCCAGAAGGTCCAGCTCGCCAGGGGCCAGGGGAGAAGATCAGGAGCTCCTCATGCGTGACCACCTCCAGGCTCGGTGCTCCTTGTCGGCTTGTCCCCTGGCAACAGTAGCAGATCCTCAACTGTAGCTCCTTGCCTTCGGCAGCAGATCCTCAACAGAAGAAACAACAGCAGATCATTGGCCCTCAATAGAAGCAACAGCAGCAGATCCTCAACATCGACAGTAGCAAATCACTGGCCCTCAACAGAAGCAACAACAGCATATCGTTCCCAATTGCAAGCATGGTAGTCCCAGACCTCAATTTCACTCCACCCGAAGAAGGCAACGAAGAACCTGAAGAAGAAGGCAACAATGCTGATCAAAATTCAGGTATAATTTCTTCTAATCTTGCATTAAATTATGCCTCGGAGAAGTAACAGAGAAGGGATTGCTAAGATTGAATAGTGCATATGAGGAAGCTTCGTTTTGTTCACAGGTTATTCAACACTACTCCACTATGGAGTATTAAAGTGGCTAAATCAAATCAAATGGATATCAGAGTCTTCTCTATGGAAGGCTAAAAAAGATTACTCCACTAGAATGGAGTAATTAACATTTTAGTGGAGTAATCAAATTTGTTGTTGCCTTTCTTTCCTTATGTATGGAGTAATTAAAATGACAACAAAGAAATGTCATGGTACACAAGGCATACTAGAAAGAAGGAGATAACACAAGCAACATTAGTATCAGCAAACAATATTTACATTTATATTTTCAGCAAGCAAGCAACATTTATATTTTCAACAAGCAACAGAGGTCTCCTGGACAATTGTTGGGGTATTTCAGTTTTTGCCTCATTTGCTTATAGGCAAACTGAACAAACTCCACAAGAACCATGGTGTACCTCAAACAGCATATACTCTCACAACATGTATGTGTGTGTAAATAAACATATACTCTCACAGCTAGGAATGGAAAAGAAACTGCTGCAAGAACAGCAGTGTACCTCAAAATATTTTTATACTACTCCAAATTAAAAAGAAAAAGCAATGCAAAAACAAATTATGGAGTAATTTGCTTGCTTGACTGCAATAGAGGTCAATCCTGGAGCATAAAGTTTAGTTTATATTTACAAATTTAGTTTACATTTATATTTTCAGCAACCAACATTTATGTTTATATTTACAGCAAGCAAAGCAAGCAATACTCCTATCCCATGGAATTTTTATTGCTATTGTTGACCTCTTGTTTACATTTCCAGCAACCAATTTTTAATATTCTTGCAATAATTAATTTTATTATTCTATTGCTATTGTAGGAGTACAAAGGCAAAGGAATTGGCTCACTGATGCACAGAGATATGCCGCTTACATGTCATTGGAAACCCTCCATAAGAGTAGAGGAGGCAAGTTCAAGAGAACTGATAAGAAGGACGTGGCTGCAATATTTGGAGCACATGTTCGAGTTATTCAAAGAATATGGGAGAAGGCAATGAAACAGAAAGGCCTTGGTCAGGAGGTGGATGTTTCAAACAAAAGAAAGGAAAATTGTGGAAGAAAGTCTTATGATGATATTCTATCTCTCATTCCGACAATTCCCTTAAACAAGAGGTCAACTATTCGATCTCTAGCCAAGGCACTGGGTGTAAGCCCTACTACACTATATAAGAAGTTCAAGTTGAATAAGATAAGGAGACACTCCAACAGGGTAAAGCCGGTACTGACAGAGAAAAATAAGAGAGATAGGGTGGATTTTTTGCCTCTCTATGCTAGATGAGGCAACATTAGGAGATGTAAGCCCAAGTTTCAGGAGTATGCATAATATTGTTCACATCGACGAGAAATGGTTCTCCATGACCAAGAAAAAAAGGAACTACTATCTGCTGCCTGACGAAGAGGACCCGGAAAGACCTGTCAAAAACTCTATTGGAAAAGTGATGTTTCTCACAGCGGTAGCAAGACCACGGTTTGACGAAGATGGGAACATGACATTCTCCGGAAAAATTGGGGTATGGCAATTCGTGAGAGTGACTGCAGCAGCAAAAAGAAGCAAGAACAGGGAAAAAGGGACATTGCAAACAAAGCCTGTCATAGTGACGAGGGATGTGATGAGAGAGTACATTATACAGAAGGTTGTGCTAGCGATTCAAGCATTGTGGCCTGCAGATGATGATGGACAGCCCACTTTTATCCAGCAAGATAACGCGAGAACACATATCCTACCTAATGATCAAGCATTCGCAGAAGCTGTGGACGAAAGTGGCCTGGACATTAGAATAATGTATCAGCCTCCAAATTCTCCAGACATGAACGCCCTGAACCTTGGGTTCTTCAGCTCTATTCAATCGCTAACAGACTGCAAAAGTCCAAAAACTATTCCAGAGCTGATTAAAGGTGTTCAAGAGGAGTTCGATGGATATGAAGTTTCAAAACTTAACAGAGTATTCATAACTCTGCAGACTTGCATGGTTGAAGTAATGAAGAATGGTGGAGCCAATAAATACAAAATCCCGCACATGAACAATGATAGGCTAGAAAGGCTACAACTGCTACCGCCCAAGATCTCAGTTCCTCCTGAAGTGTATGCAATGGCACTAGAGATGCTTGGACGCTGATCCTATCCAGTTTGTTGTGTATTCTGTGTGTACTTGTTGTGTATTCTACTCCAGTTTGTTGGAGTATGTGTTTATGTGCGTGCTTGGAGTCTATATTTATTGTTGCCACACACTATATTATGCTATATATTGCTACTCCAGCTTAAACTTGGAGTACTTGCTATATATTGGAATATATAGTCCAGTATTTATTGTTGGAAAAGAAGAGAGCTAAAGCAAAGAATATATACTCTAGTATTTATTGTTGGGATATATACTCCGGTATAGATAGATAGATACTCCAGTAGATAGATAGACGGATAGATAATCCTAGCAAGTTGCAAACACTGCAGCAAACTTGCTTGCAAGAAAAATGAGATGCAAACTTGCTTGCAATAAAACAGAGATGCAAAGCTCTTTAACTGAATTTTTACTCCAAGAATAGGAGTATCATGCCTGCTTAATTGAATTTTTAACATTCAATGTACTGTCGATGAACTACTCCGAAAACAATTCATGTCGATCAACTCTTTCAGTTGGGTTAAATTATGCAAAACATTATTTAGTTGGGTTAAATTATGGAATGCCAAGACTGTCACATCTAGGCTATGCAAAACATCACAACCTTTCTCCTTCATTTTTTATTCTCCAAAAAACATAGCCAGAGTTCTTTTTTGCAGAAGCAGAGTTTGTTGTGGAGTACACTTTATACCAAGCAACTATCCAGATTACACTTTATATCGACCAATTTATACTCCAACAAGCAAAAGCAGGTGCAGGTGCGATGAGAAGATAGCAACCTGGGGGAAGAAGACTCTTGTGGGAGTGGTGGGCGGTGATTCAAGCGCTGGTGGCGTCGCCGTCTCATCCACTGATGACTCCGGCGGCAACGCTGCTGTAGAGTTGCGAAACGTACATTTAGACAAACAAATTAGTTTGCAACTTTGATACAGTTAAGGCACGAGCAGAATGTCGTTAGATGCTTAAGCAAAGGGTTTTCGTGCAGTGTTAATTAGCTTCCCCGGAGCAAAATGCAATAGGCCCTGCAAGTTCATAGTGCAGTGTCAATTAGCTTCAGTAATGTACACTCACTTGTATAATGCCAGTGGCAGGTTAAGCAAGAAGAATTACGTAGAGGGGGGGAGCTGGGATTTGCGTCGCTGTATCTGCAAATCACAAAGAATGGAACATACAAGAACTTGATTCCTTAATCGGAGTTCAGTTGGTTCCCTGAAAAGAAATTGCTCTAAGTGGAACACATACCTCTGCACATGAGCTGGACGGAGAGGGACTTGCAGACCTTGGGGAGGGAAATGACGAGGGTGCGGCTGATGGGGAGGCCGAAGGGCACGTTTCCGGTGAGGATGCGGCACGCGCAGTCGACGTCAGTGCAACTCCGGTCGCCTCTCCTCTCGAACGCCTGCAGGTACTTGGCCGGCATCGCCTCCTGCCTCTTCTAGCCGAAACCAACAAGCGGTCCCAGCTCAAGAAGAACATCTGCCGGTGCAGCTACCAGATCCGGGCAGCAGCAGCTCCGGGCAGGTGACCATCAGTAGCAGCTCCGCAGATCGAGCACCACCGCTCAAGATCGGAGAGCCAGAGGGAAAAATCCCATTTTTAAATATGCAGACGGAGATGTGAGAGGAAGAGAGCGCCAGTGACGCGCGCGGGGAGAGGGCGCCGGCAATGCGAGCGAGGGAGGAGCTCGGGGAGAGGTGGTGCGGGTGAGAGAGGGCGAGGAAGAGCGCGCCGGCGCCGGCGATGCGTGAGGGAGAGATGTGGGTGAGTCGCGAGTGAGAGAGGGATGCGAGTGTTTCGCTACCGTGTCCCCGACCGACATGGGGGTAAAAATGGAAAACGCGTTTTTTGTGTGTGACCGAGCGAGTTTGTAGTAGATTTTGCTCCGCGCCTTATAAAAATGAATGGAGGGAGTAATAGAGTTTATGAACCATAGAAAAGTTGAAATACAATAGGTTTAACACCAATATAAATAAAGAATTAGTTCATTACAGTACCTTGAAGTGGTGGTTTGTTTTCTTTTACTAACGGAGCTCACGAGATTTTCTTTTAACTTTTGTGTTGTGAAGTTTTCAAGTTTTGGGCAAAGATTTGATGGATTATGAAACAAGGAGAGGCAAGAGCCTAAGCTTGGGGATGCCCAAGGCACCCCAAGGTAAAATCCAAGGACAACCAAAAGCCTAAGCTTGGGGATGCCCCGGAAGGCATCCCCTCTTTTGTCTTTGTCTATCGGTAACTTTACTTGGAGCTATATTTATATTCACCACATGATATGTGTTTTGCTTGGAGTGTCTTGTATGATTTGAGTCTTTGCTTTTTAGCTTACCACAATCATCCTTGTTGTACACACCTTTTGGGAGAGACACACATGAATTGGAATTTATTAGAATACTCTGTGTGCTTCACTTATATCTTTTGAGTCGGATAATTTTGCTCTAGTGCGCTTATATCTTTTAGAGCAGGACGGTGGTTCTCTTTTATAGAAATAATTGATCTCTCATGCTTCACTTATATTATTTTGAGAGTCCTTTAGAACAGCATGGTAATTTTCTTTGGTTATAAATTTTAAATACTAAGAGAAGTTGGATGCTTGATGGTTGTTTTGAGATATAAAGGTGGTAATATTAGAGGTGTGCTAGTTGGGTAATTGTGAAACTGAGAACTACTTGTGTTGAAGTTTGCAAGTCACGTTGCATGCACGTATGGTAAAGGTTATGTGACAAATTTGAAGCATGAGGTGTTCTTTGATTGCTTTCCTTATGAGTGGCGGTCGGGGACGAGCGATGGTCTTTTCCTACCAATCTATCCCCCTAGGAGCATGCACGTAGTGCTTGGTTTTGATGACTTGTAGATTTTTGCAATAAGTATGTGAGTTCTTTATGACTAATGTTGAGTCCATGGATTATACGCACTCTCACCCATCCATCATTGCTAGCCTCTTCGGTACCGTGCATTGCCCTTTCTCACCTTGAGAGTTGGTGCAAACTTCGCCGGTGCATCCAAACCCCGTGATATGATATGCTCTATCACACATAAGCCTCCTTATATCTTCCTCAAAACAGCCACCAAACCTACATATTATGGCATTTCCATATATAGCCATTCCGAGATATATTGCCATGCAACTTTCCACCGTTCCATTTATTATGACATGCATCATCATTGTCATATTGCTTTGCATGATCATGCAGTTGACATCGTATTTGTGGCAAAGCCACCATGCTTAATTTTTCATACATGTCACTCTTGATTCATCGCAATCCCGGTACACCGCGGGAGGCATTCACATAGAGTCATATTTTGTTCTAAGTATCGAGTTCTAATTCTTGAGTTGTAAATAAACAAAAGTTTGATGATCATCATTAGAGCATTGTCCCATGTGAGGAAAGGATGATGGAGACTATGATTCCCCCACAAGTCGGGATGAGACTTCGGACGAAAAAAAGAGGCCATAAAAAAGAGAAAAGAAGACCCAAATAAAAAATGAGAAAAAAAGAGAGAAGGGACAATGTTACTATCCTTTTTTCCACACTTGTGCTTCAAAATAGCACCATGATCTTCATGATAGAGAGTCTCTTATTTTGTCACTTTCATATACTAGTGGGAATTTTTCATTATAGAACTTGGCTTTATATTCCAATAATGGGCTTCCTCAAATGCTCTAGGTCTTCGTGAGCAAGCAAGTTGGATGCACACCCACTTAGTTTCTTTGATGAGCTTTCATATATTTATAGCTCTAGTGCATCCGTTGCATGGCAATCCCTACTCCTTGCATTGACATCAATCGGTGGGCATCTCCATAGCCCATTGACTAGTCGCGTCAATGTGAGACTTTCTCCCCTTTTGTCTTCTCACACAACCTCAATCATTATATTCTATTCCACCCATAGTGCTATGTCCATGGCTCGCGCTCATATATTGCGTAAAAGTTGAAAGAGTTTGAAAAGGCTAAGTATGAAACAATTGCTTGGCTTGTCATCGGGGTTGTGCATGATAAGAGTACTTTGTGTGACGAAAATGGAGCATGGACAAACTATATGATTTTGTAGGGATAAGCTTTCTTTGGCTATGTTATTTTGATAAGACATAATTGCTTGATTAGCATACTTGGAGTATTATTATTTTTATGTCAACATTAAATTTTTATCCTGAACCTTTCGGATCTGAACATTCACGCCACAATAGAGAGAATTACATTGAAGAATATGCTAGAAAGCATTCCACATCAAAAATTCTGTTTTTATCATTTACCTACTTGAGGACGAGCAGGAATTAAGCTTGGGGATGCTTGATACATCTCCAACGTATCTATAATTTTTGATTGTTCCATGCTATTATATATTCTGTTTTGGATGTTTAATGGGCTTTATTTTACACTTTTATTTTTGGGACTAACCTATTAACCCAAGGCCAAGTGCAATTTGCTGGTTTTTTTTGCCTATTTCAGTGTTTCGTAGAAAAGGAATATCAAACGGAGTCCAAACGGAATGAAACCTTCGGGAACGTGATTTTTGGAACAAACGTGATCCAGAGGACTTCGAGTGGACGTCAAGAAACAAACGAGGAGTCCATGAGGCAGGGGGCACGCCTACCCCCTGGGCGCGCCCTCCCCCCTCATGGCTCAACCGACCTACTTCTTCCTCCTATATATACTCATATACCCTGAAAACAACCAGGAGCACCATTGTAACGCCCAGATAATCATGCTACAGTAATCTCACATTAATGGTGCCACATCACCTATGTCACTGTAGTTAATCTCGGGTTAATTCGAAACCATTTCAAATTTAAATTCTAAACAAGTCAAACGATAAAAGTTTTCAAAATATTAAACAAAATAGTTCGGTGGGTGCCGAATATCATTAGGGTAATTATAATAAAGAAAACTCATTTTTATAAAATGCCTAAAAAACTTAAAATGAAATAAAACAGAAAAGAAATTACAAAAAAAACAGAAAACCCCAGGCCAATTGGACCTCAGCCCAGCCAGTGGCCTGCCAGGCCGGCCCACTTACCCCCTGCCTATAACCCATGTGGGCGGCTAAACCCTAACCCCCACCGACACCACTTCCCTCCCCACTCATCCCACACCTCCCCCTCCCCCGATCCAGATCGGATTGGGGCTCGCTGTTGGAAATATGCCCTAGAGGCAATAATAAATTAGTTATTATTATTATATTTCATTGTTGATGATAATCGTTTATTATCCATGCTAGAATTGTATTGATAGGAAACTCAGATACATGTGTGGATACATAGACAACACCATGTCCCTAGTAAGCCTCTAGTTGACTAGCTCGTTAATCAATAGATGGTTACGGTTTCCTGACCATGGACATTGGATGTCGTTGATAACGGGATCATGTCATTAGGAGAATGATGTGATGGACAAGACCCAATCCTAAGCCTAGCACAAAGATCGTGTAGTCCGTTTGCTGAAGCTTTTCTAATGTCAAGTATCATTTCCTTAGACCATGAGATTGTGCAACTCCCGGATACCGTAGGAGTGCTTTGGGTGTGCCAAACGTCACAACGTAACTGGGTGGCTATAAAGGTACACTATAGGTATCTCCGAAAGTGTCTGTTGGGTTGGCACGAATCGAGACTGGGATTTGTCACTCCGTATGCCGGAGAGGTATCACCGGGCCCACTCGGTAATGCATCATCATTATGAGCTCAAAGTGACCAAGTGTCTGGTCACGGGATCATGCATTACGGTACGAGTAAAGTGACTTGCCGGTAACGAGATTGAACGAGGTATTGGGATACCGACGATCGAATCTCGGGCAAGTAACATACCGACTGACAAAGGGAATTGCATACGGGGTTGCTTGAATCCTCGACATCATGGTTCATCCGATGAGATCATCGTGGAACATGTGGGAGCCAACATGGGTATCCAGATCCCGCTGTTGGTTATTGACCGGAGAGTTGTCTCGGCCATGTCTGCATGACTCCCGAACCCGTAGGGTCTACACACTTAAGGTTCGATGACGCTAGGGTTATAGGGAATAGATATACATGGTTACCGAATGTTGTTCGGAGTCCTAGATGAGATCCCGGACGTCACGAGGAGTTCCGGAATGGTCTGGAGGTAAAGATTTATATATGGGAAGTCCTATTTTGGTCACCGGAAAAGTTTCGGGTGCTATCGGTAACGTACCGGGACCACCGGGAGGGTCCTGGGGGTCCACCAGGTGGGGCTACCTGCCCCAGAGGGTTGCGTGGGCCAAGTGTGAGAGGGGACCAGCCCCAGGTGGGCTGGTGCGCCCCCCCACTAGGGCCCAAGGCGAAGGGAGAAGGGAAAAGGGGGAAACCCTAGGCTCAGATGGGCCTAAGGCCCACCTAGTGGTGCGCCCCCCCTCTCCCCCCTTGGCCGCCCCCTAGATGGGATCTAGGGCTGGCCGCCACCCCTAGGGGTGGAAACCTAGGTGGGGGCGCAGCCCCTCCCCTCCCCTATATATAATTGAGGTTTTGGGCTGCCATACACACGAGAACATCTCCTTCTTGGCGCAGCCCTGCCCCTCTCCCTCCTCGTCTCTTGCGGTGCTTGGCGAAGCCCTGCTTGAGTACCACACTCCTCCACCACCACCACGCCATCGTGCTGCTACTGGATGGAGTCTTCCCCAACCTCTCCTTCTCCTCTTGCTGGATCAAGGCGTAGGAGACGTCGCCGGGCTGTACGTGTGTTGAACACGGAGGTGCCGTCCATTCGGCACTAGGATCATCGGTGATTTGGATCACGACGAGTACGACTCCATCAACCCCATTCACTTGAACGCTTCCGCTTAGCGATCTACAAGGGTATGTAGATGCACTCTCCTTCCCCTCGTTGCTAGATTACTCCATAGATTGATCTTGGTGATGCGTAGAAAATTTTGAATTTCTGCTACGTTCCCCAACAGTGGCATCATGAGCTAGGTTTATGCGTAGTTTCTATGCACGAGTAGAACACAAAGCAGTGGTGGGCGTCGATATTGTCAATTTACTTGCCGTTACTAGTCTTATCTTGATTCGGCGGCATCGTGGGATGGAGCGGCCCGGACCGACCTTACACGTACTCTTACGTGAGACTGGTTCCACCGACTGACATGCACTAGTTGCATAAGGTGGCTAGCGGGTGTCTGTCTCTCCCACTTTAGTCGGATCGGATTCGATGAAAAGGGTCCTTATGAAGGGTAAATAGAAATTGGCATATCACGTTGTGGTTTTCGTGTAGGTAAGAAACGTTCGTGCTAGAAACCTATAGCGGCCACGTAAAAACTTGCAGCAACAATTAGAGGATGTCTAACTTGTTTTTGCAGCATATGCCTTGTGATGTGATATGGCCAAAAGGATGTGATGAATGATATATGTGATGTATGAGATTGATCATGTTCTTGTAATAGGAATCACGACTTGCATGTCGATGAGTATGACAACCGGCAGGAGCCATAGGAGTTGTCTTAATTTATTTATGACCTGCATGTCAACATAAATGTCATGTAATTACTTTACTTTATTGCTAAAGCGTTAGCCATAGTAGTAGAAGTAATAGATGACGAGACAACTTCAAGAAGACACGATGATGGAGATCATGATGATGGAGATCATGGTGTCGTGCCGGTGACAACGATGATCATGGAGCCCCGAAGATGGAGATCAAAAGGAGCAAAATGATATTGGCCATATCATGTCACTATTTGATTGCATGTGATGTTTATCATGTTTTACATCTTATTTGCCTAGAACGATGGTAGCTTAAATAAGATGATCCCTCACTAAAATTTCAAGAAAAGTGTTCCCCCTAACTGTGCACCGTTGCGAAGGTTCGTCGTTTCGAAGCACCACGTGATGATCGGGTGTGATAGATTCTAACGTTCGAATACAATGGGTGTAAGCCAGATTTACACAGCAAAACACTTAGGTTGACTTGACGAGCCTAGCATGTACAGACATGGCCTCAGAACACGGAAGACCGAAAGGTCGAGCATGAGTCGTATAGAAGATACGATCAACATGAAGATGTTCACCGATGTTGACTAGTCCGTCTCACGTGATGATCGGACACGGCCTAGTTGACTCGGATCATGTTTCACTTAGATGACTAGAGGGATGTCTATATGAGTGGGAGTTCATTAGATGAACTCAATTGTCATGAACATAGTCTAAATTGTCTTTGCAAATATGTTATAGATAAATAGCTCACGTTGTAGCTCCCTGTTTCAATACGTTCCTAGAGAAAGATTAAGTTGAAAGATATTGTAAGCAATGATGCGGACTAGGTCCGTAGTCCGAGGAGTGTCCTCACTGCTACACAGAAGGCTTACGTCTTTGATGCACCGCTCGATGTGCAAACCCCTACAACGTCGTCTGTGGATGTTGTGAACACCTGACAGACACATCCTGATGACTACTTGATAGTTTAGTGCACCATACTTTACGGCTTAGAATCGAGATTCCAATGACGTTTTAAATGCCACAGAACATATGAGATGTTCCAAGAGCTGAAATTGGGTTTCAGGCTCATGCCCGTGTTGAGAGGTGTGAGACCTCCGACAAGTTATTTTGCCAACAAGATGGAGGAGAATAGCTCAGCTAGTGAGCATGTGCTCAGAATGTCTGGGTGCTACAATCACTTAAATCAAGTGGGAGTTAAACTTCCAGATAAGATAGTGATTGATAGAGTTCTCTAGCCACTATCACTAAGCTACTAGATCTTTGTGATGAACTATGATATGCAAGGGATGGAGTTGATCCCGGAGCTGTTCGCGGTGCTTAAGACCGCAAAAGGTAGAAATCAAGAAGGAGCATCAAGTGTTGATGGTTTAACAAGACCACTGGTTTCAAGAAGGGCAAGGGCTAGAAGGGAAACTTCATGGATGGCAAACCAGTTGCCGCTCCAGTGAAGGAACCCAAGGTTGAACCCAAACCCGAGACTAAGTGCTTCTATTGTAAGGGGAACGGTCACTGGTAGCGGAATTACCCCAAATGCATGGTAGGTAAGAAGGCTGGCAACTACAACAAAGTATATACGTGTTATTAATGTGTACCTCGCTAGTACTCCTGGTAGCACCTGGGTATTGGATACCGGTTCAGTTGCTATTACTGGTGACTTGAAGCAAAAGCTACGGACTAAACGGAGACTGGCTAAGGGCGAGGTGACGATTGTGTTGGAAGTGTTTCCAAAGTTGATGAGATCACCATCGCACGCTCCATCTGCCTTCGGGATTAGTATTGAACCTAGATAAATGTTATTAGGTGTCTACGTTGAGCATGAATATGATTAGATCATGTTCATTGCAATACGGTCATTCATTTAAGTTAGAGAATAATGGTTATTCTGTTTACATGAATGATACCTTTCATGGTCATGCACCCTATGTGAATGGTTCATTGAATCTCGGTCGTGGTAATACACATGTTCACGCCAAAAGATGTAGAGTTAATAATGATAGTACCACTTTCTCGTGGCACTGCCGCTTAGGTCATATTGGCGTAAGATGCATGAAGAAACTCCATGTCGATGGATGTTTGGAGTCACTTGATTTTGAATCGCTTGACACATGCGAGCCATGCCTCATGGGCAGGATGACTAAGACCCCGCTTTCAGGTAGAATGAAACGGGCAAGTGACTTGTTGGAAATCATACATGCTGATGCGTGTGATCCAATGAGAATTGAAGCGTGCGCTGGATATCGCTGTTTTCTCATCTTCACTGGCGATTTGAGTAGATATAGGTATATTTACTTAATGAAGCACAAGTCTGAAATGTTTGAAAAGTTCAAGCGATTTCAGAGTGAAGTTAAGAATCATCATAACAAGAAGATCAAATTCCTACGATCTGATCAATGAGAATATCTGAGTTATGAGTTTGGCAAACACTTAAGACATTGTGGAATTGTTTCACAGTTGAAGCCACCTGAAACACCACTGGGTTATGGTGTGTCCGGACATCGTAATCGAACCTTATGAGATATGGTGCGATCTATGATGTCTCTTATCAATCTACCGTTTTCATTTTGAGGTTATGCGTTAGAGACAGCTGCATTCACTTTAGATAGGACACCATCTAAGTCCGTTGAGACGACGTCATAAGAACATTGGTTTGGCAAGAAACCAAAGTTGTCGTTTCTTAACGTTTGGGGATGCGATGCTTAAGGCTTCAGCCGGAGAAGCTCGAACCCAAAGCGGACAAACACATCTTCATAGGATACCCAAAGGTGACAGTAGGGTATACCTTCTATCTCAGATCCGAGGGCAAATTGTTTGTCGCTAAGAACGGGTCCTTTCTCGAGATGGAGTTTCTCTCGAAAGAATTGAGTGGGAGGAAGATAGAACTTGATGAGGTTGTCGAACCTTCACTTCAACCAGAGAGTGACGCAACACAGAAAGATGTTTTCTGTGGCGCCTACGTCTGTTGAATAGGAAGTTAATGATAGTGATCATGAAGCTTCGGATCAAGTTACTATCGAACCTCGTAGGTCGACAAGGATATGTACTACTCCTAAGTGGTACGGTAATCCTGTCTTAGATATCATGTTGTTAGACAACAATGAACCTACGATCTATGGAGAAGCGATGGTGGGCCCATATTCTGACAAATGGTTAGAAGCCATGAAATCCGAGATAGGATCCATATATCAGAACAAAGTATGGACTTTGGTGGACTTGCCCGATGATCGGCAAGCCATTGAGATAAATGGATCTTTAAGAAGAAGACGGACGTGGGCGGTAATGTTACCGTCTATGAAGCTCGACTTGTGGGAAAGAGTCTTTTCACAAGTTCAAGGAGTTGACTACGATGAGAATTTCTCACCCGTAGCGATGCTTAAGTCCATCGGAATCATGATAGCATTAGCTGTATTTTTCGATTATGAAATCTTATAGATGGATGTCAAAACAAGTTTTCTTACCAGTTTTCGTAAGAAAAGTTGTATGTGATACAATAAAAGGTTTTGTCGATCCTAAGGATGCTAAAAGGTATGCTGGCTCCAGCAATCCTTCTATGGACTAGAGCAAGCATCTCGGAATCGGAATATATGTTTTGATGGAGTGATCAAAGCTTTTAGGTTTATACAATGTTTGCTAGAAACTTGTATTTACAAGAAAGTGAGTGGGAGCACTACAACATTTCTGATAAGTATATGTGGATGACATATTGTTGATCCGAAATGATGTAGAATTTCTGAAAAGCATAAACGGTTGTTTGAAGAGTGATTTTCAAAGGAAGACCCGGATAAAACTGCTTACATATTGGGCATCAACATCTATAGAAATAGATCAAGACGCCTGATGATACTTTCAAAGAACGCACACCTTGACATGTTTTTGAAGGAGTTCAAAATAGATCTGTCAAAGAAGGGGTTCTTACCTGAGTTGTATGGTGTGAAGTTGAGTAAGACTCAAAGATTGACCACAGCAGAAGAAAGAGGAAGGACGAAGGTCGTCCCCTATGCTCTTGTCATAGGCTCTATACGATATGCCATGCTGAGTACCGCACCTGATGTGTGCCTTGCCACATGTCTGGCAAGAGGGTACAAAGGTGATCTAGGAGTAGATCACCAGATAGCGGTCAAAATTATCCTTAGAGGAATAAGGAAATGTTTCTCGGTTATGGAGGTGATAAAGAGTTCGACATAAAGAGTTACGTCGATGCAAGCTTAACACCTATCCGGATAGCTCTGAGTAGAGATACCGGATACGTATAATGGAGCAACAATTTGGAATAGCTCCAAGTGGAATGTGGTAGCAGCATCTACGATATAAAGTTTTGCGAAATACATAGGGATCTGAATATGGCAAGACCCGTTGACTACAACCTCTCTCACAAGCATAACATGATCAAACCCAGAACTCTTTGAGTGTTTATCACATAGTGATGTGAACTAGATCATTGAGTCTAGTAGACTCTTGGATGTTGGTCACATGGCGATGTGACCTGTGAGTGTTAATCACATGGCGATGTGAACTAGATTATTGACTCTAGTGCAAGTGGGAGACTGTTGGAAATATGCCCTAGAGGCAATAATAAATTAGTTATTATTATTATATTTCATTGTTCATGATAATCGTTTATTATCCATGCTATAATTGTATTGATAGGAAACTCAGATACATGTGTGGATACATAGACAACACCATGTCCCTAGTAAGCCTCTAGTTGACTAGCTCGCTAATCAATAGATGGTTACGGTTTCCTGACCATGGACATTGGATGTCATTGATAACAGGATCACATCATTAGGAGAATGATGTGATGGACAAGACCCAATCCTAAGCCTAGCACAAAGATCGTGTAGTTCGTTTGCTGAAGCTTTTCTAATGTCAAGTATCATTTCCTTAGACCATGAGATTGTGCAACTCCTGGATACCGTAGGAGTGCTTTGGGTGTGCCAAACGTCACAACGTAACTGGTTGGCTATAAAGGTACACTACAGGTATCTCCGAAAGTGTCTGTTGGGTTGGCACGAATCGAGACTGGGATTTGTCACTCCGTGTAAACGGAGAGGTATCTCTGGGCCCACTCGGTAGGACATCATCATAATCTGCACAATGTGATCAAGGAGTTGATCACGGGATGATGTGTTATGGAACGAGTAAAGAGACTTGCCGGTAACGATATTGAACAAGGTATCGGGATACCGATGATCGAATCTCAGGCAAGTATCATACCGATGGACAAAGGGAATTGTATACGGGATTGATTGAATCCTTGACATCGTGGTTCATCCGATGAGATCATCGTGGAACATGTGGGAGCCAACATGATTATCCAGATCCCGCTGTTGGTTATTGACCGGAGAGTTGTCTCGGCCATGTCTGCATGACTCCCGAACCCGTAGGGTCTACACACTTAAGGTTCGATGACGCTAGGGTTATAGGGAATAGATATACGTTGTTACCGAATGTTGTTCGGAGTCCCGGATGAGATCCCGGACGTCACGAGGAGTTCCGGAATGGTCCGGAGGTAAAGATTTATATATGGGAAGTCCTATTTTGGTCAACGGAAAAGTTTCGGGTGCTATCGGTAACGTACCGGGACCATCGGGAGGGTCCCGGGGGTCCACCAGGTGGGGCTACCTGCCCCAGAGGGTTGCGTGGGCCAAGTGTGAGAGGGGACCAGCCCCAGGTGGGCTGGTGCGCCCCCCCACCAGGGCCCAAGGCAAAGAGAGAAGGGAAAAGGGGGAAACCCTAGGCTCAGATGGGCCTAAGGCCCACCTAGTGGTGCACCCCCTCTCTCCCCCCTTGGCCACCCCCTAGATGGGATCTAGGGCTGGCCGCCACCCCTAGGGGTGGAAACCTAGGTGGGGGCGCAGCCCCTCCCCTCCTCTATATATACCTGAGGTTTTGGGCTGCCATACACACGAGAACATCTCCTTCTTGGCGCAGCCCTACCCCTCTCCCTCCTCGTCTCTTGTGGTGCTTGGCGAAGCCCTGCTGGAGTACCACGCTCCTCCACCACCACCACGCCGTCGTGCTGCTGCTGGATGGAGTCTTCCCCAACCTCTCCTTCTCCCCTTGCTGGATCAAGGCGTAGGAGACGTCACCGGGCTGTACGTGTGTTGAACAGGGAGGTGCCGTCCGTTCGACACTAGGATCATCGGTGATTTGGATCACGACGAGTACGACTCCATCAATCCCGTTCACTTGAACGCTTCCGCTTAGCGATCTACAAGGGTATGTAGATACACTCTCCTTCGCCTCGTTGCTAGATTACTCCATAGATTGATCTTGGTGATGCGTAGAAAATTTTGAATTTCTGCTACGTTCCCCAACACTCGCCGCGCCAACCGCCGCCTCGACGCCCGACGCCGCCCCGTGCCCGGAGCTCGCCTCGCCGGACGCCGCCGCCGGCCTGCTTCCTCCCCTGCACCCGTCTCCGTCCTCCTCCTCGCCCCCGTTGCCCCGAGCCCTACAAACCCCCCGTGAGCGCGCACCCCTCCCTCCTCTCTCTCCCTCCCCTCATCCGTGCGTCGCCCCGGCCGCCACCGCGCGCGCTGGCCTCGCCCGTTGTCGCCACTGCGCCGCTCAGTCCTCCGCTCCGCCTGCTCCACGTTGGTCGCGCCCGCGCCCCAGGCCTTCCTCTGTTCGCCCTGCCCGCGTGTCCCCGCGGCCCGTGCGCGTCGTGGCCGCACCCTGCCTTGCTCCGAGGACGCGCTTGTCGCGCCTGCGACCTCCCGTGATCACGCCCGGAGTTATGCTCCCCTGCGCCTGCTCCACTCCCTTCGCGCCCTGCCGCACCCACCTGCGCCCAGCCGCGCGTGCCCGCTCCCGTTGCCGCAACCGCTGCCGCACCATCGCGCCCCGCTACTCCCTCACGCGCACGCTCGCGTTGCCTGCGCCGCCACTGCTCCACCTGGCTCCGGCATGCGTGCCCGCTGCGCTCGCCGTGCCATCCCGCCTCCGCCGCTCTGCCTAGTGCGCCGCTACTCCGTTGCGCCGCGCCGTCCGTCGCCCGCGTCCACGGCACCGGCAACGCCCGCGCCGGCCGGCTGCGTCGGCTCTCGCTGCCGGTGCTCGCTCCCGCATCGGCGCCCATTCGGGCCGGGCACTAGCGCCCCTGCGCCCGCACGCCCGTAGCACGCCCGACCCGCAAGGCCCCTGGGGCCTATGACAGGAGGGCCCCGCCTCCAGAACGTTTCCATAAAAAAGGAAAAAAATTAAAGAATTAATAATTAATTAATTAACTTAATTAATTTTGATTAATTAAACTAAAAAAATAACTAACTAAACTAACTAAACTGTTAGAGTAGACTAAAACAGTCAATGACAGAGGGGTCCCACCCCTGTTGACCAGTCAAACGTTGATTGGTCAACTGAGTCCCTCTGGCCCACCTGTCAGCCACTTGGTACACTTTTGCGTACACTGTGCTGGGTGCGCCTAGCAATTTAGCATTTATTTCCGAATTAAAAATAATTTCATAATAATAATAAAATCTTTAGAAAATCATATCTTTTAATCCGTAACTCGGATTAAATTATTTTCAACGTGAAAGTTGCTCAGAACGACGAGGCGAATCCGGATACGCAGCCCGTTCGTCCGCCACACATCCATAGCATAGCGAACACGCAACTTTCCCCCTCCAGTTCATCTGTCCGAAAATGCAAAACACCGGGAATACTTTCCCGGATGTTTTCCCCCTTCATCGGTACCACCTCGTACCGCGTTAGGGCACACCTAGCATCACGCTTTGTCATGTCATGCATCGTCATGCATCTGTTTGCTTAATATTTATTGTTTCTTCCCCCTCTTATCTCGCTAGACACCGAGACCGACACCGCTGCTACCCAGTACGACTATGGTGTTGACGACCCCTCTCTCTTGCCAGAGCAACCAGGCAAGCCCCCCCTTTGATCACCAGATATCGCCTACTCTTCTCTATACTGCTTGCATTAGAGCAGTGTAGCATATTACTGCTTTCCGTTAATCCTATTCTGATGCATAGCCTGTCCTTGATACTACTGTTGTTACCTTTACCTGCTATCCTAATACTTAGTATAGGATGCTAGTGTTCCATCAGTGGCCCTACACTCTTGTCCGTCTGCCATGCTATACTACTAGGCTGTGATCACTTCGGGAGGTGATCACGGGCATATGCTATATACTTTATACTGAACATTACTTATGATACTGTTCGGAGTTGGGGGCTGAAGGGGCAGGTGGCTCCATCCCGGTAGACGTGGGCCTGGGTTCCCGACGGCCCCCGAGTGTTACTTTGTGGCGGAGCGACAGGGCAGGTTGAGACCACCTAGGAGAGAGGTGGGCCTGGCCCTGGTCGGCGTCCATGGTTATTTCAAAATAACACGCTTAACGAGATCTTGGTATTTGATCTGAGTCTGGCTACTGGCCTATACGCACTAACCATCTACGCGGGGACAGTTATGGGCACTCGACGTCGTGGTATCAGCCGAAGCCTTCGTGACGTCAGCGACTGAGCGGAGCGCGCCAGGTTGGACCGCGTAATGCAACTTCCTTTGTAATGGAGGTTGCTAGGTCTGCTCTCCGGCCGCGTTCGCAACGTGCAGGTGTGCAAAGGGCGATGGGCCCAGACCCCTGCGCCATAGGATTTAGACCGGCGTGCTGACCTCTCTGTTGTGCCTAGGTAGGGCTGCGACGTGTTGATCTTCCGAGGCCGGGCATGACCCAGAAAAGTGTGTCCGAACAAAGGGGATCGAGCGTGTTGGGAAATGTGGTGCACCCCTGCAGGGAAGTTGATCTATTCGAATATCCGTGTCCCTCGGTAAAAGGACGACCCGGAGTTGTACCTTGACCTTATGACAACTAGAACTGGATACTTAATAAAACACACCCTTCCAAGTGCCAGATACAACCGGTGATCGCTCTCTCACAGGGCGATGAAGGGAGGATCATCGGTTAGGATTATGCTATGCGATGTTACTTGGTGAACTTACCATCTACTCTCTTCTTCTGCTGCAAGATGGAGGTTGCCAGAAGCGCAGTCTTCGAAAGGACTAGCTATCCCCCTCTTATTCCGGCATTCTGCAGTTCAGTCCACATATGATACCCCCTTTTCCATTTGATACCAATGCATACATATGTAGTGTAGCTCCTTGCTTGCGAGTACTTTGGATGAGTACTCACGGTTGCTTTGCTCCCCCTTTTCCCCATATTCTATATTTGATTGCTACGACCAGACGATGGAGCCCAGGAACCAGACGCCACCGTCGATGATGACTCCTACTACACTGGAGGTGCCTACTACTATGTGCAGCCCGCTGACGACGACCAGGAGTAGTTTAGGAGGATCCCAGGCAGGAGGCATGCGCCTCTTTCGATCTGTGTCCCAGTTTGTGCTAGCCTTCTTAAGGCAAACTTGTGTAAATTATGTTTGTACTCAGATATTGTTGCTTCCGCTGACTCGTCTATGATCGAGCTCTTGTATTCGAGCCCTCGAGGCCCCTAGCTTGTAATATGATGCTTGTATGACTTATTTTATTTGTAGAGTTGTGTTGTGATATCTTCCCGTGAGTCCCTGATCTTGATCGTACACGTTTGTGTGTATGATTAGTGTACGATTGAATCGGGGGCATCACAACCACGAAACCCTATTTCCACCAACGTAACCTTCTGTACCCAAGAGATCCCATCTTGGGGCCTTTTCCGGAGCTCCGCCGAAGGGGGCATGGATCATGGAGGGCCTCTACATCAATTCCATGGCCCCTCCGATGATGTGTGAGTAGTTTACTTCAGACCTTCAGGTCCATAGTTATTAGCTAGATGGCTTCTTCTCTCTCTTTGGATCTCAATACAAAGTTCTCCTCGATCTTCTTGAAGATCTATTCGATGTAACTCTTTTTGTGGTGTGTTTGTCGAGATCCGATGGATTGTGGGTTTATGATCAAGTCTATCTATGAACAATATTTGATTCTTCTCTAATTTTTTATGTATGATTGGTTATCTTTGCAAGTCTCTTCGAATTATCAGTTTGGTTTGGCCTACTAGATTGATCTTTCTTGCAATAGGAGAAGTGCATAGCTTTGGGTTCAATCTTGCGGTGCTCGATCCCAGTGAAAGAAAGGGAAACGACACGTATTGTATTGTTGCCATCGAGGATAAAAAGATGGGGTTTATATCATATTGCTTGAGTTTATCCCTCTACATCATGTCATCTTAGCTAATGCGTTACTCTGTTCTCATGAACTTAATACTCTAGATGCATGCTGGATAGCGGTCGATGTGTGGAGTAATAGTAGTAGATGCAGGTAGGAGTCGGTCTACTTGTCACGGACGTGATGCCTATATACATGATCATGCCTAGATATTCTCATAATTATTCACTTTTCTATCAATTGCTCCACAGTAATTTGTTCACCCACCGTAATACTTATGCTATCTTGAGAGAAGCCACTAGTGAAACCTATGGCCCCCGGGTCTATTCTCCATTATATTAATCTTCCGTCAACAAGCTATTTCTATTACCTTTTATTTTGCAAACTTTACTTTTAATCTTTATCATAAAAATACCAAAAATATTATCTTATCATCTCTATCAGATCTCACTCTCGTAAGTGACAGTGAAGGGATTGACAACCCCTTTATCGCATTGGTTGCGAGGTTCTTATTTGTTTGTGTAGGTACGAGGGACTTGCGTGTGGCCTCCTACTGGATTGATACCTTGGTTCTCAAAAACTGAGGGAAATACTTACGCTACTTTGCTGCATCACCCTTTCCTCTTCAAGGGAAAACCAACGCAGCGCTCAAGAGGTAGCAACGTTCACATGACACCACTAGAGGAGAGACAACATACATCTCATAAAAATATGAAACGAATACCAAATTCACATGACTACTTATAGCAAGACTTCACCCATGTCCTCAGGAACAAACGTAACTACTCACAAATCATATTCATGTTCATAATCAGAGGGATATTAATATGCATAAAGGATCTGAACATATGATCTTCCACCAAATAAACCAACTAGCATCAACTACAAGGAGTAATCAACACTACTAGCAACCCATAGATACCAATCTGAGGTTTTGGGACAAAGATTGGGTACAAGAGATGAACTAGGGTTTGAGAGGAGATGGTGCTGGTGAAGATGTTGATGGAGACTGAACCCCTCTCGATGAGAGGATCGATGATGATGACAATGGTGATGATTTCCCCCTCCCGGAGGGATGTTTCCCCGGCAGAACAGCTCCACCGGAGCCCTAGATTGGTTCCGCCAAGGTTCTGCCTTGTGGCGGCGGAGTTTCGTACCGTGAGCTTGCTTATGATTTTTTCTCAGACGAAAGACCTCATGTAGCAAAAGATGGGCATCGGAGGCCTGCCAAGGGGCCCACGAGGCAGGGGGTGCGCCCAGGGGGTAGGGCGTGCCCCAACCCTCGTGGATGGTGGGTGGCCCCCCTCTGGTTCTTTCTTCGCCCAATATTTTTAATATATTCCAAAATGTGCCTCCGTGAAGTTTCAGGAATTTTGGAGTTGTGCAGAATAGGTCTCTAATATTTGCTCCTTTTCTAGCCCAGAATTCCAGCTGCCGGCATTCTCCCTCTTCATGTAAACCTTGTAAAATAAGAGAGAAAAGGCATAAGTATTGTGACATAATGTGTAGTAACAACCCATAATGCAATAAATATCGATATAAAAGCATGATGCAAAATGGACGTATCAACTCCCCCAAGCTTAGGCCTCGCTTGTCCTCAAGCGGAAACCGAAATCGAAAAATATGTCCACATGTTTAAAGATAAAGGTGTCGATAAAATAAAATACGGCCATGAGGGCATCATGATCATTCTTATAACAGCAACATATATGTATATATTGTCATATGATTTATCATGCTAAAGTAACAATTCATTCACAATTTCAAGTATGAATCAGAAACTTCATTGAAAACTAACAAACTATAATCTCAGCCATTGAAGCAATTGCAATTTATCATAACATCGAAAAGAGTCAATATAAGAGCTTTTCATCAAGTCCACATACTCAACTATCATTTAGTATTTCACAATTGCTGATGACCCACAAGTATAGGGGATCTATTGTAGCCCTTTCGATAAGTAAGAGTGTCGAACCCAACGAGGAGCAGAAGGAAATGATAAGCGGTTTTCAGCAAGGTATTCTCTACAAGCACTGAAATTATAGGTAATAGATAGTTTTGTGATAAGATAATTTGTAACGAGCAACAAGTAACAAAAGTAAATAAAGTGCAGCAAGGTGGCCCAATCCTTTTTGTAGCAAAGGACAAGCCTGGACAAACTCTTATATAGAAGAAAGCGCTCCCAAGGACACATGGGAATTATCATCAAGCTAGTTTTCATCACGTTCATATGATTCGCGTTCGGTACTTTGATAATTTGGTATGGGGGTGGACCGGTGCTTGGGTACTGTCCTTACTTGGACAAGCATCTCACTTATGATCAACCTCTATTGCAAGCATCCGCAACTACAACAAAAGTATTAAGGTAAACCTAACCACAGCATGAAACATATGGATCCAAATCAGCCCCTTATGAAGCAACGCATAAACTAGGGTTTAAGCTTCTGTCACTCTAGCAACCCATCATCTACTTATTACTTCCCAATGCGTTGCTCTAGGCCCAAATAATGGTCAAGTGTCATGTAGTCGACATTCACATAATACCACTAGAGGAGAGACAACATACATCTCATCAAAATATCGAACGAATACCAAATTCACATGACTACTAATAGCAAGACTTCTCCCATGTCCTCGGGAACAAACGTAAGTAATCACAAAGCATATTCATGTTCATGATCAGGGGGTATTAATGTGCATATAGGATCTGAACATATGATCTTCCACCAAGTAAACCAACTAGCATCAACTACAAGGAGTAATCAACACTACTAGCAACCTACAGGTACCAATCCTAGACTTAGAGACAAGAATTGGATACAAGAGATGAACTAGGGTTTGAGAGGAGATGGTGCTGGTGAAGATGTTGATGGAGATTGGCCCCCTCCCGATGAGAGGAGCGTTGGTGATGACGATGGTGATGATTTCCCCCTCCCGGAGGGAAGTTTCCCTGGCAGAACAGCTCCGCCAGAGCCCTAGATTGGTTCCACCAAGGTTCCGCCTCGTGGCGGCGGAGTCTCGTCCCGAAAGCTTGCTTATGATTTTTTTATCAACGAAAGACTCCATATAGCAGAAGATGGGCATCAGAGGGCCACTAGGGGGCCCACGAGACAGGGGGCGCGCCCCCACCCTCGTGGCTGGTGAGTGGCCCCCCTCTGGTACTTCTTGCGCTCAGTATTTTTTATATATTTTGGAAATAACTTCCATGAAGTTTCAGGACTTTTGGAGCTGTGCAGAATAGGTCTCTAATATTTGCTCCTTTTCCAGCCCAGAATCCCAGCTGCCGGCATTCTCCCTCTTTATATAAACCTTGTAAAATAAGAGAGAATAGGCATAAGTATTGTGACATAATGTGTAATAACAGCCCATAATGCAATAAATATCAATATAAAAGCATGATGCAAAATGGACGTATCAACTCCCCCAAGCTTAGACCTCGCTTGTCCTCAAGCGAAAGCCGAAATTGAAAAATATGTCCACATGTTTAGAGATAGAGGTGTCGATAAAAATAAAATACGGACATGAGGGCATCATGATCATTCTTAGAACATCAGCTTATAAAATTATTGTCATATGATCTCTTATGCTAGAGTAATAATTCAATCACAATTTCAAGTATGAATCATAAACTTTATTGAAAACTAACAAACTATAATCTCTGTCATTGCAGCAATTGCAATTTATCATAACATAGGAAAGAGTCAATATAAGAGCTTTTCAGCAAGTCCACATACTCAACTATCATATAGTCTTTCACAATTGCTAACACTCACGCAATACTTATGGGTATGGAGTTTTAATCGGACACAAAGAAAGATAGGGGCTTATAGTTTTGCCTCCCAACGTTTTACCTCAAGGGTAATGTCAACAATAATAGTTCATGAAAACTCACATCCAATTAGCCATATATACCAGGATCTTTCCAACATATTGTGCTTGCCAAAAGATAAAATGTAAAAAGAAAAGGTGAGGATCACCATGACTCTTATGTAAGGTAGGAGATAAAAGTAAAAGATAGGCCCTTCGCAGAGGGAAGCAGAGGTTGTCATGCGCTTTTATGGTTGGATGCACAAAATCTTAATGCAAAAGAATGTCACTTTATATTGCCACTTGTGATATGGACCTTTATTATGCAGTCTGTCGCTTTTATTTCTTCCACATCACAAGATCGTATAAAGCTTATTTTCTCCCTCACTAATAAGTCATACATATTTAGAGAGCAATTTTTATTGCTTGCACCGATGACAACTTACTTGAAGGATCTTACTCAATCCATAGGTATGTATGATTGACTCTCATGGCAAAACTGGGTTTAGGGATATTTGGAAGCACAAGTAGTATTTCTACTTGGTGCAAAGAACTTGGCTAGCATGAAAGGGAAAGGCAAGCTCAACCATGTTGGATGATCCATGGCAATATAATTTATCTTAGATGTAAGAAAACATAACCCATTACGTTGTCTTCCTTGTCCAATGTCAACTCTTTAGCATATCATATTTTAATGAGTGCTCACAATCATAAAAGATGTCCAGGATAGTATATTTATATGGGAAGACCTCTCTTTCTTTATTACTTCCTATTAGTTGGAACGATGACCAAAACTATGTTTGTCAACTCTCAACAACTTTTATTCATAGTACTCTTTATATGTGAGCTCATTACTCTCCATAAGATCCTTATGATCTCTTTTATTTCTTTTTATTCTTTTCTCTTTTCTTTTATTCACTCAAGATCATGGAAAAATAAGCAAGCCCTTGACTCAACACTAATCTTTATTATATAGCTCACGGACTCGATTACATAGAGGGATCATAAAGCAAAACTCAAAACTAGATCATACTAAAAACTTTTATTCTACTAGATCAAAATATTATCAAAAGGATCAAACTAAGAAAAATGATAAAGATCAAGATGTGATGGTGATACGATACCGGGGCACATCCCCCAAGCTTGGCAGTTGCCAAGGGGAGTGCCCATACCCATGTGATTATGTCTCCTTTGTTGGTGAAGAAGATGGTGGTGATGATGGGTAGTCGCACATCGAGCGTAAGAGATCCTTCAACTTGCGGATAATGCCCTTGAGTGCAACTATGTAACACCCTCGATGCGGCTATATCTCCCACGTGTCGAAGCACGACTTAGAGGCATAACCGCATTGAAAGCAATGTCGCGAGTGAGGTAATCTTCACACAACCCATGTAATACATAAGGGAAAGGGATACATAGTTGGCTTACAATTGCCACTTCACACAATTATATGAATAAAGCATTACATCAAACAAATACAATCAAGGTCCGACTACGGAACCAAAATAAAAGAAGAACCCCAAATGCGACAAGGTCCCTGATCGACCCCAACTGGGCTCCACTACTGATCAACTAGAACGAAACAACACAAAGGACAAGATCTTCATCGAGCTCCTCCTGAGCTTGGTTGCGTCATCTGCACGGACTCAGCGGCACCTGCAAGCTGGTTTTGGAAGTATCTGTGAGTCACGGGGACTCAACAATCTCACACCCTCGCGATCAAGACTATTTAAGCTTATGGGTAAGGTAAAAGGTATGAGGTGGAGCTGCAGCAAGCGACTAGCATATATGGTGGCTAACATACGCAAATGAGAGCGAGAAGAGAAGGCAAAGCACGGTCGATAAAAGTATGATCAAGAAGTGATCCTAGAACAACCTATGTCAAGCATAACTCCAACACCGTGTTCACTTCCCGGACTCCGCCGGAAAGAGACCATCACGGTTACACACGCGGTTGATGTATTTTAATTAAGGTCAACTTCAGGTTTTCTACAACCGGACATTAAAAAATTCCCATCTGCCCATAACCGCGGGCACGGCTTTTGAAAGTTGAAAACCCTGCAGGGGTGTCCCAACTTAGCCCATCACAAGCTCTCACGGTCAACGAAGGATATACCTTCTAGCGGGAAGGTCCGATCAGACTTGGAATCCCGGTTACAAGACATTTCGACAAGGTAAAACTAAACCAGCAACACCGCCCGAATGTGCCGACAAATCCTGATAGGAGTTGCACATATCTCTTTCTCAGGGCACACTCAGATGGTCCTAGGTACGGGTAGGCCAGCCCAGAGTTGCCCCTGGTGGCCACCGGCAGCTGACAGGTTGGACCAACACTCAGAGGAGCACTGGCTCGGGGGGGGGGGGGTAAAATAATGATGACCCTCGGGAGCGCCACTCCCAAGGGAAAAGAAAAGGCTAGGTGGCAAATGGTAAAACCAATGTTGGGCATTGCTGGAGGAGTTTTACTCAAGGCGAACTGTCAAGGGGTTCCCATAATAGCCCAACCGCGTAAGGAACGTAAAATCCGGGAACATAACACCGATATGACGGAAACTAGGGCGGCAAGAGTGGAACAAAACACCAGGCATAAGGCCGAGCCTTCCACCCTTTACCAAGTTTATAGATGCATTAATCAAATAAGAGATATTGTGATATCCCAACAAGTAGACATGTTCCAACAAGGAACAACATCTCCATGTTCCAACAAGCAACAAACTTCAATCTTCACCTGCAACTAACAACGCTATAAGAGGGGCTGAGCAAAGCGGTAACATAGCCAAACAACGGTTTGCTAGGACAAGGTGGGTTAGAGGCTTGGCTTAACAATATGGGAGGCATGATAAGCAAGTGGTAGGTATCGCAGCATAGGCATAGCAAAAGAGCGAGCAACTAGCAAGCAAAGATAGAAGTGATTTCGAGGGTATGATCATCTTGCCTGAAATCCTGCAAGGAAGAAGAACGAGTCCATGAAGAAGACAAACAGACGTAGACGAACGGGTCCTCACAGACGTGACGTTACCGGAACCAACCCGAAGAAGCAAACACCGGAAAGAAGCACACAACATAGTAAACAGCCAACACATGAACATGATATGATATGCGGGATGCGGTATGCGATGCATATGCAAAATTTGACAAGAGATGAATGAACCTGGCCTCAACTTGGAAATCCAAGTGTGCCACTGGAAATGTGAGATGAAATCGCTTGAAATGATATAAAGAACGCCGGAATCGGAGTCACGGTTTGGAAATGGTAAGCCATTCGAATATGGCACCGGTCTGTGATATACAGCAAGTGGCCATCTAAATGCAACAAGATGAACATGCTACAACACTCAAACATGGCAACAAAATACATGGCAGGGATCCATTCATGATGCTTAACAAAAGACTAGCATTGAGCTATGGCCAATTCATCCATTAACAGGTTCAAACAAACATGGCAAAAATGCATTTGGTAAACAGATTTCAGACTTAGTGAAATTAACACTTGTCTAGAATTTCAGATCAGATAGCACACTTTGGAGCATGAAAACTATATGCTACAGGACCTGAACATGGCCAAGTAAAGCATGGCATGGAGCTACTCAAAGAGCTTAACAAAAGTCCCTTAGTGACCTTGAGCCAAAAGAGATCATAAAATACATTTCCAAGCATGTGAACATGGCAAAAACATAATCAAGTTACAGACTTGGAGAAAAACTGGAACATGCAAATCAGATATCAAGTAGGCATGTTTACGAGCTCGATGCACTCACTATAGAGCAAGTCATGACAAACTAAGCAGACACCCATCAAGAATACACAAAATACAAGCTAGACATGGCAAGAACAATAACATAGCATGCACGGATCAACTACAACATCCTCGGCAAAATTGCTAACAAGTAGACAATCTTCCCAGATTCACGAAATGACAAAAGTAGAGCTCGATTGACTCAAGCTAGGGTGCTCCATAATTGCAAACAAAGACATGGATGGATAGAGCACTACAAGATTAACAAAACATCCTTACTGATCATCCTCAAAAGAGGCACGGATCACTATGAAACAACAAGAACATATGGCATATTGAGATAAACAGATCAAGGACTTAGTGGAAATGCTAAGTCCCTGAAATCAGCATTAACGAATGCACCACTTTGCAAGCTTGTGCTAGTCACCACACACATCACAAAAATACATGGATTGCACCTCTAGATAGATGGCAAAACATATAACAAAACTCATGTAGAGCTCAGGGGCATATCATGCACACAAAAATCATGGCAAAAATGACAAATATCTAATTGGAGCCGCAGATCTGACAATTATCTCAAATAGCACTCTTCCAACAACATTTCGGGCATCAAGATGAACTCAAATGAAAATGATGCAATGAGATGAAATGATGTGCTCTCTAAGTCGAACATTTTGATATGCTACACGCTCAAAACGGAGCTACGGATGTGGAGTTACGATGCGATGAACATTGCAAAATAATTAGGGTTTGGGGACGAAAAAGTCAACCTCCCGATCCAGATCCAGATCCGGAGCTCGTACTGTAGCAGGTGGCGCACAAAACGAGGATCGCCTCGAGCTCGCCGGAGATGGCGGTTGGCGTGGCCGGGGCAGTGCTGGCGGGGCGCGTCCGGCGGCGAGTGCAGCGGCGAGACGGCGGGGAGGCGCGGCGGCCGAGGGCGAGGCAGGCGGGGCGAGCTCGCCGGCAGGAGGAGGTGGGCCGGCGCCAGCGGAGGAGTAGGACGGAGGCGGCGGCTGGTGGGCGCAGCGAGGCGGCGGGGCCGTTGAGGTCGCCGGACGGCGACGGCGGCGGGCGGAGGCAGGCGCCTCGGGCGCGGGAGGTAGGCGGCGGCGGCTGTGGGCTCGTGTGGGCCCGCGATGGGCCTGGCGGGCCGTGGCGGTGGCGGTCGCCGGGGTGCCACGTGGCGCGCCCTGAATGGCCGCGGGCGGCGGCGCTGCGCAGGTCGGACGTGTCCGGCCATCCGGATTTCGTCCGGCGGCGCGAGGAGAGAGGAAAATTAGGGTTCATCCGCGAATTTCGGAGGGGGAGGTGTTTATATAGGTAGAGGAAGCTAGGAGAGTCCAAATGAGGTGCGGTTTTCGGCCACGCGATCGTGATTGAATGACCGAGAGGATGGAGGAGGTTTGGTGGGTTTTAGGCCAAATTGGAAGGATGTTGGGCTGAAACACACACGAGGCCTTTTCGGTCCCTCGGTTAACCGTTGGAGTATCAAACGAAGTTCAAATGGTACGAAACTTGACAGGCGGTCTACCGGTAGTAAACCAAGGCCACTTGGCAAGTCTCGGTCCAATCCGGAAATGTTCAGTCCCCACACACGAAAGAAAGGTAGAAATGACCATCGGGGGAGATAGGAGCGCCGGAATGCAAAACGGACAACGGGGAAAATGCTCGGATGCATGAGACGAACACGTATGCAAATGAAATGCACATGATGACATGATATGCAATGCATGACACGCAAGCAATGACAAGGCAACAACAGCGAATAACTGGCGGACACCTGGCACATCGGTCTCGCGGGGTTACAAACTATATGCTCCTTCAACAAAATATTTTCATGTGTGAGATACTTGTTTTGTATACGAGCTAACTCAATCATCTTGAAAGCTTCGATCTCAGTCGGGGTAAGAAGATTGTGATCAAGTTGAAGGATGTCTTCTGTTGTCGGAACTTGGTCCTCCGTGGCCTTCTTGATCCCTTCATCCTTGTTGATCTCCATGGGTTCTTCCCTCTTCAGCTCTATCTTCATTAACCAAGCATCGTTGTCACCATTGTTGGAGGAGGGGGACGACATGATGCCTGGCCTTGACAACCCTGACTGAAAACATCTTGAAACAAGAACAGAGGACAATTGCGTGATACAGGAGTCAAAACCTCCTGGAGATTATATAATGAATTTTTACCGACCAAAATACGTAACATGTAAGAAAACGGAGTCTGAAGAGCGCACGAGGTGCCCACGAGGTAGGGGGGCGCGCCCAGGGGGTAGGGCGCGCCCTCCACCCTCGTGGAGCCCTCGTATTTTTCTATTTTTCTAAATATTCCAAAACGGAGAAAAATTTCCATTAGAACTGTTTTGCAGTCGGTTTACTTACCGTACCACGTACCTATTCCTTTTCGGAGTCTGAAACATTCCGGAAAGTGTCCCTTATGTATTCCTCCGGGGTTACGGTTTCAATAACATTGGTCTCAACATTTATAGGATTACCTGAGATATAATGTTTGATTCTTTGACCGTTCACCATCTTTGGATTTGTGCCTTCAAAGTTGTTGATTTTTATGGCACCAGAATGATAGACCTCCTCGATAACGTAAGGACCTTCCTATTTAGAGAGAAGCTTTCCTGCAAAAAATCTTAAACGAGAGTTGTATAGCAATACATAATCACCTACATTAAACTCACACTTTTGTATTCTTTTGTCATGCCATCTTTTAACTTTTTCTTTAAACAATTTGGCATTCTCATAGGCTTGGTTTCTCCATTCATCAAGTGAGATAATGTCAAATAACCTCTTCTCACTGGCAAGTTTGAAATCATAGTTGAGCTCTTTAATAGCCCAATATGCTGTGACACCCCGAGACCGATGCGCAAGCTGTCTTCCAGTTATTCATTGTCGTTGCCATGTCTTTTTCTTGCGTGTTGCATCTTGCCATGTCATCATGTGCATTGCATCATCATGTTTTCAAAACTTGCATTCGTCCGGGTTTCCCCAGTTTCGTCCGTTGTCCGTTCTGAGCCCAGACACACTTGCACGCGCCCGCGTCACCTCCGAAATATTATTTTATAAGTGGCCGGATAATGTTCTCGGAATGGGATGAAAGTTGGCGTGCGGTCTTATTTTAGTGTAGGAAGACTGCCTGTCAAATTTCATCGCGTTCGGAGTCTGTTTGATAGCCCAACCGTTAAACTATAGCGACAATATAGTCGGTCAAAACGTCGGACGTTTCCGGTCTCCGGAACGGTTGCCGGGTTGCTTTCCTCCTATTTCTTCTCAGTCCAACCACACACTTGACCTCGTTCGCCTAACCCCTCTTTGCGCAGTGCATCGACCCCCCTCGCGTGTCCGAAAGTTGTCCCGAACCCGACCCGGACTATCGCTACCATTGGGTCCGGATCATCCCCAAACATCTATAAAGTATCATCGTTTTCTCGTTGGAGTCTCCTAACCTATTTTTCTCGGACCGTCTGATTACGATCGGAGGGATCTAACCATCCTACAAAAATGATCTGTTTTGCTATATATAGATCACCACTAGCCTATTTTGGACAAACCCTAAATTCTAGGCAGTTTGTCCCTCGCGCCGCCGCCAGCAGCATCGCCCTCGGGATGCCACTCGAGCCAACCCACACGCAGCCAGCCATATTCCTAGATCCTCATCGTTTTCCCCGTCCACCCAATCCACCCAGCCTCTGACCCATCCATCTGTGACCGCCGGATGGAGATCCAACGGCCACCAGAGCGCCCGAGCTTCCCACAGCGCTCGATTCAGATCGGATCGAGGCCTCCACGACCGCAGCCCCGAGCTCCCGATCGAGTCCCCTCCGCCGCCCCATCCACGCCGGAGCACTGCCAGATCGCCGGACCACCGCCTCTGCTGCGTCCCTGCTCCCTACTCTGTCCATCTCTCTTTTCCTTCTTATCCCTATCTCCTAATATCTCCATCTCTCTCTGTAACCCGCAGCAACAGGAGACCACCATGGCCGCTCGAGGCACGGAGCTTCGCCGCAGCAGCGACCTCCATGGACCCCCGACCGCCGACTCGGAGCTCCTCGCCGCCAAGCTTTGACCCGCTCAGAGCCGTTCCCTAGGTCGCTGGACCTCCCTGCAAGCTCCGTCGCCGCCATCAAACCTTCTTCTCCAGCCCCACGCCGGACTCGGCTTCCTCGTCATCTCCAGCAACGGCCAGAGCGCCAAGACCATCCGCCTCGTCCCGCTCACCTTCTTCGTGCAGCTGCACTCCATGCCGAGCTCGTCCTTGAGCCCGACGCAGGTCCCGCCGACGAGCCCTGCTCCTTTCCTCGCCATCTCTATTTCCTTCTCCTGTATCTCTCTCTTCATTTCCTCCCTCTGTTCTTCCTCGCAGGGAACAACCAGAGCACCTCAGTGATCGCCGCCACCGGGATTCGCCAGGTCCGGCGAGGCCCTGTGTTCCCTGTCCCCTCCCCGCCAAGTTCGCTGCCGCCGTCCTGTTTCTTCCCGGCGAGCGCTTCGCCTCTGCTTCGAGGACGAGCCAAGCACGCCCAGCGTTGACCCTCGGTATCGACCGCGTCAGGTAGCAGCGAGATTCAGCCCAAGCCGCTTCCCTGCTACCACATCTCCACCGAGCTGGGCCAGGCCCATGGTGAGCCTCATCGTAGCGCCCCCTCCCACTGTTGGGCTAGACAGATCCGGCCCATTTAGCTTTTTTTCCTCGGGACGAATTTAGCTATTTTTTCCAGGATTTTCACTTTTACAGAAAAACCCTCAAACTTCATTCATTTAATAACTCATCAACCGTGCATCATATTAAAATGATTTATATATGAAAAATGCTTAGAATTTTGTGTAGATTCATATTGTGCAACTTTCATCTATGTTTAAAATGTTTAAAATGATGTTTGCATATATTTTGCCATATTGCCATTTAAAATGATTTATTTCATAACTAAATAACCGTAGCTCCAAATTTAATAAACTTTATATGTAAATGGGGTAGAAAAATGCCTAGTTTAACATGGTGACCTTGCTTTGCATGTTTAATAACTCTAAAATTGTGTTTAGAGCAGAACAGTACCAAACCTAATATATGCATATGACGATTTACCGGAATTGTTGTTCGTTGCTTCCGGCCTCATTTAAAACTTGCCTAGATAGATAGTTTCATTATGCTTCACCTCTTGCCATGCTAACAAAATTTAATATTGTTGAGTACATAAACGAGATCGAACTAAATAAGTAATGTGGTGTTCCGTCAATATGCAACGGAGTTGCATGTTGAGCTCCACTTAATTTGTAGGATTGTTTGTGCATTTTGCCATGCCATGCTTCATTAATCCGGACATGCATCATACTTGGTTGTGCATCATGCCTTGTTCATGTGTTGGTTGTTTACTATGTTGTTTGCTCCTTTCCGGTGTTGCTTCTTCGGGTTGGTTCTGATAACATTGCGTTTGTGAGGATTCGTTCAACTACGTCCGTTTGTCTTCTTCATGGACTCGTTCTTCTTCCTTGCGGGATCTCAGGCAAGATGACCATACCCTCGAAATCACTTCTATCTTTGCTTGCTAGATGCTCGCTCTTTTGCTATGCCTATGCTGCGATACCTACAACTTGCTTATCATGCCTCCCATATTGCCATGCCAAGCCTCTAACCCACCTTGTCCTAGCAAACCGTTGTTTGGCTATGTTACCACTTTGCTCAGCCCCTCTTATAGCATTGTTAGTTGCGGGTGAAGATTGGAGTTTGTTCCTTGTTGGAACATGGATATTTGTTGGGATATCACAATATCTCTTATTTAAATTAATGCATCTATATACTTGGTAAAGGGTGGAAGGCTCGGCCTTATGCCTGGTGTTTTGTTCCACTCTTGCCGCCCTAGTTTCCGTAATATCGGTGTCATGTTCCCGGATTTTGCGTTCCTTACACGGTTGGGTTATAATGGGACCCCTTGACAGTTAGCTTTGAATAAAACTCCTCCAGCAAGGCCCAACCTTGGTTTTACTATTTGCCTCACCACCACCTACTTTTCCCTTGGGAGTCGCGCTCCCGAGGGTCATATTATTTTAAACCCCCGGGCCAGTGCTCCTCTGAGTGTTGGTCCGAACCGAGTAGACCGCGGGGCTACCTCGGGGCAACTTGAGGGTTGGTTTTACTCGTAGGATGTCTCATCTGAGTGTGCCCTGAGAACGAGATATGTGCAGCTCCTATCGGGATTTGTCGGCACATTCGGGCGGCTTTGCTGGACTTGTTTTACCATTGTCGAGGATGTCTTGTAACCGGGATGCCGAGTCTGATCGGATTGTCTTGGGAGAAGGAATATCCTTTGTTGACCGTGAAAGCTTGTGATGGGCTAAGTTGGGACACCCCTGCAGGGATTGAACTTTCGAAAGCCGTGCCCGCGGTTATGGGCAGATGGGAATTTGTTAATGTCTGGTTGTAGATAACCAGAAACTTACCTTAATTAAAATACATCAACCACGTGTGTAACCGTGATGGTCTCTTCTCGTCGGTGTCCGGGAAGTGAACACGGTGTTGGAGTTATGCTTGACGTAGGTTGTTCTAGGATCACCGCTTGATCATAGTTTCTCGACCGTGCCTTGCCTTCTCTTCTCGCTCTCATTTGCGTATGTTAGCCACCATATATGCTAGTGCTTGCTGCAGCTCCACCTCATACCTTTTACCCTACCTATAAGCTTAAATAGTCTTGATCGCGAGGGTGTGAGATTGCTGAGTCCCCGTGGCTCACAGATACTTCCAAAACCAGTTTGCAGGTGCCGATGATATCGTGCAGGCGACGCAACCGAGCTCAAAGAGGAGCTCTATGAAGATCTTGTCCTTTATGTTGTTTCGTTCTAGTCGATCAGTAGTGGAGCCCAGTTGGGACGATCGGGGATCTGTGTAGCATTTGGGGTAGTCTTCTTTTATTTTGGTTCCATAGTCGGACCTTGATTGTATCTGGATAATGTAATGCTTTATTCATGTATTGTGTGAAGAGGCGATTGTAAGCCAACTATGTATCTCTTTCCCTTATGTATTACATGGGTTGTGTGAAGATTACCTCTCTTGCGACAGTTCTTACAATGCGGTTATGCCTCTAAGTCGTGCTCCGACACGTGGGAGATATAACCGCATCGTAGGCGTTACAAGTTGGTAATCAGAGCCATCCCCGACTTAGGAGCCCCCTGCTTGATCGAATCGCTGGCGTTGTTGAGTCTAGAAAAAAAATGTTTTGAGTCATTTAGGATTATATATATCGGAGAGTAGGATTCTTTTTACTCCTCAGTCCCGTCGTCGCTCTGGTGAGGCCTCCTGACGTAGAGTTTTCACTCTTCTCTTCTCAAATTTCACTAAAAAAATTTAGGATCACGCGGGTATCTTGGAATCGTTGCGATGGTTTTGTGACGAGAAGATTGTTCTTGGTGCCTCCTGACATTTAGGGGCTGTGGCAGTTTCCCGGGGAGTTGAGCTCCGAGGTGTTGTCGTCACAATTTTATCGTTGAGATTCTGGAATACCTGAGTTTCGCCGACATCAAAAATCTCTTTTATGCAGTTGTTGGTGAGATAACCTCGACGCCACCCAGTACTGGGGCGGGAGTTCGGGAGTATCGCCATAACTCGTATAACGGATGCTTTTCGAAGGTTGAGGTAAATGATTTCCGAAGGTTTCTTGGTTATGTGTTGAAGGATGGATACAGCTGGATGTAGGATTTGCTAGTTTTGGGTGAGATATTATGCTTCCCCTGTATCCCCAACACCTGATTGCATAACCAAAATTTTTTGGGAGTTTATAAGTGGGAATTCAAGTAGCTCTTAGGATATCTTTTCGACAGATGTATGATATGAAATTGGGGTTCGACGTCTAGTGGTCCGCCTATCCATGGTTGGTTTTACAGTGGTCTCGTTATGTCTTAAAGAGTCCTTGGCTATGCTGGCTCGGGGACGCTTCGTATGTCATGTGCACTGCCTTGTACATGATGGTGTTGTACGATCGAGCCCGTGTAGGCCCCACCATGAAAACTTCGGACAAAATCTCTATGATATGTTTGTTCCGGCTTATTCTGCAAGCCAATCCTTTGTTTTGTTTTCAGTTGTGGTATTCGAGTTGCTTCGAAGTCAAATGTTGATTCCATACCTTTCCTAAGCGGTGTTCTCATGTTCCTATGTGAATACCAATCCTTCATGATAATCGAGATTGTCATGTCAATCCTTTTCAACCGTGTGTCTCTCATCAAGCGGATCCGTTCATTTTCAACATCCGCAAGATTCAATCTCAGCTTTCTCAACGGTGTTCGTTTCAGCCATCCCAAGTTGTCTTTGATGTCCCTCCCTCCCACCCTTGTTTCTTCAAGGACTCAGATCTCTTAATCATGTATCCTTTTTATTTGTGAGAAATCCCTTCAGTCTTTTCTTTCAATGTTTTACCCGGTGTTTCTTATGAAGATTCTAAAGGAGCTTCAAGTTCATCATTCTCCGTTCCCTTTCTCCTTCGGTGGATTCAATTTAAGTTTTTGGTGCTGATCATATCCTTTTCCTCGTTTCAAATGTTTTCTATGACAGTGCACCTTATTATCATTCCACTTCTCGCTATTCAATTGTTCCGGAGTGCTCAAGATATCTCGAAGATTCGTGTTTCCACTCAGCATTCATTCAAGATCTTTCGAGGATGTTCTCTCATTCAAGCCTTTTAATTCAACCGGTGCAATCTATCTTCCAAGCGACCTTTTCAACGGTGTTTCTTTTGAGTGGGCCCTAACCCACAGGTCTTTTACCAGGATCTTACCTGACTCTTCTATTCTTTCTGGAGTTACTCTCAAATTCATTTCAAAGTTTGACGTAATAATGAATTGTCATCAGTCTTATGTCGTTCTCCAAGATCTTTCAAATTCTTCTAGTCGTTGGTTCAACTTTTCCATTCTTCATCCCGGAGTATCTCAACAACTCTTGTTGGTGTTTCACATCATCATTATCAACATTTGAAGACCGAAGAAGATTTTTCTCTCAATCTTGCTCCTTTCTCTTCAAAATTCATGGTTCTAGCTTGCTGCCATCCTCCCATAATTGTTTTCGGTTTGTGAGAATTCTTTTCAACCATACGGAGCAATTCAGGAGTCTTTTCAGTTTGATTCTCCAGAGGCCATCATCTCATAATTATTCATTCTCAGCTCTCGTTATCTAAATCTTACCAATGCATCATTCAAATTTCTCTCGGGATCTCTTCATTCACGTGTATCTAAATTCTCTCAAACATCTTCGTTCATTTGTTAATTCTTCCCAGTGATTCTTTTTCTTTACTTCGTTCATTTTCAATCCTTACGCTGGTTTGCTCAAGATTCTCTTCCATGGTGATCATACCAATTCTTTCGCTGTTTCCAAATCCTACCGGTGGTCCATTGAGTTTGCGCCATATCTATCTTAATCCTTTCTACGAGAATAAGTAATATGCCAAATACGTTGATTGTCATCAATTTAATTGGTGAAGGATAAGCATAATGTAATTCTTATTCTTGTTTCATTGAGTGAATTCAATTCCTTATTCCAGAGGTTCATCAAATTCTTGATCTCATTTGTTCTTCTTTGTTTTCCGGAGTTCCAGGTTTTCCGCTTTATCTCATCACGAAGTTCCATCTTAAATCATTACAAGGTTTCACCTTGTGTTTTCAACTTCTCTTTTTTTCGTTATCCTTTGTTACCGGAGTTGTTCATGGAGGCTCATCATGGTGGTTCATCAAAGATTTAATTCCTTCTCGAAGCGTTCATCAAGATTCTTTTCAGAGGAGCTCAAACATTCTTCATCTTGCATTCCGAAGTGCAATTCTTTCTACCGTATCATTTGAGGTGGTGCTATGTCATTCTTCATAACTTGAGTTCATGTTTCATGATTCACATGTTGTCAAGAATGAGGTATCTTAAATCCATCAATCTCTTCATTGGAGTTATCTTGGGTTATATTTCACCTAAAACCTTCCCTAAGGAATGCTGCTATTGGGGTGCTTATCAATAATTCAAGTTTCCTCCTATTCTCGCGATGAAAGATGTTTTGATCTCTCCGTCGCTCTCAAGCAAGTAATTGTTTTCGTTTGTGGCAGGTTTTCACCTCAAGTTTTTGAGATGTTTTCCATAAGCCCTCAACAAGCCTGTTCTTTTCATTGTTGATTTCCCAACAACTCCGTTCAATCCTTCTTTAAGGATGCTCTCTCAGACTCATTTGATGTAGAACATGTTGTTTTCTTCTCAATTCTTTTCATTGCATTCTTTCATTTCTTCTGGAGGTTTGGTGATGTTGTTCTATTCAACTCATCATCTCGTTTTTTTGTCAAAGATCATGGTCTTTCCTTTTGTTTATCCATTCAATCGGAGTGTCATGTCCTTCATTCAAGTTCTCCCATCTTATCAACTTTTGCCTCTCTTCTCAACCGGAGTGCCGTCTGAAATCGTTCTTACCCATTGTGCCTTTCTTTCAACAGTTCCGAAGGCAGTGTGTTGTTGATTTCATCAAGTATCCTCATCTTGTCAAGATCATGTCCGATTCCTTCCATTTACAGTCGGAGTGCTGTCCAAATTATATCATTCTTTTTCCTTTCGCTATCTGGTTTAACCGGAGTGTTGTGTCTATCATTCCTCTTCTAACCGGAGTCTCATCCAAGTGCTTTCATATTGCAAAGCTCATATTCTTTACCTTCCATTCCCAACCGGAGTGCTACCCGAATTTGTTCTTCCTTGCTCCTCTATTCTAACAGAGTGTTTTCAACTTTGTTCTTCTCCATTGCATTCTTTCTTTCAATTTGTTCAACTTTTCAAGGTTCATTGGTTTCACACGTTTGTCAAAGAAGCAACTTAGTTTTACCTCTTCTCTTTCTCTTTCGTTTTTCCTCTGGTGCCATCCTAGATCTCGGGACGAGATCCTCTCGTAGTGGTGGAGTGTTGTGACGCCCCGAGACCGATGCGCCAGGTGTCTTTCAGTGATTCGTTGTCGTTGCCACGTATTTTGCTTGCGTGTTGCATCTTGCCATGTCATCATCATATTTTCAAAACTTGCATTCGTCCAGGTTTCCCTAGTTTCGTCCGTTGTCCATTCTGAGCCCAGACACACTTGCACGCGCCCGCGGCACCTCCGAAATATTATTTTATAAGTGGCCGGATAATGTTCTCAGAATGGGATGAAAGTTGGCATGCGGTCTTATTTTAGTGTAAGAAGACTGCCTATCAAATTTCATCGCGTTCGGAGTCCGTTTGATAGCCCAACCGATAAACTATAGCGACAATATAGTCGGTCAAAACGTCGGACGTTTCCGGTCTCCGGAAACGGTTGCCGGGTTGCTTTCCTCCTCTTTCTTCTCAGTCCAACCAGACACTTGACCTCGTTCGCCTAACCCCTCTTTGCGCAGTGCATCGACCCCCTCGCGCGTCCGAAAGCTGTCCCGAACCCGACCCGGACTATCGCTACCGTTGGGTCCGGATCATCCCCAAACATCTATAAAGTATCATCGTTTTCTCGTTGGAGTCTCCTAACCTATTTTTTTCGGACCGTCCAATTACAATCGGAGGGACCTAACCGTCCTAAAAAAATGATCTGTTTTGCTATATATAGATCACCACTAGCCTATTTTGGACAAACCCTAAATTCTAGGCAGTTTGTCCCTCGCGCCGCCGCCAGCAGCATCGCCCTCGGGATCCCACCCGAGACAACCCACGCGCAGCCAGCCATCTTCCCAGATCCTCATCATTTTCCCCGTCCACCCAATCCACCCAGCCTCTGATCCATCCATCTGTGACCGCCGGATGGAGATCCAACGGCCACCAGAGCGCCCGAGCTTCCCACATCGCTTGATTTAGATCGGATCGAGGCCTCCACGAGCGCAGCCCCGAGCTCCCGATCGAGTCCCCTCCGCCGCCTCGTCCACGCCGGAGCACTGCCAGAACGCCGGACCACCGCCTCTGCTGCGTCCCTGCTCCCTACTCTGTCCATCTATCTTTTCCTTCTTCTCCCTATCTCCTAATATCTCCATCTCTCTCTGTAACCCGCAGCAACAGGAGACCACCATGGCCGCCCGAGGCACGGAGCTTCGCCGCAGCAGCGACCTCCATGGATCCCGACCGCCGACTCGGAGCTCCTCGTCGCCAAGCTTTGACCCGCTCGGAGCCGTTCCCTAGGTCGCCGGACCTCCCTGCAAGCTTCGTCGTCGCCATCAAACCTTCTTCCCCTGCTCCACGCCGGACTCGGCTTCCTCGTCATCTCCAGCAACGGCCAGAGCGCCAAGACCCTCCGCCTCGTCCCGCTCGCCTTCTTCGTGCACCTGCACTCCACGCCGAGCTCGTCCTTGAGCCCGACGCAGGTCCCGCCGACAAGCCCTGCTCCTTTCCTCGCCATCTCTGTTTCCTTCTCCTGTATCTCTCTCTTCATTTCCTCCCTCTGTTCTTCCTCGCAGGGAACAACCAGAGCACCTCAATGATCGCCGCCACCGGGATTCGCCAGGTCCGGCGAGGCCCTGCGTTCCCTGCCTCCTCCCCGCCAAGTTCGCTGCCGCCATACTGTTTCTTCCCGGCGAGCGCTTCGCCTCTGCTTCGAGGACGAGCCAGGCGCGCCAAGCGTTGACCCTCGGTATCGACCGCGCCAGGTAGCAGCGAGATTCGGCCCAAGCCGCTTCCCTGCTACCACATCTCCACCGAGCTGGGCCAGGCCCATGGTGAACCTCATCGCAGCGCCCCCTCCCACTGTTGGGCTAGACAGATCCGGCCCATTTAGCTTTTTTTCCTCGGGACAAATTTAGCTATTTTTCCAGGATTTTCAGTTTTACAGAAAAACCCTCAAACTTCATTCATTTAATAACTCATCAACCGTGCATCATATTAAAATGATTTATATATGAAAAATGCTTAGAATTTTGTGTAGATTCATATTGTGCAACTTTCATCTATGTTTAAAATGTTTAAAATGATGTTTGCATATATTTTGCCATATTGCCATGTAAAATGATTTATTTCATAACTAAATAACCGTAGCTCCAAATTTAGTAAACTTTATATGTAAATGGGGTAGAAAAATGCCTAGTTTAACATGGTGACCTTGCTTTGCATGTTTAATAACTCTAAAATTGTGTTTAGGGCAGAACAGTACCAAACCTAATATATGCATATGGGGATTTACCGGAATTGTTGTTCGTTGCTTCCGGCCTCATTTAAAACTTGCCTAGATAGATAGTTTCATTATGCTTCACCTCTTGCCATGCTAACAACATTTAATATTGTTGAGTACATAAACGAGATCGAACTAAATAAGTAATGTGGTGTTCCGTCAATATGCAACGGAGTTGCATGTTGAGCTCCACTTAATTTGTAGGATTGTTTGTGCATTTTGCCATGCCATGCTTCATTAATCCGGACATGCATCATACTTGGTTGTGCATCATGCCTTGTTCATGTGTTGGTTGTTTACTATGTTGTTTGCTCCTTTCCGGTGTTGCTTCTTTGGGTTGGTTCCGATAACGTTGCGTTTGTGAGGATTCGTTCGACTATGTCCGTTTGTCTTCTTCATGGACTCGTTCTTCTTCCTTGCGGGATCTCAGGCAAGATGACCATACCCTCAAAATCACTTCTATCTTTGCTTGCTAGATGCTCGCTCTTTTGCTATGCCTATGCTGCGATACCTACCACTTGCTTATCATGCCTCCCATATTGCCATGCCAAGCCTCTAACCCACCTTGTCCTAGCAATCCTTTGTTTGGCTATGTTACCGCTTTGCTCAGCCCCTCTTATAGCGTTGTTAGTTGCAGGTGAATATTGGAGTTTGTTCCTTATTGGAACATAGATATTTGTTGGGATATCACAATATCTCTTATTTAAATTAATGCATCTATAAACTTGGTAAAGGGTGGAAGGCTCGGCCTTATGCCTGGTGTTTTGTTCCACTCTTGCCGCCCTAATTTCCGTAATATCGGTGTTATGTTCCCGGATTTTGCGTTCCTTACACGGTTGGGTTATAATGGGACCCCTTGACAGGTCGCTTTGAATAAAACTCCTCCAGCAAGGCCCAACCTTGGTTTTACTATTTGCCTCACCACCACCTACTTTTCCCTTGGGAGTCGCGGTCCCGAGGGTCATATTATTTTAACCCCCCCCCCGGGCCAGTGCTCCTCTGAGTGTTGGTCCGAACCGAGTAGACTGTGGGGCCACCTCGGGGCAACTTGAGGGTTGGTTTTACTCGTAGGATGTCTCATCTGAGTGTGCCCTGAGAACGAGATATGTGTAGCTCCTATCGGGATTTGTCGGCACATTCGTGCCGCTTTGCTGGACTTGTTTTACCATTGTCGAGGATGTCTTGTAACCGGGATGCCGAGTCTGATCGGATTGTCTTGGGAGAAGGAATATCCTTTGTTGACCGTGAAAGCTTGTGATGGGCTAAGTTGGGACACCCTTGCAGGGATTGAACTTTCGAAAGCCGTGCCCGCGGTTATGGGCAGATGGGAATTTGTTAATGTCCGGTTGTAGATAACCAGAAACTTACCTTAATTAAGATACATCAACCGCGTGTGTAACCGTGATGGTCTCTTCTCGTCGGTGTCCGAGAAGTGAACACGGTGTTGGAGTTATGCTTGACGTAGGTTGTTCTAGGATCACCGCTTGATCATAGTTTCTCGACCGTGCCTTGCCTTCTCTTCTCGCTCTCATTTGCGTATGTTAGCCACCATATATGCTAGTGCTTGCTGCAGCTCCACCTCATACCTTTTACCCTATCTATAAGCTTAAATAGTCTTGATCGCGAGGGTGTGAGATTGCTGAGTCCCCGTGGCTCACAGATACTTCCAAAACCAGTTTGCAGGTGCCGATGATATCGTGCAGGCGACGCAACCGAGCTCAAAGAGGAGCTCTATGAAGATCGTGTCCTTTGTGTTGTTTCGTTCTAGTCGATCAGTAGTGGAGCCCAGTTGGGACGATCGGGGATCTGTGTAGCATTTGGGGTAGTCTTCTTTTATTTTGGTTCCGTAGTCGGACCTTGATTGTATCTAGATGATGTAATTCTTTATTCATGTATTGTGTGAAGTGGCGATTGTAAGCCAACTATGTATCTCTTTCCCTTATGTATTACATGGGTTGTGTGAAGATTACCTCTCTTGCGAATTGCTTACAATGCGGTTATGCCTCTAAGTCGTGCTCCGACACGTGGGAGCTATAGCCGCATCGTGGGCGTTACATATGCCTTATGTTCTAGTTCGAGAGGTAAGTGACATGCTTTTCCATAAACCATTTTATACGGAGACATACCCATAGGATTTTTATATGCAGTTCTATAGGCCCATAATGCATCATCAAGTTTCTTGGACCAATTCTTTCTAGATCTATTAACAGTCTTTTGCAAAATTAATTTGAGCTCTCTGTTACTCAATTCTACTTGACCACTAGACTGTGGGTGATAATGAGATGCAATTCTATGATTGACATCATACTTAGCAAGCATTTTACGGAAAGCACCATGAATAAAATGTGAACCACCATAAGTCATTAAATATCTAGGGACTCCAAGCCTCGGAAAAAGAACTTCTTTAAGCATCTTAATAGAGGTGTTATGATCAGCACTACTAGTTGGAATAGCCTCTACCCACTTAGTAGCGTAATCAACAGCAACTAAAATATGTGTATATCCATTAGAGGCAGGAAAAGGCCCCATATAGTCAAAGCCCCAAACATCAAATGGTTCAATAACAAGTGAATAATTCATAGGCATTTCTTGATGTCTACTAATATTACCAATTCTTTGACATTTATCACAAG
This sequence comes from Triticum urartu, assembly GCF_056163025.1. Lineage (NCBI taxonomy): Eukaryota > Viridiplantae > Streptophyta > Magnoliopsida > Poales > Poaceae > Triticum > Triticum urartu. The sequence continues at coordinate 560,056,018 of NC_141876.1, forward strand.
ATAACACAAACGTACGAGCATCCTTGAAGAGAGTAGGCCAATAAAACCGGATTGCAATACCTTATGTGCAGTTCTATCTCCAGCGTGGTGTCCTCCATAAGCTTCGGAGTAATACTTGCGTAGGATCTAGTCCTGTTCATGCTCAGGTACACAACATCTAATAACACCATCTACTCCTTCTTTATAAAGATGTTGGTCATCCCAAAAGTAATGTCTTAAATCATAGAAAAACCTTTTCTTTTGCTGGTATGTGAAACTAGGTGGTATAAATTTAGCAACAATGTAATTAGAATAATCAGCATACCATGGAGCAGTATGAGAAGCATTTATGACATTTAATTGTTCATCAGGAAAGCTATCATCAATAGGTAGTGGGTCATCAAGAACATTTTGCAACCTAGACAAGTTATCTGCAACGGGGTTCTCGGCTCCCTTTCTATCAATATATGCAAATCAAATCTTGTAGCAAGAGAACCCATCTAATAAGTCTAGGTTTAGCATCTTTCTTTTCCATAAGATATTTAATAGCAGCATGATCCGTGTCAATAGTTACTTTAGAATCAACAATATAAGGTCTGAACTTATCACAAGCAAATACAACTGCTAAGAATTCTTTTTCGGTTGTAGCATAATTTCTCTGGGAATTGTCTAGAGTTTTACTAGCATATTGAATAACATTTAATTTCTTATCAACTCTTTGCCCTAGAACAACACCCACAACATAATCACTAGCATCACACATAATTTCGAAAGGTAAATTCCAATCGGGTGGTTGAACAATAGGTGCAGAGATCAATGCTTTCTTAAGTATTTCAAATGCTTCTACATAATCATTATCAAAGACGAACAGTATATCTTTTTGTAATAAATTAGTCAGAGGCCGAGAAATTTTTGAGAAGTCCTTAATGAACCTCCTATAAAAACCGGCATGACCAAGGAAACTTCTTATACCTTTGATGTCCTTGGGACACGACATCTTTTCAATAGCATCAACTTTAGCTTTATCAACTTCAATGCCTCTTTCAGAAATTTTGTGCCCCAAGACAATACCTTCATTAACCATAAAGTGGCATTTCTCCCAATTCAAGACAAGGTTAGTTTCTTCACATCTCTGCAAAACTCGATCAAGGTTTCTTAAGCAATCATCAAAAGAGGATCCATAAACGAAGAAATCATCCATGAATACCTCACATATCTTTTCACAAAAATCAGAAAATATAGCCATCATGCATCTTTGAAAGGTAGTAGGTGCATTACATAAACCAAAAGGCATACGTCTATAAGCAAAAGTAACGAAAGGGAAAGTAAAAGTGGTCTTTTATTGATCATCAGTTGACATAGGTATTTGAGAGAAACCAGAATAACCATCTAGAAAGCAAAAAAGTGTATGTTTGGATAATCTTTCTAGCATTTGATCAATGAAAGTTAAGGGGTAATGATCTTTTTAGTAGCCTTATTTAATTTGCGGAAATCAATTACCATCCTATAACCTGTAATAATTCCTTGCGGAATCAATTCATCTTTATCATTAGGAATGACAGTAATACCTCCCTTCTTAGGAACACAATGGACAGGACTTACCCACTGACTATCAACAACGGGATAAATTATACCTGTCTCAAGGAGCTTTAGTATTTCTTTTCTTACCACTTCTTTCATCTTAGGATTCAGTCGTCGTTGGTGATCAATAACTGGTTTGGCATCTTTTTCCAAATTTATTTTGTGTTGACATAGAGTGGGACTAATGCCATTAAGATCATCAAGAGTATATCCAATAGCAGCACGGTGCTTCTTTAGATTTTTCAATAATTTTTCTTCCTCCTTCTCTGAAAGATTAGCACTAATAATAACATGATATATCTTATTTTCATCAAGATAAGCATATTTAAGAGTATCAGGTAATGGTTTAAGCTCAGACACGGGATCACCCTTGGGTGGAGGAGGATCCCCTAAGATTTCAATAGGCAAGTTGTGTTTCAGAATAGGTCCCTGTTTAAAGAACACCTCATCTATTTCCCTTCTTTCATTCATAAACATATCATTTTCACGGTCTAGCAAATATTGTTCTAAAGGATTACTAGGAGGTACGACAATAGAAGCAAGACCAATAATTTCATCTTTACTAGGAAATTCCTCTTCACGGTGTTGTCTATGAAATTTAGAAAAGTTGAACTCATGAGACATATCACCTAAACCAATAGTAACAACATCCTTTTTGCAGTCTATCCTAGCATTAATAGTGTTTAAGAAGGGTCTACCAAACATAATGGGACAAAAGCTATCTTGTGGGGAACCAAGAATAAGAAAATCAGCAGGATATTTAGTTTTCCCATACAAGACTTCAACATCTCTAACAATTCCAATTGGTGAAATAGTATCTCTATTGGCAAGTTTAATTGTGGCATCAATATCTTCTAACTTAGCAGGTGCAATATCATGCATAATTTCTTTGTATAAGTCAATAGGTATTGCACTAGCACTAGCACCCATATCACACAAGCCATGATAACAATGATCTCCTATTTTAATAGAAATAACAGGCATGCCTACCACAGGTCTATGTTTATCTTTAGCACAAGGTTTAGCAATTCTAGAAGTTTCATCACAGAAATAAATAACATGCCCATAATATTATCAGCCAAGAGATCCTTAACAATAGCAATATTAGGTTCAACTTTAACTTGCTCAGGAGGTGTATAGGTTCTAATATTGCTTTTATGAACCACAATTGAAGCTTTAGCATGATCTTTTATCCTAACAGGAAAAGGTGGTTTCTCAACATAAGCAGTAAGAACAATAGGATCATTATAAGTGATAGTCTTTTCTTCAACTTTGATAGGTGCAGCTACATTTACTTCTATGGAAGGATGATATTTAAACCACTTCTCCTTAGGGAGATCAACATGAGTAGCAAAAGATTCACAGAAAGAAGCTACTATCTCAGAGTCAAGTCTATATTTAGTGCTAAATTTACGGAAAACATCGGTATCCATAAAAGATTTAACACAATCAAACTTAGGTGTCATACCTGACTCCTTACCTTCGTCAAGATCCCAATCTTCAGAGTTGCGTTTAATTCTTTCCAATAAATCCCATTTGAATACAATAGTCATCATCATAAAAGAGCCAGCACAAGAAGTATCGAGCATGGTGCGATTGTTATCAGAAAGCCGAGCATAAAAATTCTGGATAACCATTTCTCTTGAGAGATCATGATTGGGCATGAATATAACATTGATTTAAGCCTCCCCCAAGCTTGAGCGATGCTTTCTCCTTCGCGAGGCCAAAAATTATATATATAATTACGATCACGATGAACAAGATGCATAGGATAAAACTTCTGATGAAATTCCAATTTCAATCGTTCATAGTTCCATGATCCCATATCATCACATAGCCTATACCATGTCAATGCATCTCCCTCCAAAGATAAAGGGAAGACCTTCTTCTTGATAACATGATCGGGCATACCTACAAGCTTAAATAATCCACAAACTTCATCCACATATATTAGGTGCTCATCAGGATGTAATGTTCCATCTCCTGCAAAAGGATTAGCAAGCAGTTTTTCTATCATACCCGAAGGAATGTCAAACTAGACATTTTCATTTTCAGTAGGTTCAGTAGTTTGAGTAGGTTGAGGAGCAACTATTTGCTCTACTGGTCGAGGTGAAGATACCGCGAACAAGCCCCTCAGGGGATTACTTTCCATAGTAACAAGTGACAGTAAATTTCAGCACACTATATAAATTTTTCCTTACCAAATTCCACCTACCAAAGGCGCTTCACTCCCCGGCAACGGCGCCAGAAAAGAGTCTTGATGACCCACAAGTATAGGGGATCTATCGTAGTCCTTTCGATAAGTAAGAGTGTCGAACCCAACGAGGAGCAGAAGGAAATGATAAGCGGTTTTCAGCAAGGTATTCTCTGCAAGCACTGAAATTATAGGTAATAGATAGTTTTGTGATAAGATAATTTGTAACGAGCAACAAGTAAAAAAAGTAAATAAAGTGCATCAAGGTGGCCCAATCCTTTTTGTAGCAAAGGACAAGCCTGGACAAACTCTTATATAGAAGAAAGCGCTCCCGAGGACACATGGGAATTATCGTCAAGCTAGTTTTCATCACGTTCATACGATTCACGTTTGATACTTTGATAATTTGGTATGGGGGTGGACCGGTGCTTGGGTACTGTCCTTACTTGTACAAGCATCCCACTTATGATTAACCTCTATTGCAAGCATCCACACCTACAACAAAAGTATTAAGGTAAACCTAACCATAGCATGAAACATATGGATCCAAATCAGCCCCTTACGAAGCAACGCATACTAGGGTTTAAGCTTCTGTCACTCTAGCAACCCATCATCTACTTATTACTTCCCAATGCCTTCCTCTAGTCCCAAATAATGGTGAAGTGTCATGTAGTCGACGTTCACATAACACCACTAGAGGAGAGACAACATACATCTCATCAAAATATCGAACGAATACCAAATTCACATGACTACTAATAGCAAGACTTCTCCCATATCCTCAGGAACAAGCGTAACTACACACAAAGCATATTCATGTTCATAATCAAAGGGGTATTAATGTGCATATAGGATCTGAACATATGATCTTCCACCATGTAAACCAACTAGCATCAACTACAAGGAGTAATCAACACTACTAGCAACCTACAGGTACCAATCCCAGACTTAGAGACAAGAATTGGATACAAGAGATGAACTAGGGTTTGAGAGGAGATGGTGCTGGTGAAGATGTTGATGGAGATTGGGCCCCTCCCGATGAGAGGAGCGGTTGTATGACAATGGTGATGATTTCCCCCTCCCGGAGGGAAGTTTCCCAGGCAGAACAGCTCCGCCAGAGCCCTAGATTGGTTCCGCCAAGGTTCCACCTCGTGGCGACGGAGTCTCGTCCCGAAAGCTTGCTTATGATTTTTTCTCAATGAAAGACTCCATATAGCAGAAGATGGGCATCGGAGGGCCACCAGGGGGGCCACGAGATAGGGGGTGCGCCCATTGGGGTAGGGCGCACCCCCACCCTCGTGGCTGGTGAGTGGCCCCCCTATGGTACTTCTTGCGCTCAGTATTTTTTATATATTCTTGAAATAACTTCTGTGAAGTTTCAGGACTTTCGGAGCTGTGCAGAATAGGTCTCTAGTATTTGCTCCTTTTCCAGCCTAGAATCCCAACTGCCGGCATTCTCTCTCTTTATGTAAACCTTGTAAAATAAGAGAGAATAGGCATAAGTATTGCGACATAATGTGTAATAACAGCCCATAGTGCAATAAATATCGATATAAAAGCATGATGCAAAATGGACGTATCAATTGCTAACACTCACACAATACTTATGGGTATGAAGTTTTAATTGGACACAGAGAAAGATAGGGGCTTATAGTTTTGACTCCCAACCTTTTAGCTCAAGGGTAATGTCAACAATAATAGTTCATGAAAACTCACATGCAAATAGCTATATATATCAGGATCTTTCCAACACATTGTGCTTGCCAAAGGATAAAATGTAAAAAGGAAAGGTGAAGATCACCATGACTCTTGTATGAAGTATAAGACAAGAATAAAAGATAGGCCTTTCACAGAGGGAAGCAGTGGTTGTCATGTGCTTTTATGGTTGGATGCACGAAATCTTAATGCAAAATAACGTCACTTTATATTGCCACTTATGATATGGACCTTTATTATGCAGTCTGTCGCTTTTATTTCTTCCACATCACAAGATCGTATAAAGCTTATTTTCTCCACACTAATAAATCATACATATTTAGGGAGCAATTTTTATTGCTTGCAACAATGACAACTTACTTGATGGATCTTACTCAATCCATAGGTAGATATGGTGGACTCTCATGGCAAAACTGGGTTTAAGGATATTTGGAAGCACAAGTAGTATCTCTACTTGGTGCAAAGAATTTGGCTAGCATGAGAGGGAAAGGCAAGCTCAACATTTTGGATGATCCATGACAATATAATTTATTTCAGATGTAAGAAAACATAACCCATTACATTGTCTTCCTTGTCCAACGTCAACTCTTTAGCATGTCATATTTTAATGAGTGATCACAATCATAAAAGATGTCCAAGATAGTATATTTATATGTGAAAACCTCTCTTTCTTTATTACTTCCTATTAATTGCAACGATGAACAAAACTATGTTTGTCAACTCTCAACAACTTTTATTCATCATACTCTTTATATGTGAAGTCATTACTCTCCATAAGATCCATATGATCTCTTTATTTCTTTTTATTCTTTCTCTTCCCTTTTATTATTATTCCCTCAAGATCATAGCAAGATGGCAAAGCCCTTGACTCAACACTAATCTTTATTATATCTAACTCATGGACTCGATTACATAGAAGGATCATAAAGCAAAACTCAAAACTAGATCATACTAAAACTTTATTCTACTAGATCAAGATATTACCAAAAGGATCGAACTAAGAAAAACGGTAAAGATAAAGGTGTGATGGTGATACGATGCCGGGGCACCTCCCCCAAGCTTGGCAGCTGCCAAGGGAAGTGCCCATGCCAGATACTCGGTTCTTCTTTCCTGGTGAAGAAGATGATGGTGATGATGGATAGTCGCACATCGAGCGTAGGAGATCCTCCAATTTGCGGATAATGCCCTTGAGTGCGATGATATGCTCCTTCAACAAAAAAATTCACGTGTGAGATACTTGTTTTGAATGCGAGCTAACTCAATCATCTTGAAAGCTTCAATCTTCGTTGGGGTAAGGAGATTGTGATGAGATTGAAGGATGTCTTCGTCTTCTACTATCGGAACTTGATATCCCACGGCCTTCTTGATCCCATCATCCTTGTTGATCTCCCCGGGTTCTTCTCTCTTCAGCTTTATCTTCATTAGCCAAGCATCGTTGCCCTCATTGTTGGAGGAGGGGGACAACATGATGCCTGGCCTTGACAACCCTGGCAGAAAACAGCTCGAAACAAAAACATGAGATATTTGCGTGGTACGGTGATCAAAACCTTCGGGAGATTCTATAATGAATTTTTACCGACCGAAAGAAGTATCGTGCAAGAAATCGGAGTCCGGAGGGCACATGAGGTGCCCACGAGGCAGGGGGCACGCCCTCCACCCTCGTGGATGCCTCGTGTCCTTCCCAAACTACTTCTTATTTTCCTATTTTCTTAAATATTCTAAAACGGAGAAAAATTGCTATTATAACTGTTTTGGAGTCGGTTTACTTACCGTACCTCATACCTATTCCTTTTCGGAGTCTGAAATGTTCTGTAAAGTGTCCTTTATGTATTCCTCCGGGGTTACGGTTTCAATAGCATTAGTTTCAACATTTATAGGATTACCTGAGATATAATGTTTGATTCTTTGACCGTTCACTACCCTCGGATTTGTGCCTTCGAAGTTGTTGATTTTTATGGCACCGGAATGATAGTCCTCCTCGATAATGTAAGGACCTTCCCATTTAGAGAGGAGTTTGCCTGCAAAAAATCTTAAACGAGAGTTTTATAGCAAAACATAATCACCTACATTAAACTCATGCTTTTGTATCCTTTTGTCATGCCATCTTTTAACTTTTTCCTTAAACAGTTTGGCATTTTCATAAGCCTGGGTTCTCCATTCATCAAGTGAGCTAATGTCAAAAAGCCTCTTCTCACCGGCAAGTTGGAAATCATAGTTGACCTCTTTAATGGCCCAATATGCCTTATGTTCTAGTTCGAGAGGTAAGTGACATGCTATTCCATAAACCATTTTATACGGAGACATACCCATAGGATTTTTATATGCAGTTCTATAGGCCCATAATGCATCATCAAGTTTCTTGGACCAATTCTTTCTAGATCTATTAACAGTCTTTTGCAAAATTAATTTAAGCTCTTTATTACTCAATTCTACTTGACCACTAGACTATGGGTGGTATGGAGATGCAATTCTATGATTAACATCATACTTAGCAAGCATTTATGAAAAGCACCATGAATAAAATGTGAACCACCATCAGTCATTAAGTATCTAGGGACTCCAAACCTCGGGAAAATAACTTCTTTAAGCATCTTAATAGAGGTGTTATGATCAACACTACTAGTTGGAATAGCTTCTACCCACTTAGTAATGTAATCAACAACAACTAAAATATGTGTATTGCTACCTCTTGAGCACTGCGTTGGTTTTCCCTTGAAGAGGAAAGGGTGATGCAGCAAAGTAGCGTAAGTATTTCCCTCAGTTTTTGAGAACCAGGGTATCAATCCAGTAGGAGGCCACGCACGAGTCCCTCGCACCTACACAAACAAATAAAATCCTCGCAACCAACGCAATAAAGGGGTTGTCAATCCCTTCACGGTCACTTACGAAAGTGAGATCTGATAGATATGATAAGATAATATTTTTTGTATTTTTATGATAAAGATGCAAAGTAAAGAAAGTAAAATAAATGGAAAAGGAAATAGCTTGTTGACGGAAGATTAATATAATGGAAAATAGACCCCGGGGCCATAGGTTTCACTAGTGGCTTCTCTCGAGAGCATAAGTATTACGGTGGGTAAACAAATTACTGTTGAGCAATTGACATAATTGAGCATAGTTATGAGAATATCTAGGTATGATCATGTATATAGGCATCACGTCCGAGACAAGTAGACCGACTCCTGCCTACATCTACTACTATTACTCCACACGTCGAACGCTATCCACCATGCATCTAGAGTATTAAGTTCAAAAGAACAGAGTAACGCTTTAAGCAAGATGACATGATGTAGAGGGATAAACTCATGCAATATGATATAAACCCCATCTTGTTATCCTCGATGGAAATAATACAATACGTGCCTTGCTGCCCCTACTGTCACTGGGAAAGGACACCGCAAGATTGAATCCAAAGCTAAGCACTTCTCCCATTGCAAGAAAGATCAATCTAGTAGGCCAAACCAAACTGATAATTCGAAGAGACTTGCAAAGAAAACCAATCATACATAGACAAAAAATCATGACAAAAAATGGGCTTTTCGTCCTGGGCGGGCCGGAGACGCAGCTGCATGACATTCTTTGGGCCGTCCATGACGGAAAAAACCGTGGCAGAAGCGAGGGCGAGGAAAATTTTGGGGAGTTCCCGGTTACGGTGGGAGGTCGGGGGCCGAGCGATGCGCGTTTCTCTCATACACGTACCCGCGTGTGTGCGAGGTGAAGGAAATATGCCCTAGAGGCAATAATAAAGTTATTATTTATTTCCTTACATCATGATAAATGTTTATTATTCATGCTAGAATTTTATTAACCGGAAACATAATATATGTGTGAATACATAGACAAACAGAGTGTCACTAGTATGCCTCTACTTGACTAGCTCGTTGATCAAAGATGGTTAAGTTTCCTAACCATTGACATGGGTTTTCATTTGATTAACGGGATCACATCATTAGGAGAATGATGTGATTGACTTGACCCATTCCGTTAGCTTAGCACTTGATCGTTTAGTTTGTTGCTATTGCTTTCTTCATGACTTATACATGTTCCTATGACTATGAGATTATGCAACTCCCGTTTACCGGAGGAACACTTTGTGTGCTACCAAATGTCACAACATAACTGGGTGATTATAAAGGTGCTCTACAGGTGTCTCCAAAGGTTCTTGTTGGGTTGGCGTATTTCTAGATTAGGATTTGTCACTCCGATTGTCGGAGAGGTATCTCTGGGCCCTCTCGGTAATGCATATCACTTAAGCCTTGCAAGCATTGCAACTAATGAGTTAGTTGCGGGATGATGTATTGCGGAATGAGTAAAGAGACTTGCCGGTTACGAGATTGAACTAGGTGTTGAGATACCGACGATCGGATCTCGGGCAAGTAACATACCGATGACAAAGGGAACAACGTATGTTGTTATGCGGTTTGACCGATAAAGATCTTCGTAGAATATGTAGGAGCCAATATGAGCATACAGGTTCCGCTATTGGTTATTGACCGGAGACGTGTCTCGGTCATGTCTACATAGTTCTCGAACCCGTAGGGTCCGCACGCTTAACGTTTTGATGACGGTTATATTATGAGTTTATGAGTTTTGATGTACCGAAGGTTGTTCGGAGTCCGGGATGTGAACACGGACATGACGAGGAGTCTCGAAATGGTCGATACATGAAGATTGATATATTGGACGACTATATTCGGACACCGGAATGGTTCCGGGGGTTATCGGATAAATACCGGAGTACCGGGGGGTTACCGGAACCCCTCGGGGGTTATTGGGCCTCATGGGCCCAAAGTGGTGGAAGAGGAGAGGCAGCAGGAGGTGGCGCGCGGCCACCCTTGCCCCAATCCGAATTGGGAAAGGGGAGGGGGCGCGGCCCCCCTTCTCCTTCCTTCTCTCCACCTCCTCCTTCCCCCTTCTCCTAGTTGGAATAGGAAAGGGGGGCAAAACCTACTTGGAGTAGGATTGCCCCCCCCTTGGGCGCGCCTCCTCCTCTTGGTCGGCCCCCTCCTCCTCCGTCCTTTATATACGGAGGAGGGGGGCACCCCATAGACACAACAATTGATCAAGTTGATCTTTTAGCCGTGTGCGGTGCCCCCTCCACCATACTCCACCTCGACAATACTATAGCAGTGCTTAGGCGAAGCCCTGCGTTGGTAGAACATCAACATCGTCACCACGCCGTCGTGCTGACGAAACTCTCCCTCAACACTCGGCTGGATCGGAGTTTGAGGGACGTCATCGGGCTGAACGTGTGCTGAACTCGGAGGTGCCGTGCGTTCGGTACTTGATCGGTCGGATCGTGAAGACGTACGACTACATCAACTGCGTTGTGCTAACGCTTCCGCTTTCGGTCTACGAGGGTACGTAGACAACACTCTCCCCTCTCGTTGCTATGCATCACCATGATCTTGCGTGTGCGTAGGAATTTTTTTGAAATTACTACGTTCCCCAACAGTGGCATCCGAGCCTGGTTTTATGCGTAGATGTCATATGCACGAGTAGAACACAAGTGAGTTGTGGGCGATATAAGTCATACTGCTTACTAGCATGTCATACTTCGGTTCGGCGGTATTGTTGGATGAAGCGGCCCGGACCGACATTACGCGTACGCTTACGCGAGACTGGTTCTACCGACGTGCTTTGCACACAGGTGGCTGGCGGGTGTCAGTTTCTCCAACTTTAGTTGAACCGAGTGTGGCTACGCCCGGTCCTTGCGAAGGTTAAAACAGCACCAACTTGACAAACTATCATTGTGGTTTTGATGCGTAGGTAAGAACAGTTCTTGCTAAGCCCGTAGCAGCCACGTAAAATTTGCAACAACAAAGTAGAGGACGTCTAACTTGTTTTTGCAAGGCATGTTGTGATGTGATCTGGTCAAGACATGATGCTAAATTTTATTGTATGAGATGATCATGTTTTGTAACCGAGTTATCGGCAACTGGTAGGAGCCATATGGTTGTCGCTTAATTGTATGCAATGCAATCTCCTTGTAATGCTTTACTTTATCACTAAGCGGTAGAGATAGTCGTGGAAGCATAAGATTGGCGAGACGACAACGATGCTACGATGGAGATCAAGGTGCCGCGCCGGTGACGATGGTGATCATGAAGGTGCTTCGGAGATGGAGATCACAAGCACAAGATGATAATGGCCATATCATATCACTTATATTGATTGCATGTGATGTTTATATTTTATGCATCTTATCTTGCTTTGATCGACGGTAGCATTATAAGATGATCCCTCACTAAATTATCAAAGTATAAGTGTTCTCCCTGAGTATGCACCGTTGCGAAAGTTCTTCGTGCTGAGACACCACGTGATGATCGGGTATGATAGGCTCTACGTTCAAATACAACGGGTGCAAAACAGTTGCACACGTGGAATACTCAAGTTAAACTTGACGAGCCTAGCATATAACAGATATGGCCTCGGAACACGGAGACCGAAAGGTGGAGCGTGAATCATATAGTAGATATGATCAACATAGTGATGTTCACCGTTGATACTACTCCATCTCACGTGATGATCAGACATGGTTTAGTTGATATGGATCACGTGATCACTCAGAGGATTAGAGGGATGTCTATCTAAGTGGGAGTTCTTAAATAATATGATTAATTGAACTTAAATTTATCATGAACTTAGTACCTGATAGTATCTTGCTTGTCTATGTTGATTGTAGATAGATGGCCCATGCTGTTGTTCCGTTGAATATTAATGCGTTCCTTGAGAAAGCAAAGTTGAAAGATGATGGTAGCAATTACACGGACTGGGTCCGTAACTTGAGGATTATCCTCATTGCTGCACAGAAGAATTACGTCCTGGAAGCACCACTAAGTGCCAAGCCTGCTGCAGGAGCAACACCAGATGTTATGAACGTCTGGCAGAGCAAAGCTGATGACTACTCGATAGTTCAGTGTGCCATGCTTTACGGCTTAGAACCGGGTCTTCAACGATGTTTTGAACATCATGGAGCATATGAGATGTTCCAGGAGTTGAAGTTGATATTTCAAGCAAATGCCTGGATTGAGAGATATGAAGTCTCTAATAAGTTCTATAGCTGCAAGATGGAGGAGAATAGTTCTGTCAGTGAACATATACTCAAAATGTCTAGGTATCATAATCACTTGACTCAACTGGGAGTTAATCTTCCTGTTGATAGTGTCATTGACAGAGTTCTTCAATCACTGCCACCAAGCTACAAAAGCTTCGTGATGAGCTATAATATGCAAGGGATGAATAAGACTATTCCCGAGCTCTTCGCGATGCTAAAGGCCGCGGAGGTAGAAATCAAGAAGGAGCATCAAGTGTTGATGGATGCTCAATAAGACCACCAGTTTCAAGAAAAAGGGCAAAGGGAAGAAGAAGGGGAACTTCAAGAAGAACAACAAACAAGTTGCTGCTCAGGAGAAGAAACCCAAGTCTGGACCTAAGCCTGAGACTAAGTGCTTCTACTGCAAACAGACTGGTCACTGGAAGCGGAACTGCCCCAAGTATTTGGCGGATAAGAAGGATGGCAAAGTGAACAAAGGTATATGTGATATACATGTTATTGATGTGTACCTTACTAATGCTCGCAGTAGCACCTGGGTATTTGATACTGGTTCTGTTGCTAACATTTGCAACTCGAAACAGGGGCTACGGATTAAGCGAAGATTGGCTAAGGACGAGGTGACAATGCGCGTGGGAAATGGTTCCAAAGTCGATGTGATCGCGGTCGGGACGCTACCTCTACATCTACCTTCGGGATTAGTATTAGACCTAAATAATTGTTATTTGGTGCTAGCATTGAGCATGAACATTATATCTAGATCTTGTTTGATGCGAGACGGTTATTCATTTAAATCAGAGAATAATGGTTGTTCTATTTATATGAGTAATATCTTTTATGGTCATGCACCCTTGAAGAGTGGTCTATTTTTACTAAATCTCGACAGTGGTGATACACATATTCATAATATTGAAGCCAAAAGATGCAGAGTTGATAATGATAGTGCAACTTATTTGTGGCACTGCCGTTTAGGTCATATCGGAGTAAAGCACATGAAGAAACTCCATACTGATGGACTTTTGGAACCACTTGATTATGAATCACTTGGTACTTGCGAACCGTGCCTCATGGGTAAGATGACTAAAACGCCGTTCTCCGGAACTATGGAGAGAGCAACGGATTTGTTGGAGATCATACATACAGATGTATGTGGTCCAATGAATGTTGAGGCTCATGGCGGATATCGTTATTTTCTCACCTTCATAGATGATTTAAGTAGATATGAGTATATCTACTTAATGAAACATAAGTCTGAAACATTTGAAAAGTTCAAAGAATTTCAGAGTGAAGTTGAAAATCATCGTAACAAGAAAAAATAAAGTATCTACGATCTGATCGTGGAGGAGAATATTTGAGTTATGAGTTTGGTCTTCATTTGAAACAATGCGGAATAGTTTCGCAACTCACGCTACCCGGAACACCACAGCGTAATGGTGTGTCCGAACGTCGTAATCGTACTTTACTAGATATGGTGCGATCTACGATGTCTCTTACTGATTTACCGCTATCGTTTTGGGGTTATGCTTTAGAGACGACCGCATTCACCTTAAATAGGGCACCATCGAAATCCGTTGAGACGACGCCTTATGAAATATGGTTTGGTAAGAAACCGAAGTTGTCGTTTCTGAAAGTTTGGGGCTGCGATGCTTATGTGAAAAAGCTTCAACCTGGTAAGCTTGAACCCAAATCGGAGAAATGTGTCTTGATAGGATACCCAAAGGAGACTGTTGGGTACACCTTCTATCACAGATCCGAAGGCAAGACTTTTGTTGCTAAATTCGGAGTTTTTCTAGAGAAGGAGTTTCTCTCGAAAGAAGTGAGTGGGAGGAAAGTAGAACTTGATGAGGTAACTGTACCTGCTCCCTTATTGGAAAGTAGTTCATCATAGAAAACGGTTTTTACGACACCTACACCAATTAGTGAGGAAGTTAATGATGATGATCATGAAACTTTAGATCAAGTTGTTACAGAACCTCGTAGGTCAACCAGAGTAAGATCCGCACCAGAGTGGTACGGTAATCATGTTCTGGAAGTTATGTTACTAGACCATGACGAACCTACAAACTATGAAGAAGCGATGGTGAGCCCAGATTCCGCAAAATGGCTTGAGGCCATGAAATCTGGGATGGGATCCATGTATGAGAACAAAGTGTGGACTTTGGTTGACTTGCTCGTTGATCGGCAAGCAATTGAGAATAAATGGTTCTTCAAGAAGAAGACTGACGCTGATGGTAATGTTTTTTTGACCTTGAAGACTGCAGGGGTTACACCCCACAGCATTTTATAAAAACTTAAATCAGAAAGTACATCAAAGAGTTCCTCAAGAAAAGGAACTGAGCAGCAAAGAAAAGAAAATAAAACCTGTACAAGCTAGTCTAAATAGAGAAAGAAATATCTAACTAGAACAAAGAAAAAAGATTACAAATGTAGGACCCCTCAAGGAGGCAGGAAATCAATCCATTTGATCAAAGCTTCTTTGTGTCTTGACTTGATTCTGTGGGCCAAGAGAGAGATGTCTTGGACAAAGCCATTCCTCCACTGCCTGAAGGTAGGTCTGATATACCTAAAGACTTTGTCATTCCTGACTTTCCATATATTCCACCAAGTAAGGAAGACCACCTCTGAGAAGAAAGGCTTATTAAAATCCTTCCTAGCATGATGTGCAATCTGCACCATATCCTGACTATTCAGCCAGGTAATTTGAACTGACGGTAATGTTACTGTCTATAAAGCTCGACTTGTTGCAAAAGGTTTTCGACAAGTTCAAGGAATTGACTACGATGAGACCTTCTCACCCGTAGCGATGCTTAAGTCTGTCCGAATGATGTTAGCAATTGCCGCATTTTATGATTATGAAATTTGGCAAATGGATGTCAAAACTGCATTCCTGAATGGATTTCTGGAAGAAGAGTTGTATATGATGCAACCAGAAGGTTTTGTCGATCCAAAGGGAGCTAACAAAGTGTGCAAGCTCCAGCGATCCATTTATGGACTGGTGCAAGCCTCTCGGAGTTGGAATAAACGCTTTGATAGTGTGATCAAAGCATTTGGTTTTATACAGACTTTTGGAGAAGCCTGTATTTACAAGAAAGTGAGTGGGAGCTTTGTAGCATTTCTGATATTATATGTGGATGACATATTGCTGATTGGAAATGATATAGAATTTCTGGATAGCATAAAGGGATACTTGAATAAGAGTTTTTCTATGAAAGACCTCGGTGAAGCTTCTTACATATTGGGCATCAAGATCTATAGAGATAGATCAAGACGCCTAATTGGACTTTCACAAAGCACATACCTTGACAAAGTTTTGAAAAAGTTCAAAATGGATCAATCAAAGAAAGGGTTCTTGCCTGTGTGACAAGGTGTGAAGTTGAGTAAGACTCAATGCCCGACCACTACAGAAGATAGAGAGAAGATGAAAGATGTTCCCTATGCTTCAGCCATAGGCTCTATCATGTATGCAATGCTGTGTACCAGACCTGATGTCTGCCTTGCTATAAGTCTAGTAGGGAGGTACCAAAGTAATGCAGGAGTGGATCACTGGACAGCGGTCAAGAACATCCTGAAATACCTGAAAAGGACTAAGGATATGTTTCTCGTTTATGGAGGTGACAAAGAGCTCAACGTAAATGGTTACATTGACGCAAGCTTTGACACTGATCCGGACGATTCTAAATCGCAAACCGGATATGTGTTTATATTAAACGGTGGAGCTGTCAGTTGGTGCAGTTCTAAACAAAGTGTCGTGGCGGGATCTACGTGTGAAGCAGAGTACATAGCTGCTTCGGAAGCAGCAAATGAAGGAGTCTGGATGAAGGAGTTCATATCCGATCTAGGTGTCATACCTAGTGCATCGGGTCCAATGAAAATCTTTTGTGACAATACTGGTGCAATTGCCTTGGCGAAGGAATCCAGATTTCACAAGAGAACCAAGCACATCAAGAGACGCTTCAATTCCATCCGGGATTTAGTCCAGGTGGGAGACATAGAAATTTGCAAGATACATACGAATCTGAATGTTGCAGACCCGTTGACTAAGCCTCTTCCACGAGCAAAACATGATCAGCACCAAGGCTCCATGGGTGTTAGAATCATTACTGTGTAATCTAGATTATTGACTCTAGTGCAAGTGGGAGACTGAAGGAAATATGCCCTAGAGGCAATAATAAAGTTATTATTTATTTCCTTATATCATGATAAATGTTTATTATTCATGCTAGAATTGTATTAACCGGAAACATAATACATGTGTGAATACATAGACAAACAGAGTGTCACTAGTATGCCTCTACTTGACTAGCTCGGTGATCAAAGATGGTTAAGTTTCCTAACCATTGACATGGGTTGTCATTTGATTAACGGGATCACATAATTAGGAGAATGATGTGATTGACTTGACCCATTCCGTTAGCTTAGCACTTGATCGTTTAGTTTGTTGCTATTGCTTTCTTCATGACTTATACATGTTCCTATGACTATGACATAAGGCAACTCCCGTTTACTGGAGGAACACTTTGTGTGTTACCAAACGTCACAACGTAAATGGGTGATTATAAAGGTGCTCTATAGGTGTCTCCAAAGGTACTTGTTGGGTTGGCGTATTTCGAGATTAGGATTTGTCACTCCGATTGTCGGAGAGGTATCTCTGGGCCCTCTCGGTAATGCACATCACTTAAGCCTTGCAAGCATTGCAACTAATGAGTTAGTTGCGGGATGATGTATTGCAGAACGAGTAAAGAGACTTTCCGTTAACGAGATTGAACTAGGTATTGAGATACCGACGATCGGATCTCGGGCAAGTAATATACCGATGACAAAGGGAACAACATATGTTGTTATGCGGTTTGACCGATAAAGATCTTCGTAGAATATGTAGGAGTCAATATGAGCATCCAGGTTCCGCTATTGGTTATTGACCGGAGACGTGTCTCGGTCATGTCTACATAGTTCTCGAACCCGTAGGGTCCGCACGCTTAACGCTTTGATGACGGTTATGTTATGAGTTTTGATGTACCGAAGGTTGTTCGGAGTCCCAGATGTGATCACGGACATGACGAGGAGTCTCGAAATGGTCGAGACATGAAGATTGATATATTGGACGACTATATTCGGACACTGGAATGGTTCCGGGGATTATCGGATATATACCGGAGTACCGGGGGGTTACCGGAACCCCCCCGGGAGTTATTGGGCCTCATGGGCCCAAAGTGGTGGAAGAGGAGAGGCAGCAGGAGGTGGCGCGCGGCCCCCCTTGCCCCAATCCGAATTGGGAAAGGGGAGGGGGCGCGGACCCCCTTCTCCTTCCTTCTCTCCACCTCCTCCTTCCCCCTTCTCCTAGTTGGAATAGGAAAGGGGGGCAAAACCTACTTGGAGTAGGATTGCCCCCCCTTGGGCATGCCTCCTCCTCTTGGCCGGCCCCCTCCTCCTCCCCCCTTTATATACGAAGGAGGGGGGCACCCCATAGACACAACAATTGATCAAGTTGATCTTTTAGCCATGTGCGGTGCCCCCCTCCACCATAGTCCACCTTGACAAAACTATAGCAGTGCTTAGGCGAAGCCCTACGTTGGTAGAACATCAACATCTTCACCACACCGTCGTGCGGACAAAACTCTCCCTCAACACTCGGCTGGATCGGAGTTCGAGGGACGTCATCGGGCTGAACGTGTGCTGAACTCGGAGGTGCCGTGCGTTCGGTACTTGATCGGTCGGATCGTGAAGACGTACGACTACATCAACTGCGTTGTGCTAACGCTTTCGCTTTCGGTCTACGAGGGTACATAGACAACACTCTCCCCTCTCGTTGCTATGCATCACCATGATCTTACGTGTGCGTAGGAATTTTTTTGAAATTACTACGTTCCCCAACACGAGGCGTTGGCTCTAACTGAACACGAGCGATTGCACTGCAGCCTACGCATTACTGAACCCGAGCGATCGATCGATGGCTGTTAACTGAACCCGATCGAGCGATTCTTCGCTACTGCTGCTAACTGAAGCCGATCGATTGGATGAATAGTGAGCGTTGCGGGGGAGGGGGGTTTGGATGAACAGTGAGCGGTGGCGTTGCCTCTGCATGAACAGGACCCCGTGGTGTGGTGGAGGGCTGGATGAACAGTAGACGGTGGAGGGGTGCCTGTGGAGGGGTGGTTGAACAGGACCCCGTGGTGTGGAGGGCTGGATGAACAGTAGACGGTGGAGGGGTGCCCGTGGAGGGGTGGTTGAACAGTAGCCAGTGGAGTAGCGCGCGGTGGAGGTTGGATGAACAGGAGCCCATGGAGGCTGGAGGAGGTCGATGGTAGCCCGTGGAGGCTGGAGGAGGTCGACGGTGGAGATGAACAGTATCCCGTGGAGTCCCGTTTTGCGGTACGCCACACCCCTCCCGATCAACAGGACCCCCGTTTCGACCGTAGCGCTCCAACACAAGTCCGTTTCCTCCATTTTGCGGTATGCCACACCCCTCTCGATCAACAGGACCCCCGTTTCGACCGTAGGAGGTCCGTTTCCTCCGTTTTGCGGTACGCCAGACCCCTCTCGATGAACAGGATCCCGTTTTGAACATGGCCGGTCGAACACAAGGCCGTTTCCTCCGTTTTGGGGTACGCCAGGCCTCGTTTCCATCGCCTGTTCCTTCCAAGCCCTCCCAATGAACACGACCACGCATTCTGTTCCGACCCAGCCGGTTGGCCCCCACGCGTTCCGTTGCCTCCCGATGAACACGACGCATTCCGTTGCCTCCCCATGAACACGACGCATTTCGTTGCCTCCCCATGAACACGACACATTCTGTTGCCTCCCCATGAACACGACGACGATGTTGTTTCTCCGTTCCAACCCAGCCATGTACACGAGCCCTGGCCGTACGTATGCGCGAGTAGGCGTTCGAGACCCTGCCCGTATGTACGTACGTGGCCGTATTTTCTTTCTTGCACCCTGGCCGTTGTACGTACGTCTAATGCTGCGTGCGCGCCTCTACTACGACACGTACGCGCCTATACTATGACACGTGCGCGCCTCTACATCGACCAGTATATATGTACGTAGACGTTCGCGACCAGAATGACAACGCTACATACGCTTTGACCAGGTGGGTCCCGACTGTCAGGCACTTCCTTGCCTGCGAAGATGTAGCTGGTGGGTCCCAGCAGTCAGGGGGCGAATCATTTTGTTTTTGTTTTTTTTTGCCCGGACGCACTTCCTTGTGTGCGAAGGTGTAACTGCTGGGTCCCAGCAGTCAGGGGGGAATCATTTTGTTTTTTTGCCCGGACGCACTTCCTTGCGTGCGAAGATGTAGCTGGTGGGTCCAAGCAGTCAGGGGGGCGAATCATTTTTTTTCGGACGCACTTCCTTGCGTGCGAAGATGTAGCTGGTTGGTCCCAGTAGTTAGGGGGAAACGTTTTTTTCGTGAAATATGGTGGCCCGTCCGGTGGGTCCCCGCTGTCAGGTGGAGGAATAATTATTTTGCGCGTAATAAGGAGGCACTTCCATGCTGCGGCCGTGGACCCAGCTGTCAGCCTCTCCACGTACAGTCCATGTCCGATGGAAGCCATTCCTTGACCACGTTGACCACGCCGTGCCGAGAGCACCAGGGCGGTGGACGATGGCGAGGCCTAGGAAGGGGACAACGCGGAGCCGGGGAAGACGCGGTAGTGGATGCCCACGCGTAGAGGAGTATGAGGGTTCACTCGTTCGGTTGCGGTGTGAGGCTGCTGTCGCCGCAGAATAACAGGGGGTGTGGGTGCGTAGAGGGATGGCCTGGCCAGCGGTGGGAGTAGTAGGGGGCGGTGAGGCCTCCGCGGCATCACAGCCGGCCACGGGCGGCAGGAGCAGGCGGCACGACCGGCGCTGCTTTGGGCGGCTGGTGCAAGAAGACCAGAGGTTGAAGAAGCACTACGGCCGTTCGATGGACATTGTACAGTCAGTGGAGCTAGAATCCTTCATATATTGACTAAAGTTGACAAAGGCCTCCGTCCCAGTCAACTTAGTATGCCCACAAGTCAACCTCCCACCAAGGTGGGTCCCAGCTAGCAGGGGGTATTCATTTTTTTGTGCGTAACAAGGAGGCACTTCCGGTGGGTCCGAGCTGACAGCGGGGGGAACGTTTTTTTTCGCGAAATATGGTGGCCCGTCCTGTGGGTCCCAGCAGTCAGGGGAAATGTTTTTTGCGAAATACTGGTGGCCCGTCCGGTGGGTCCCTGCTGTCAGGTGGAGGAATAATTATTTTCTGCATAATAAGGAGGCACTTCCTTGCGGCTGTCGTGGACCAAGCTGTCAGCCTCTCCACGTACAGTACTCTTCCGATGGAAGTCGGTCGTTAACCACATTGACCACGCCGCGCCGAGAGCACCACGGCGGTGGACGACAGCGAGGCCTACGAAGGGGACGACGCGGAGCCGGGGAAGACGCGAAAGTGGAAGCCCGCGCGGGGAGGAGTACGAGGGTTCACCGGTTCGGCTGCGGTGTGAGGTTGCCGTCGCCGCAGAATAACAGGGGGTGTGGGTGAGTAGAGGGATGCCCTGGCCAGTAGTGGGACTAGTAGGGCGCGCTGAGGCCTGCGCGGCAGCACAGCCGGCCAGGGGAGGCGGGAGTAGGCGGTCCCGCCGGCACTGCTTTGGCGGCTGGAGCAAGAAGATCAGAGATTGAAGAAACACGACGGCCATTGGATTGACATCCAACGGTTACGCCTGCTAGAATCGTTTGTTCACGTATATAATAACTAAAAAAATATTGCATATGCGTCAACTAAACAGGCCCACAAGTCAGACCACTTCCTCTTTTTTTAATAATTTATATATAGCTCACGGCAACTTCTTATGCAATTTATTGCAGTCGTTTTTTGGTTGGCCAGGGCCAATTTCGCATATTTCTGTGGGTTCCAAACTATTTTTAATACCAAAATGTCGAGCCAGATTTAAAGTACTTTGAAGATATATTTAAATTAGGTTAATGCCCAGTGAAATAGGAATCTAAAAATGTGAAAAAATTCAGAAATTATAAAGTAATTGCCAATTTGTCATTTGTTTTTATATTTACAACACATTTCATATTACTTTCAAGATTTGCAGGCGTCTTGAAAGAGTTGCAGCCCATCAGGGCGTAGAAAAATAAGTAGGCCTGTATTGGGTATTCTTTAGAAAAAATAAATTGGGCTCATTTTCACAAAGAAAAAATAGCTGGGCTGGTCACATGGTGAACATAAAATATAAGCCTGGGCTAGACGGGCCACAACCCATTTCAAACCCTGCTCCGTCTCAACAATACCAAACAAAAAAAACTTCTCGAGTAGCTACGTCCCAGGTGTCAGCCGATCTTGTGATGTTCTCTTGTCTATTGACTATTTACGCTCACTATGTCGTGGGTCCCAGATGTCAGGAAAACACTAGGAGGAAGCATTTTATTTTTCCATACGCTGACGTGGTGGGCCCCTACTGTCATCCTCTCCACGTACTTCTGTTGATTCCTGTTGTTTGTTGACCATGTTGACAACGCGAGAGGGCGGCGCCGCGGCAAGAGCACCAAAGCGCGTGGAGGACGTCGGCGTTAACGATTTAGGAGACGGTGGGGCGGCGATGCGTGCGCTGAGGCGCAGCCAGCCGTGGGAGGCGGAAGCAGGCGGCCCCGCCGGTGCTGGTTTGGTTTTGGCGGCTGGAGGAAGACAGGACTAAAGAAACATGACAGACTGTAAAAGCAGCAGGAGTACTTAACAACCTTAACTGAAACCATCAGGGGCACTTAACAACCAAAGCTGAAAGCAGTATGAGTACTTATATAGGTTCAACCGTACAAAGCACGCCTCAAACAGTGCTACTTTTCCTACAGTTAACCAAGGGTGAGGTCGCCAAGCCCCAGGACAAGGCCCAGGCGCCACCCCGCGCATCCACAACCTTCTGAAAGCGGCTTCATCTCGCAACGTGGTCAATAAACAGGATATTCGCTTTAGAGCCATGGAAAAGCATGAACATAATCTTCTGTCCTATTATCCAAGATGGACGGGCCTTCATTATTTGAGACCACCCATGAATAAGTATCTTTTCACCTCCAAGGGGAATTGAGTAGGTCGACATAAACATCATGTTGTGACCAAGCGCAAGTCTGACCCGACCATGGTCAGGCATCTGTATAGGAACAATAGAACTCGACAGTTCCTGTTTCAAGAAGATAACAGCTGTAAAACTGTGTATAAGCAATAGTTTATGAACAACATATATAACAGAAAACAGCTCGTACCATAAATTTCTCGACACAGTTGGACCTGTTCAACGAGTGCAGCAGTGGCACACATATCCCACGTGGCCTTCCACCATTGAAACGGCCCACAAGGACCTCAAGACAATCAATAAAGTGTAGGAACTTGTGGATGTCGATCTAGTCAACTTCAGTGCCATTAGTAACAGCCGAGTTATTACAGAGTAACAGACGAGCAGACTGCTTAACTCTGAAAAAACCTACACGTGCCACCAATTATAAGAAAATATTAGTTAGAAGTAGCATCTTCGTGAGAGATTCGTTGCTACTTCTAAAGTTAAATTGTGATTAGTTAGACAGAATAGGTGGATTAAGAAGTAATAGAGGCAACAAGCAAGAACCAGATACAAAACTAACATGGATGAACAATTGGAACGACGTCGGGGTGGAAGATCGCAGTGAAGATGAGACCACATTCTGCTATTTCCATCAACATTCGTGCACCAACTTTCAGTCCGTAACACTTGAGAAAGTTTATCCAAGTTCAACCATAAAAAAGCAGCGATCTTCTTGGTTCATGAACCCAACTCGGAACTTATATACATGGCTTGTCTTCACTGTGACCATTAAACTAGTGTATTCAGTTATGGCAAGGCCGAGCATCCTGAGTACATGTGTTCTGGCAGAGCAAATAATACACTGCAGGAAAAATAATATGAGAACACAGCATGTTCAAAAAAAAACCATCCTCCCGGATATAAAAGAGGATTCCAGGAACATATTGTGCGCGTTTCAAAATGCTGTGTTAGGATGAGAAGGAACAAGTGTGGCATCTTGCCGAGGGCGCAGAAACCTGTAGGGTACTCGCACTTTGGGCACTGCAAATGAAACACACTAGATTCAGTAGGAAGAAAAATGCATCAACGGTGGAGGCTGCCATCCTAGCATTACCAGCAACCAAGGGACTTGGATTTATCGGGGATGGATGAAGAATTCGTACTTGGTTCTCCATGAAAAAACCCTATGCAATCGCCGAGAGGGGGTTTTCTCTGAACAAGCAGACGAGGGAGAAGGGGATTCAGGCCCAGTGAAATATTGCCGCTTCATCCGTCTAGCTTACTGCTAAATCTAGAAAGGGGGGTTGTGATTTGACGGCTCATTGGGCATTACTGCGGCACTACGACCGGGGTGTGTCTACCATGAAGTTGTGACTCTAATTTGTGCATATGGCACATGGACCCCGTTTCCGGTTGCCCCACATATCAGCGAAAGGAAGTAGAAAGACAGGAGTAACTAGTTACACATAAATATATTTTTTGACAGAGAGATACTCCCTCTGTAAATAAATATAAAAATCTTTTATATCACAGGCTCACCTTGCCGAGAAATATACTCCCTCTGCAACGCACGGGCATTATGGGGGTTCAGCTTTTTTATGGGGGTTCAGCTGAGAATATAATACTCAGATAGGCTCACGATTCTAGAATTTGGGCCGCAGGCCGACCCTGCATGTTTGGGGGCCCATGTGTTCTACCTCAGCGCTTTTCATATTGCAAGCGATCGGTACGGCGCTGGTTTTAGATGCTGTCGCAAGGAGGATACACAAAATTGAATAAAGCACGGTAGCTGTTGGAATGAAATCGAACGACAGTTCCTAACCAGCAATCAGAGTTGCAATTCTATCAACGATATACCATGTGATAAATAATACTATCGTACTACTTATACACACATGACACTTGTTTCACCATGCCAGATTATTACATCAAAATCTCTCTGAGGATAGATCAGTTCAGCAGTTGCGTGCTCCTACTGAAGAATTTCAAAGTTGATTTGGACCAGCTCTCCTTGCCGAGAAAGTTCGATTTTGACATCATCCCCTACCGCAAGATATGATTTAGATTTGAACATTGACCATCCTTTAGCATCAATCATCATGCGACCATCCTTTGTACTTATGGTATATTGAGCAGGTTCATTCACACCAAGGCTGCGCATGGTAAGAGAAACTTGGCAGCGGTCGCCCGGATTGTTGAACGACTCCCTTGTTGCTCTAGAATTCTCTGTTTGCAAACAAGAAGACATACCCAAACAGTTAGATCAACACAGTGAATCATGTGAAACAACATGGAAAGAAAAAAGAACGAAGCACTTGGGCGGCCAATGCTTACCAAGAAGGTGGACATGTCGGTTTTTGTAAGGACTTTGGTATATGAAGTGCGAACTGCAGCCCAGTCTGTTGCCGGTGCAACTGCACGGGCCGGAGTAGATGCAAGTGCAAGTGTTGGTGCAGGTGCCGAAGCCGCTGCTGCTGCCGGAGATGGTGCTCCTTGTAGAGCTGGTGCCGGTGTCGGAGCAGGTGCCGGTGTCGATGCCCGATCCTCCGGTAGATCAGACTGATCCGCTGACGCGGTCGGTGCCCAATCCTCAGCTGGATCAGACTAAGCTGCTGCCGCTGTCAGTGCTAGAGCAACTGCCAGTGCTCGATCTGTGCGAGACAGCGGCGATCGTGTCTGGTCTGCTATGATCAGCTTTCTAACTTGACTAGGATCCGTGACCGTGATCCAGTTTTTTTCTTCATTTCTTTTAAACGCGAGAAGGACTAATTGTGGCGTTTTTGTTAAACCAGACTGCAGTTCATCACAGGGATTCAGCTTGTACTCAGACAATAGACTGATCCAATTTTTTCCAGTAATATAAGTGACGGACAGTACCTTCGTTACTGACACGACATAAGAAGTGAAAACTGCAAAAATAGCCATCGTAGAGCAAACCAAACAGTTTATTCTGTGATGAATGTCACATTGCAAAACCTGCATCGTAAAATTGCAGGAAAAGAAAGAAAACATGACATTAAATCAATAAGATTTAGACATTAAATTAATAAGATTTAGATAGTAAATCAATAAGATTTACTTGATGTGACACGACTGAATCCTTACCAGGAAATCACTATGTTGAAGTACTAAACAGAAGATTGATCGTCCAACTACGCGTGGCATGCAGGGGCCCCGCCTACTCCCACAAGCAGGACAATCCAAAGGTCGTGACAAATCATATGGACCGAACATCCATGGGACTGGAAATCCTGGTGGGTGCGATAAACCCTGCAATACATATAGATATTGGAGTGTAACCATAATTGATAAACCGTCCTCACAAAAATTATGATCTGGATACTTCAAAATATACAGACTGAATTGAGTGGACATACATTGACATAGACCGTTCTCAGGATTGACCACACACCAAAAGCGGCAGTACTAATAAACAATACAGGGTTCACAAACACAAATCAGGTACTGAACAATAGTACTTACTACAAACAAGCAAAGTTCCACTAACTAAACTCTACAGACTATTTCTTGCCACCGACCTACGGGATGAACCCCGCATAACTGACTAGGCCATGGACTTCGTGTGAGATGTCTACATGCACCATCACCATCTTGTCAACCTTGGAGAAGCTAACAGAGTGGTCTTTCCACTCAAAAACATGATGATGAAGACATGCCGCATCAGATTTGTTGGGAAGGTTTACAAGAACCACACCCTTCGTAAATCGACGGCACAACCAGGAAATTTTTGTGGTCAAGTATAGCCTCGAGAACACGCCTGACAACAATGCTACAGGAAAAGACTAGTTCAAGACACGTGGCGACAAGGATACAACAGCTGGATAGTTTAGCAGTAGAACTCATCATCAGGTCTTCCAGTTCACACGGCATGACTTTGAGAACTTCATCTCCACCACAAACCTGGTTCTAATTCAAACAGAAACCATATTTTATTACTACCTCCGTTCAGAAATATAAGATGATTTTTGATATTATACTCCATATATGACTACATATACGCACAGAAATGAGTGAACAAAGACACTAGAACATGTCTTCAAAGGCATGAGAGCAGAGGGATTACATGCAATATCCATAACACAAGTTACTGAGGCAAATATACCCTCTTAAAAGGTAGCATTGATGTTCATAAAGTACTCCCTCCGTCCCAAAATTCTTGTCTTAGATTTGTCTAGATACGGATGTATCAAGTCACATTTTAGTATTAGATACATCCGTATCTAGACAAATCTAACACAAGAAATTTGGGACAGAGGGAGTAGTTGAAAGTAATCTATAAGAAATCAGTGTCAGCCTCTCGCATGTTTTGGTCAAAAGAGGAATTTAGAACCATCATTTGGCACACTAAAATCACATGCAAGATCACCCAAAAAGGTGTACTACCAGTACTAGTACTGCGTGTTAGATGAAAAAACACGATCAAGATCGAGAAAAAGGTCGTCAACAAGAGACATTACCTGGACTTGCTTAATGAGGGATCCCGGAGAGGGGGGCTTGGACAGGGCAATGGCTTTGAGCTTGTCTGCGGTAGTCTTGGCGGGGTGCTTGCGCTTCTTCATACCATGAGCCTCGATGGTTTTGGCCAAAGCTATAGACATCACATCGGCCGGTGCTCCAGCGTCCATCCAAGAGAGGAAGATGAGAGAGAAGAGTTAAAGGAGGAACGAGATGAGGGAGAAGCGAAGCGAGTGGGGTTTTTCTTCAATAGAGGAAGCTGAGAGAGAAGAGTGAAATGATGGTTGCTTCGTCCGTCCAACTTACTGCTGGAAAGGAGGGGGTTTTGTGATTTGACGGCTCATTGGGCATTACTGCGGCGGTTCGATCGGGGTAGTCTACCGTCACTCTACTACGGAGTAATTTAGTGCATGGCTGGTGGACCCAGGTGCTGGCTGTCCCACACGTCAGCGAAAGTGAGTAATTTAGCGCATGGCTGGAGGACGATCCGCACAGTAGAGCGTGTCCATTGTTTTTCTGAAGAAAAAAATGATTATGTAAGTGCATCTAGTGCCCCTTAGTGATTTTGGTGTATTGAAGACTTATAGGTTAAGGGACTAATGCGTTTGTGAGTGTACACAGGTCTATAAGTCTATGAGGAGTTTGATATTTACAGAGAAAGTCGACCCCTAAAAATGAAGTTCTTTGACTGAAGACTTTGGATTTCTGAAGACTTTCTGAAGACTTTGAAAGTGAAGAAATTGGTGTGACCTTGAAGACTTGGTATTCATTCGAGGAACATGAAGCGTGAAGACTTTTGTTTTCGTAGTTTCATTTTCTCTTTCTTGAGTCATAGGAAACACCGTACTATTAAAGGGGGTCGAGGAAATACTAAGGAAAATTTTCCATGTGATGATGCTCAACTCAAATCCTACACCTACCAATCCCTTCGAGTGAAGCCATTGGAAATCTCATACAGTTCAGTCATATTCTTCAGTGACAGAGACGAAGTTCTTCTGGTCACTGAGGAATTTGTTCTGACTGAGGAGTTAGGAATTCACCAGTGCGGATTGCCTACACAGTGAGGAACATGATAGCCCTGAGGATTTTGCTACTCAAAATTCCGACTGTTGCTGTGCTATGCGACAGCTGTCCCAAAATATCTACCCACCTAACGGTCATATCATTGAAGGGCATTTATGTCTTATCATGTTGGGCTGCTCCCTAGGCTATAAATAGCCGCCCCCTACAACCACTAGCTGGTTGGCTGCTCCGAGAGAAACTGACACTTGTCATTTGAGAGCATCCCATCCTCCGAGGACTTTGAACGAAAATCATCAAGTGAGGAAAAACCCAAACCCAAACACCTACAAACCCAAAGTGATTGAGCATCACTAAAGAGATTGATCCTGCGTGGATCCGACGCTTGTTACCTTTGAAGACTGTGCTTCTTCCAGACGGTTAGGCGTCATGGTCTAGAGCATCCACGAGGAATTGTAGATCGCCAAGTGACCGAGTTTGTGAAGGTTCGGAAGTCACCTGAAGACTTACCATGAGTGATTGGATGAGGTCTATGTGACCTTAGTTCAAGGAGAATACGGTGAGGACTTGGTGTCCTGAGCTACGTGTTCAGGACTGGGTGTCCGGGACTGTGTGTCCTCAAGTTTAAATACTCAGCCGCTCCAACCAGATGTACAACTGAGACAGCAGTTGGAACTAGTCTGCCAAATCATTATCTTCACCAAGCCAACTGGTTCTATTTCATCAACTCATTCGTTTTCGAGCGGGCAAGGGATCGCAAACATCTTTTCTTTTCAGAGAAAAGGTTTTCAAAAGATATCCCGAAGGGGTCTTAGGTAAGGTAAGGAGTGACAGCTCTATTCAATAAGCTGGCTCTTTAAGGCTCATAACTGTGTTGTGCACTTGTTCATATCTGTGTTTGAAGACTTTGACTAAAGACTTTCTCAATTTCCTCAGTTCAATTTCTTCAGTCTGTTTGTCTTCATCTTGTGTTATCCTGTGTTTACGCTTTCAGTACTCTGTGCTTGTCCTCATTTCATCATGATGACTATGCGTGTCTCTTGTTATGTCTACTTCTGAGTACCTATTCCGCTGCTACTAGTTCTTCACTAAGGAATTTCTTCATTGGCAAAATTCCTCAGTGAAGAATTCATAAAAATCGCCTATTCACCCCCCTCTAGTCGATATAACGCACTTTCAATTGGTATCAGAGCAAGGTACTCCCTTGTTCTGTGTGATTTTGGTTTAACCGCCTGGAGTTTTAGTTATGTCGACCGCAGTTATGAAGAAAGTGACATGCCCCATCTTTGACGGTCACGAGTATCCCAAGTGGAAGGCCATGATGAAGAAGCGCCTCATGGCGATGAACAGCGAGCTGTGAACCATCACTGAGATTGGTCTGACCGATCTGTGCAAGATGGCGAAAGCAGATGACATTCGCAAGTACACTCTTCTCAACCTCACGGTGAAGGACGTCATCTGCTCCTGTCTGTCTCAAAATCAGTTTAGGAATATCATGCATCTCGATCATGCGAAGCTTATCTGGGACCGTCTCTCTGAGGTCTATGAAGGTCATCAAACCTGTCATGATCCTTGGTTTGAGTACTTCAAGGAATATCTCAAAGTGATGACATTCGAACCAGAATCATCATCTTCTGCATCATGCCTTATGGCAAAAGATGCTAAGGTAACTGAATGCTACCTATCCGAGTCTAGTGATGATGAATCTGGTGATGAATTTGGACCCAGCTATGTCGAACTTGCTTCCCTTGCCACTAAACAACAAAGAGCTTTGGAAAAAGTTCAATACATGCTAAATAAGAGCGATGATATGTTGGGTGAAGAAATGGATCAGTCAAAAGCTTTGGCTAAAAGTCTTCAGAGACGTCATACTAAGTATGACACCCTTCAAGATCATCATAACACTCTCTTATCTGATCATGAGAAGCTTTCTTATGAATTTCTTCAAAGAAAGCAAGACCTTGAGAAGCTAAGAGTGAGTTATGAAGATCTTCAGAAGGAGCGCGATTCATTACTCGCTCAACAAATCAGCGCTTCTCAGGAAGAATTTGTTCCTCCATGCTTGAAGTGCATTGAACGTGAATCTGCTAATTCTTCACCTGAATGTTCAAATGCTGCTAATGTTTCAAATTCTTCACATGCCTCTGCTATCACTAATTCCTCATCTGAGGACATTGCTAGTATCACTGACGATGTAGGGCTGGAGGAATTGTACATGACAGGCATGTACAAAAGCCTCAAAGGGCATCAGACTCTTTGTGATGTGCTTAAAAAGCAGATCCTCAACAATTATGAGAATATCTAGGTATGATCATGTATATAGGCATCATGTCCGAGACAAGTAGACCGACTCCTGCCTGCATCTATTACTATTACTCCACACATCGACAGCTATCTAGCATGCATCTAGAGTATTAAGTTCAAAAGAACAGAGTAACACTTTAAGCAAGATGACATGATGTAGAGGGATAAACTCATGCAATTTGAAATAAACCCCATCTTGTTATCCTTGATGGCAACAGTACAATACGTGCCTTGCTGCCCCTACTGTCATTGGCAAAGGACACCGCAAGATTGAACCAAAGCTAAGCACTTCTCCCATTGCAAGAAAGATCAATCTAGTAGGCCAAACCAAACTGATAATTCAAAGAGACTTGCAAATATAACCAATCATACATAAAATAATTCAGAGAAGATTCAAATATTCTTCATAGATAAACTTGATCATAAACCCACAATTCATCGGTCTCAACAAACACACCGCAAAAGAAGATTACATCGAATAGATCTCCACAAGAGAGGGGAGAACTTTGTATTGAGATCCAAAAAGACAGAAGAATCCATCTAGTTAATAACTATGGACCCGAAGGTCTGAAGTAAACTACTCACACTTCATTGGAGAGGCTATGGTGTTTATGTAGAAGCCCTCCGTGATCGATGCCCCCTCCGGCGGAGCTTCGGAAAAGGCCCCAAGATGGGATCTCACGGGTACAGAAAGTTATGGTGGTGGAATTAGGGTTTTGGCTCCGTATCTGGTAGTTTGGGGGTACGTAGGTATATATAGGAGGAAGAAGTACGTCGGTGGAGCAACGTGGGCCCCATGAGGGTGGAGGGCGCGCTTGGGGGGGTAGGCGCGCCCCCCTACCTCGTGCCCTCCTGGTTGCTTTCTTAACGTGGGGTCCAAGTCCTCTGGATCATGTTCGTTCCAAAAATCACGTTCCCGAAGGTTTCATTCCGTTCGGACTCCGTTTGATATTATTTTTCTGTGAAACTCTGAAATAGGCGAAAAACAGCAATTCTGGGCTGGGCCTCCGGTTAATAGGTTAGTCCCAAAAATAATATAAAAGTGTATAATAAAGCCCAATAATGTCCAAAACAGGATATAATATAGCATGGAACAATAAAAAATTATAGATACGTTGGAGACGTATCAAGCATCCCCAAGCTTAATTCCTGCTCGTCCTCGAGTAGGTAAATGATAAAAATAGAATTTTTGATGTGGAATGCTACTTGGCATAATTTCAATGTAATTCTCTTAATTGTGGTATGAATATTCAGATCCGAAAGATTCAATACAAAAGTTCAATATTGACATAAAAATAATAATACTTCAAGCATACTAACTAAGCAATTATGTCTCTTCAAAATAACATGGCCAAAGAAAGTTATCCCTACAAAATCATATAGTCTGGCTATGCTCCATCTTCACCACACAAAGTATTTAAATCATGCACAACCCCGATGACAAGCCAAGCAATTGTTTCATACTTTTGGTGTTCTCAAACTTTTTCAATCTTCACGCAATACATGAGCGTGAGCCATGGACATAGCACTATATGTGGAATAGAATGGTGGTTGTGGAGAAGACAAAAAGGGAGAAGATAGTCTCACATCAACTAGGCGTATCAACGGGCTATGGAGATGCCCATTAATAGATATCAATGTGAGTGAGTAGGGATTGCCATGCAACGGATGCACTAGAGCTATAAGTATATGAAAGCTCAACAAAAAGAACTAAGTGGGTGTGCATCCAACTCGCTTGCTCACGAAGACCTAGGGCATTTTGAGGAAGCCCATTATTGGAATATACAAGCCAAGTTCTATAATGAAAAATTCCCACTAGTATATGAAAGTGATAACATAGGAGACTCTCTATCATGAAGATCATGGTGCTACTTTGAAGCACAAGTGTGGAAAAGGGATAGTAGTATTGTCCCTTTATATATATATTTTTTTGGGCCTTCCCTTTTTTTATTTGGCCTTTTTGGGACAATACTCTATGAATGATGATCATCACACTTCTATTTATTTACAACTCAATGATTACAACTCGATACTAGAACAAAGTATGACTCTATATGAATGCCTCCGGTGGTACACCGGGATAGCAATGATGCATGAGTGACTTGTACGAAAGAATTATGAACGGTGGCTTTGCCACAACTAAAATGTCAACTACATGATCATGCAAAGCAATATGACAATGATGGAGTGTGTCATGGTAAACAGAACGGTGGAAAGTTGCATGGCAATATATCTCAGAATGGCTATGGAAATGACATGATAGGTAGGTATGGTGGCTGTTTTGAGGAAGGTATATGGTGGGTGTATGATACCGGCGAAAGGTGCACGATATTAGAGAGGCTAGCAATGGTGGAAGGGTGAGAGTGCGTATAATCCATGGACTCAACATTAGTCATAAAGAACTCACATACTTATTGCAAAAATCTATTAGTTATCGAAGCAAAGTACTACGCGCATGCTCCTATGGGGATAGATTGGTAGGAAAAGACCAACGCTCGTCCCCGACCGCCACTCATAAGGAAGACAATCAATAAATAAATCATGCTCCAACTTCTTCACATAACGGTTCACCATACGTGCATGCTATGGGAATCATAAACTTCAACACAAGCATTTCTCAAATTCACAACTACTCAACTAGCACGACTCTAATATCACCATCTCCATATCTCAAAACAATTATCAAGTATCAAACTTCTCATAGTATTCAACACACTCATAAGAAAAAAAAATTAATCTTGAATGTCTAACATAATTAAAGCAAATTACCACGCTGTTTTGTAGGACTCTCAAAATAATCTAAGTGAAGCATGAGAGAACAATAGTTTCTATAAAACAAATCCACCACCGTGCCTTAAAAGATATAAGTGAAGCACTAGAGCAAAAACTATATAACTCAAAAGATATAAGTGAAGCACATAGAGTATTCTAACAATTTCCAAATCATGTGTGTCTCTCTCAAAAGGTGTGTACAGTAAGGATGATTGTGGAAAACTAAAAAATAAATACTCAAATAATACAAGACGCTCCAAGCAAAATACATATCATGTGGTAAATAAAAATATAGCTCCAAGTAAAGTTACCGATGGAAGTAGATGAAAGAGGGGATGCCTTCCGGAGCATCCCCAAGCTTGGGCTTTTAGGTGTCCTTATATTATCTTGGGGTGCCATGTGCATCCCCAAGCTTAGGATCTTGCCACTCCTTGTTCCATAATCCATCAAATCTTTTACCCAAAACTTGAAAACTTCACAACACAAAACTTAAAGTAGAAAATCTCGTGAGCTCCGTTAGCAAAAGAAAACAAAACACCACTTCAAGGTACTGTAATGAACTCATTCTTTATTTATATTGGTGTTAATCCTACTGTATTCCAACTTCTCTATGGTTTATAAACTATTTTACTAGCCATAGATTCATCAAAATAAGCAAACAACACACGAAAAACAGAATCTGTCAAAAACAGAACAGTCTGTAGTAATTTGTAGCTAACGCAAGTTATGGAACCCCAAAAATTCTAAAATAAATTGCTAGACGTGAGGAATTTATCTATTAATCATCTTCAAAAATAATTAACTAAATATAACTTTCCAAATAAAAATGGAAGCAATTGTCGTGAGCGCTAAAGTTTCTGTTTTTTACAGAAAGATTAAAAAGACTTTCCCCAAGTCTTCCCAACGGTTCTACTTGGCACAAACACTAATTAAACACAAAAAAACACAACCAAAACAGAGACTACATAAATTATTTATTACTAAACAGGAGCAAAAATCAAGGAATAAAAATAAAATTGGGTTGTCTCCCAACAAGCGCTGTCGTTTAACGCCCCTAGCTAGGCATAAAAGTAAGGATATATCTAGGTATTATCATCTTGGGTCTTTAATTCTTTTGCCGAGTTATGCTCGAATCCGGGAGGTTCCTTATGTTTCCCCTCATATTCGGAAATTTTGAGATCTAAAGAATCCAAACGCTTATTGCAAAGGTTAATCAACATATTCATGCGGTGGAGATTCCCGCTAACACTCTTAAGAGGTTCAAGAGATTTTTGTAAAATCTTGGTTACTTCACAAATTTTCTCAAAAAGTTGCGTTTCTTCTTGGGTATGATGATGCCCCTTTTGTTGGGGTAGTGTTCCCACTATACCCTTTATAATTTCATGCGCAATACTGGGATCAATTTCAATAAAATTGCCTTTGGCAACACAATCCAAGAGTTGTCTATGAGACAAATTCAATCCAACATAAAAGTTGCGAAGCAGAATTCTAAAATTCACCTCTGGGGTGCAATTACGATAAAACCCCATCATTCTAAACCAAGCATCTTTTAAGTTTTCTCCTTGTCTTTGTTTGAAGTGAAGAACCTCAAACTCGGGAGACAAAGGGGAAGATAGGGGACTAGCCATAACGACAAGCAAGCAATCCAACACACAAGCAAACAAGAGACGGGCAAAAACAGGCAAATAGAGAAAGAGAAGGAGGACGGAGAGAGAGGGCGAATAAAACAGCAAGGGTGAACTGGGGGAGAGGAAAACGCGAGGCAAATGGCAAATAATGTAATGCGGGAGATAAGGGTTTGTGATGGGTACTCGGTATGTTGACTTTTGCGTAGACTCCCCGGCAACGGCGCCAGAAATCCTTCTTGCTACCTCTTGAGCACTGTGTTGGTTTTCCCTTGAAGAGGAAAGGGTGATGCAGCAAAGTAGCGTAAGTATTTCCCTCAGTTTTTGAGAACCAAGGTATCAATCCAGTTGGAGGCCACGCACGAGTCCCTCGCACCTACACAAACAAATAAAATCCTCGCAACCAACACAATAAAGGGGTTGTCAATCCCTTCATGGTCACTTACGAAAGTGAGATCTGATAGATATGATAAGATAATATTTTTGGTATTTTTATGATAAAGATGCAAAGTAAATAAATCAAAATAAACGGAAAAGGAAATAGCTTGTTGACGGAAGATTAATATGATGGAAAATAGACCCGGGGGCCATAGGTTTCACTAGTGGCTTCTCTCGAGAGCATAAATATTACGGTGGGTAAACAAATTACTGTTGAGCAATTGACAGAATTGAGCATAGTTATGAGAATATCTAGGTATGATCATGTATATAGGCATCACGTCCGAGACAAGTAGACCGACTCCTGCCTGCATCTATTACTATTACTCCACACATCGCCCGCTATCCAGCATGCATCTAGAATATTAAGTTCAAAAGAACAGAGTAACGCTTTAAGCAAGATGACATGATGTAGAGGGATAAACTCATGCAATATGAAATAAACCCCATCTTGTTATCCTCGATGGCAACAATACAATATGTGCCTTGCTGCCCCTACTGTCACTGGGAAAGGACACTGCAAGATTGAACCCAAAGCTAAGCACTTCTCCCATTGCAAGAAAGATCAATCTAGTAGGCCAAACCAAACTGATAATTCGAAGAGACTTGCAAAGATAACCAATCATACATAAAAGAATTCAGAGAAGATTCAAATATTGTTCATAGATAAACTTGATCATAAACCCACAATTCATCGGTCTCAACAAACACACCACAAAAGAAGATTACATCGAATAGATCTCCACAAGAGAGGGGGAGAACTTTGTATTGAGATCCAAAAAGAGAGAAGAAGCCATCTAGCTAATAACTATGGACCCGAAGGTCTGAAGTAAACTACTCACACTTCATCGGAGAGGCTATGGTGTTGATGTAGAAGCCCTCCGTGATCGATGCCCCCTCCGGCGGAGCTCCGGAAAAGGCCCCAAGATGGGATCTCACGGGTACAGGAAGTTACGGCGGTGGAATTAGGGTTTTGGCTCTGTGTCTGGTAGTTTGGAGGTACATAGGTATATATAGGAGGAAGAAGTACGTCGGTGGAGCAACGTGGGCCCCACGAGGGTGGAGGGCGCGCCTGGGGGGGGGGGGTAGGCGCGCCCCCTACCTCGTGCCCTCCTGGTTGCTTTCTTGATGTAGGGTCCAAGTCCTCTGGATCATGTTCGTTCCGAAAATCATGTTCCTGAAGGTTTCATTCCGTTTGGACTCCATTTGATATTCTTTTTCTGTGAAACTCTGAAATAGGCAAAAAACAACAATTCTGGGCTGGGCCTCCGGTTAATAGGTTAGTCCCAAAAATAATATAAAAGTGTATAATAAATCCCAATAATGTCCAAAACAGGATATAATATAGCATGGAACAATAAAAAATTATAGATATGTTGGAGACGTATCAGCCTTCCCCTAGGCCCAAACAATGGTGAAGTGTCATGTAGTCGACGTTCACATGCCACCACTAGAGGAGAGACAACATACATCTCATCAAAATATCGAACGAATACCAAGTTCACATGACTACTTATAGCAAGACTTCTCCCATGTCCTCAGGAACAAACGTAACTACTCACAAATCATATTCATGTTCATAATCAGAGGGGTATTAATATGCATAAAGGATCTGAACATACGATCTTCCACCAAATAAACCAACTAGCATCAACTACAAGGAGTAATCAACACTACTAGCAACCCACACGTACCAATCTGAGGTTTTGGGACAAATATTGGGTACAAGAGATGAACTAGGGTTTGAGAGGAGATGGTCCTGGTGAAGATGTTGATGGAGGTTGACCCCCTCCCGATGTGAGGATCGATGATGATGACGATGGTGATGATTTCCCCCTCCCGGAGGGATGTTTTCTCGGCAGAATAGCTCCGCCGGAGCCCTAAATTGGTTCCGCCAAGGTTCCGCCTCGTGGCGGCGGAGTTTCGTCCCGTGAGCTTGCTTATGATTTTTTTCTCGGACGAAAGACCTCATATAGCAGAAGATGGGCACCGGATGCCTGCCAGGGGGCCCACGAGGCAGGGGGCGCGCCCCCATCCTCGTGGATGGTGGGTGGCCCCCCTCTGGTTCTTTCTTCGCCCAATATTTTTAATATATTCCAAAACGTGCCTCCATGAAGTTTCAGGACTTTTGGAGTTGTGCATAATAGGTTTCTAATATTTGCTCCTTTTCCAGCCCAGAATTCCAGCTGCCGGCATTCTCCCTCTTCATGTAAACCTTGTAAAATAACAGAGAAAAGGCAGAAGTATTGTGACATAATGTGTAGTAACAGCCCATAATGCAATAAATATCGATATAAAAGCATGATGCAAAATGGACGTATCACCCACTCAGTGCAGATGTTTTTTTTTGCATGTTCTGCAGTACGCTGATGACGTGCTACTTCTAATCCAAGGTGATTTTTAGCAGGCTCAGATTATTAAGACGGTTCTCTGCGCTTTCTCATATTACACTGGGCTACATATCAACTTCAGCAAAAGCACATTCATACCTATTTGCATGGATGACACCACCAGCCAGAGGGTGGCTGGCCTTCTGCAGTGTCCTATTTCTAACTTCCCATCAACATACCTAGGCCTACCCCTCTCCACGCAGAAGATCTCTCATGGTTTGCTGATGCCGATTATACACAAGGTAGATAAGAGGTTGTTAGGTTAGCTTGCCACCGAGTACTCCTTGCCACCTTCCTATCCTGGGAGGCTGGCTCGCTCTAATTGATTCGGTACTTGCTTTCTAAGGACGGTTAAATCATCCCCAACCGGCATCGGGTGTTCTTGTGGCTTGCCTTCTGAGGGCGGTTAAATACTAGAGGCAATATGATGAAGAAACAATGGAGAGGGGTTGTGCATCACAACGGCTATGACTTATGTCCTTCTACATAAATTAGTGTTTGTGATTAATGGACAAGAACCATTTTGATCAAACTTTGAGATTTCCGTAAGTCCAAAAGACGACTCCCATGTTTGGTAGGTATTAAATGTTTAAATGATCAATTTATTGTTCTAGCATCTTTGGAGAGTGAACCCCTAGATTGAAATTGGTGGTGGAGTCAGTCCGTTCAAAAAATGCCTTGCCTGCAAGGTGTCAAAGTGACTTAATTTCTACCTCTGTTATTGTCTCGCCATTAGTTTTTGTTCTGATTTTTTCATGATGTCATTTTCCTTGTGCCCTCTCCTACGTCGATGATCGAGCGTCACAATCCTTGACTAATCATTTTTTATTCAGCTATGCTGATCTTTTTATTCAGCCATTGTTGTGGTTTCATATACGCATGTCATTGGCAAGCCATACGTTCACCATCATCAGATAAGGAAAAAGAGGCAGAAAGAAATACGTTTTTCTTTTCGAGCTGTCTGCGACTACGAGGATGCATATATCTTGTACTATTTCCACTCCATTAACAAGGGCAATGAACGATGTGTCATGTGTGATAATAATACCGCAAAATCAAGTTTTTTTCATAATTAATTTTCTTTGTGGGGTTTCTCATAGTTTATTAAACCGTCATATTGTGTTGCCTCATAGTTATCACTGAAGAAAAGAAACATAAAACATTTTTTGAGAAGTAACAAACATAAAACATTTGCTTTTTTTTAGACAACAGCATTTGCTTCTTTTCGAGAGCAAGAGGCAGTAGCCTAGCGGTCCAGCCCATTTCTCATGTGTATGACAACTCACGCCAGCCCATCAAGACCCAAGATCCAAGAAATATCCCTACCTCCACTCCCCGTGATCTTTTTTTTTAATGAAATCCCTCCACAGTCCACACCACGGCCGTTGGGCGGCGCTTCTCCACTCCACTACCTCCACTCCCCCCAAAATCCTCCACCCAAACCCCAATCCGGCGACGCGACGGCGGCCCAATCCCCGCTCACAATGAGCCCCCCACCGCCGCAGCGCGGCCGCCACCCGACGACTCCATGAGCGAGATCTTCCTGCGCATCCCGCCGGACGACCCCAAGAGCCTCGTCCGCGCCGCCGCCGTCTGCCCGACCTGGCACCGCATCCTCTCCGACGCCGCCTTCGCCCGCGGCTACCGTGCCTTCCACAGGGCGCCGCCCATGCTGGGCTTCCTCCACAACAAGAGACACGAGAGGCCGTGGGGCAGGGGGTGGCGCAGGCGCCACGAGGAGTACCTGGCCTCCAACTTCGTCTCCACCGCGTCCTTCCGCCCACCGGCGTGCCACGAGCGCCGCCACTGGCCCGCCATCGACTCCCGCCACGGCCTCGTCCTCTTCCACACCCCCAAGAGGTGCGAGGACTTCGTCATCTGCGACCTCGTCACCTACGACCGGTGGAGGATCAAGGCCGACCCCGCCTGCCGCCGCATCATCTGGAATGGCCGGTTTGATGAGGATTGGGGCGAGTACGATGATGAGGACGAGGACGTCACCTGGAACGCCGCGGTGCTCTGTGCCAAGGACGGCTGCGACCACCTCTACTGCCACGGCGGGCCTTTCCTCGTGGCCCTCGTGGGCTCCGTCAGGGGACGGCAGATGACATTTGCCTCCGTCTACTCATCGGCGACTCGTAAATGGAGCGGCATGATCTCCGTCAAGGAACCGAATGTCATCGAGATGACCGGGCACAATGCAGTTGTGGGAAACAAGGTGTATTTCCCCTGTGAGCAGAGCGACAGTGTCTTGGAGTATGACATGGGTGAGCAAAAACTGTCGGTGATACGTGCGCCGTTTGCTGGACTGGTGGGAGCGGAGGGCGGCCTGCTCGTGTTCGCGACGGTGCTGAAGCCTAGGCTCCACATATGGTTAATGGAGGTCCGTGTCCGTCCTGATAGAACTACGGCTTTGGCGCGACGCAGGAGCATTGAGCTCGCACCAAAGCTCTCTGCTTATGCCTTGTTGGACGTGTCGGTGGTTGGTTTTGCAGAAGGTGTTGGTGTCATATTCCTGAGTACAAAGGCTGGGTTGTACACAGTTGAGCTCAGTTCGGGCCGAATCAAGAACATGGACAGAGAGCCAAGCCTCGGCAAAATCATGCCATACATGTGCTTCTACACTAGAGGTACAACAAACTACCCTTGTATTGTTTTGTAAATATGCACATGAAGTCATGAAGACGAAACACGCCATTGACTACTGTGATGAGTATGTTGAGTTTTTCTTTTCACTTTTCTGCGTAGCTAGATAGACATTTGTATGTATGGTTCCCAGTAGCTAGATAGACATTTTTATGCACATTTCTCAGTAGTTGTGTCTTGTGTGGAATCAGCCTTGTGCGGATCGACATATCTGCTCCATGCTGATTGCATAGTTGGTCCTGTATGTTTCACTAGCTGCTCTAGTAGATATGTTGCTCTAATTAGGCCTAATGGATAGGTTAATCTAGTTGGAGCCTTGTTGAGTAGGCCCTAGCATTGCCAATAGCAATCTGTAAAGTACACCCTCTGTTCCTAAATATAAGACGTTTTGGCAGTTTAACGTCTTATTTTAGGAACAGAGAATGTAGTTAAGTAACCAGTGCTTTGCTGTGGTCTCGGATACCCAGACCTCCTTGTGGTCTTTTGGGTAGGATAACCTAGTCTCAAACACTTACCAAGGGAAAGTTCTGTTGCTACGTGTCTCCAGTATTGCAGTAGTTCCAGATTGAATGGTTGTGATGTGGATACCTCCTGTTATTGCTTGGTTGATTTGGACAGCTATAATTGAAATTGTTTTGAGGGGCAAAGTATGCTCCTCTTCTACTCATAAGATCATCTTGTTAAGCCTCGTCTTCTTATGGTGCAGAATGGGGGCGGTTGCCGACCTCTGACTAAACTTCTATCGCAGTTGTTGGCGCTGCAGCGATATAATCAAATGGCGTCAAGATGATCAGTCTGTTTACTTTTGCTGCCTGGGAAGAATTTGAAGTGAACTTCGGTGTCTTCTGTTGCTGGTTGTGTTGGACAGTTTGGTTACAATGGATGCACTTTTGGCCTATGTGTGCCTGCGCCGAAACTTGAGTTTGTTCGTCCGAGCTGCGTGTGTCACGTTGTGTCTGTAGCCCCAGCAGGGATGCTTCACCTAAATGAATGTAAGGAAGCGGTATTAGTGCATGAAGAACATGATCGGTTAACTTATGAGTGTAGACTTATGTACGTACCTAAATTTTCAGAGGACGAAGATATCTATGTGGTGATAAGCTGGGCTGAGTCGCTCTCTGGAAGGGCATTCTATATTTCTGTGTTGTGCAGTGCTCGAAGATAAACCCATGTCGTTTGCGGGGGTGGTTTAATAAATTGTATCAAGACCGAGATGCTAGAATGACTAGTTGTTCTGTAAAATTAGCCATTAAACTTGAGTATTGGTGCAGCTACTGCACAACCTCTTTCGATGACATTTCGATGTCGCACAATAGGGCAATGTTTATCGCCAGCCATGGCATTAGAGTTGGAGTACGGGGGGGGGGGGGGGGGGGGGGGAGGAAAAACTGAGTTCCCGTTGAAGAATGGTTTAATCACCACCATATTCTTTTGCACCATGACAAATAATCGGAGTGTTTGAGTACACAAGGCACAATATGTGTTTTGCTACTGGTTTGGAGTTCCATCTTTGTGTTCTTTGTATTTGTAATGCAGAGCTGACAAATACCGAAATGACATAGAGAAAACATGTCAAGTAGTACTATAAGTTAAATACACAGCTTGAAAACAAAGCAAGACAAAATCTGATGCCGATAATAGATTAAATTCATGTCCTGAATATGGAACCTTGGCCTTCCAGTCTTATTGTCTTACTCTGATCACGAAGTTTGAATGCTGCTGTTAGAGGCAGGTCTGCTACAGGCTCAATTGTTGCGAGATCAGATCGCTGGCTAGTACTTCTGCTTTCTTTTGTTCATGTAAGCCATAGTGCTAATCAGGTGGCTCATATGTTGGCTAGATCGAGTGAACACTGCTAAATCGGTGTATCGCCGTTGTACCCATAGT
Source organism: Triticum urartu (assembly GCF_056163025.1). Lineage (NCBI taxonomy): Eukaryota > Viridiplantae > Streptophyta > Magnoliopsida > Poales > Poaceae > Triticum > Triticum urartu. Next base: position 560,098,125 of record NC_141876.1, read on the forward strand.
TCTATCCATAATCTTGTAAACTCTGAATGTTTGTGTGAATAATGAGACATCTTTTATAAAATAAAATATGGACAAGCTACCATCCATATCCAAATGTGTCTTCCTATTTTTTTTTTGAGTATTTATAGAATTTAGAATTAAATTTTCTGAGATGGCAGCCACATGCTGTTGCACTATTTAGATGGATTTCGACTTTTATGAGAGCACCCCAAAAAGCAGCTAATATTACTCATCAAGTTATGAAATCTGGGGTCGGTTTCGCTATTTTCTCTAGAAGCTGACAAATAACCTTTCTAGGAGTTAACTGAGAAATATCAATTAACAATTATCTGTAAGTGTGATGAGCCACCCTCACTTTGTTCTGGTAGTCACATTCATACACTTGTCGGGTTTCCCTCTTTTTGGAAAAAGGAAAAGAAAAAAAATCACACACATTATTTTTGAGGAACAAAAAAAAGCCACACAGATGAGGCGCCGATTGACTTTTCTGGTCTTCATTGCACAACTTTGACTATGATTTTCACGTATTGTATGTCTATAAAATTAGTATACAGACATATGAAATAAAATCATTTTGCAAGACAAACACGATGATGCCATTTATATATGTTCAATCTATGTACATTGATATACATATTGGTGGTCAAAGTCATGCATCAAAGACCGTGCAAAGTCAATCACGCCTTATATTTTGGGAAGGAGGGAGTATTTAACAAGAATTTAGTTTTTTTTCCCTAGTGGAACAAGAGTTTCTTAAGGGCCATGGATAATCCTTGTTTTTTTTACCATTTTCCGCTTAGATAGGATTTACCATTTCTAATTCATTCCACTTTTTTTTTACAGTAGTTTCTTTAGGATTATCTGGATGGGTGTGTCTAGGACTCATCTAGATGTGACATAACTATATCACATCTAAGTATGACATTATCATTGTTTGTGGCCCATTTTATTAGTTTGTTTATTTTTGTTTGCTTTGGGTCTGTTTATTTGTTCCGAATAATCACTCTAGCCCGACAGGACCCAGCCCGGACAACAAAACTAGCGCACATATTTCTCGCTTGAAGCGAGTTGTAAGAACAGGTTGCCCGCGAATCAACCTGTGGTTGAGTTGGTTAGGTGGACAGTGGTATCCCCAACCCACCAGGGTTCAAATCCTGGTGCTCGCATTATTTCTGGATTTATTTCAGGATTTCCGGCGATGCGCTTTTAGTGGGAGGAGACGTTTCCGTCGATGACGAGGCGCTTACGGTGACTTCGTAAATCTCAAGATGATATGCCGGCTCAGTCTGATGCTCAAAAAAGAACAGGTTGCCCGCTACGCAGCAACACGATACAGTGCACGTTCTTACCCCAGCCAGCTAAGCTACGCACTATTCTATCTCAGAAAAAAAGAAGCTAATACGTAACGTATTACCTCTTCTAGAACTGAAAGGGCTAGTTACGCATCTGGTAAAAAAAAGCGATGGAAGCAAGCTTTCCATTCCTTTACATTTAATTTTTAGTTTTCTCTGTTCTTTTGGGTGAATTACACATGTTAGAGAATATAAAGTGTCTGTATGGTAAAAAATATTTCCGGATAAAAAAATGTTAATACGTGCTGCTTGGTTATGTACATGTTGAATCGTCCGGTTATTGTTTTTCATACTTTTGTTTGTAGTTTCAGAAAAATATAAATACATATTTTCCAAAAAAATATAGTTTCGTTAAAAAATATAAAACATTCACCGCGCATTAAAACAATGTATGTGCAACTTAAAAATGATGATAGCACTTAAAAAAATGTTCGTCGTGGTATTTGAAAGATGTTTAACACGTACTAGAAAAAATGTACAAAAAATATGTGTCTCAAATGTACAACCGGGACCCTACAAACATACACCCCTAGTTGCAAGTCGGCGGTTGACTTACAACTAGGGCAACTACAAAAAAATTACAACGCGTCCCAATTGTGAGTCTATGGCTGACTTGCAACTAGGGCCGCTACAAACATATGTTCCCCTAGTTGCGAGTAAATGATTGACTTGCAACTGGAGTAACAACAAAGAAATACGATTCGCCCAGTCGCGAGTCAATGGTTGACGTGCAACTGACGACCCATGACAAAAAAATACACACACACACACACCTTAGTTGCGAGTCGGTCATCGACATGCAACTGGGGACTCTCGACAAACACACACACACACACACACACTCTAGTTGTGAGTCGGTTATCGACATGCAACAGGGGACCCTTGACAAAAACACACACATACACTCCCCCTAGTTGCGAGTCAATGGGGGGCTTGTATCTTGGGACCCTCGATAAAACACACATCCTCCCCTAGTTGCGAGTCGATGGCCAAATTGCAACTAGCGGTCATCAACAAACACAGACACCCTAGTTGCGAGTCGATGGTTGAGATGCAACCAGGGGCCACACAAAACACATACGCACACCCCCTAGTTGTGAGTTGATGGTTGACGTGCAACTGGGGACCCTTGACAAGAAGACACACATACGCACACACACACCTAGTTGCGAGTTGATGGTAAACTTGCAATTGTGGGCCACGAATAAACACACACACACACACCCCTAATTGCGAGTCGATGGGCAACTTGCAACTGGGTGTCTCAACAAAACACACACCCCCTAGTTGCGAGTCGATGCTTGACATGCAATTGAGGACCCCATGATAAAGAGACACACACACACCTTAGTTGCGAGTTGATGGTCAAACTTACAACCGGGGACCCCTTGACAAAAAGACACACATACATCTCTAGTTGCGAGTTGATGGTCAACTTGCAACTCGGGGTTCTCAAACAAACACACACTTCCTAGTTGTGAGTTGATGGTCGACATGCAACCGGGGACCCTTGATAAAAAGACACACACACCCCTAGTTGTGAGTCGGTTATCGACATGCAACTAGTGACCCTCTACACACACACACATCCTAAGTTGCGAGTCGATGAGTAACTTACAACTGGGGGTCCTCAATAAACACACACCCCTCTAGTTGCGAGTCGATGCTTGACATGCAACTGGGGAGCCCTTGACAAAAAGAAACATACACGCACACACCCCTAGTTGCAAGTCGGTTATCGACATGCAAATTGGGGACCCTAGGTACACACACAAACACACCCTACTTGCGAGTCGATGGTCAACTTGCAACTAGGGGTCCTCAACAAACACATGCACCCCTAGTTGTGAGTCGATGCTTGACATGCAACTGGAGACCCCATGACAAAAAGACACACACACACACACCCTAGTTGCGAGTTGATGGTCAACTTGCAACTGGAGACCCCTTGACAAAAAGACACACAAACACCCCCCTAATTGCGAGTTGGTTATCGACATGTAGTTGCGGACCCTTGACACACACACACACACCCTAGTTGCAAGTTGATGGTAAATTTGCAATTGTGGGCCACGAATAAACACACACACACACACATCCCCTAGTTGCGAGTTGATGGTCAACTTGCAACTGGGGGCCACGAATAAACATACACACACACACCCCTAGTTGCGAGTTGATGGGCAAGTTGCAACTAGGTGTCCTCAACAAAACACACACCCCCTAGTTGCGAGTCGATGCTTGACATGCAACTGGGGAACCCTTGACAAAAAGAGACACACACACACACCCTAGTTGCGAATTGATGGTCAACTTGCAACTGGGGACCCCTTGACAAAAAGACACACACACACACACCCCTAGTTGCGAGTTGATGGTCAACTTGCAACTGGGGTCTCTCAACAAACACACACATCCTAGTTGTGAGTTGATGGTCGACATGCAACTAGGGACCCTTGACAAAAAGGCACACACACACCCCTTGCGAGTTGGTTATCGACATGCCGTTGCGGATCCTTGAGACACACACACACACCCTAGTTGCGAGTTGATGGTAAACTTGCAATGGTGGGCTACGAATAAACACACACAAACACACACATCCCCTAGTTGCGAGTGGATGGTCAACTTGCAACTGGGGCAACGAATAAACACACACACACACCCCCTAGTTGCGAGTCGATGGGCAACTTGCAACTGGGTGTCCTCAACAAAACACACACTGTTGGAAATATGCCCTAGAGGCAATAATAAAAGCATTATTATTATATTTCCTTGTTCATGATAATTGTCTTTATTCGTGCTATAATTGTATTATCCGGAAATCGTAATACATGTGTGAATAATAGACACCAACATGTCCCTAGTAAGCCTCTAGTTGACTAGCTCGTTGATCAACAGATAGTCATGGTTTCCTGACTATGGACATTGGATGTCATTGATAACGAGATCACATCATTAGGAGAATGATGTGATGGACAAGACCCAATCCTAAACATAGCACAAGATCGTATAGTTCGTTTGCTAGAGTTTTTCCAATGTCAAGTATCTTTTCCTTTGACCATGAGATCGTGTAACTCCCGGATACCGTAGGAGTGCTTTGGGTGTACCAAACGTCACAACGTAACTGGGTGACCATAAAGGTGCACTACAGGTATCTCCGAAAGTGTCTGTTGGGTTGACACGGATTGAGACTGGGATTTGTCACTCCGTATGCCGGAGAGGTATCACCGGGCCCACTCGGTAATGCATCATCATTATGAGCTCAAAGTGACCAAGTGTCTGGTCACGGGATCATGCATTACGGTACGAGTAAAGTGACTTGCCGGTAACGAGATTGAACGAGGTATTGGGATACCGACGATCGAATCTCGGGCAAGTAACATACCGACTGACAAAGGGAATTGCATACGGGGTTGCTTGAATCCTCGACATCATGGTTCATCCGATGAGATCATCGAGGAGCATGTGGGAGCCAACATGGGTATCCAGATCCCGCTGTTGGTTATTGACCAGAGAGCGATCTCGGTCATGTCTACATGTCTCCCGAACCCGTAGGGTCTACACACTTAAGGTTCGGTGACGCTAGGGTTGTAGGGATATGTATATGCAGTAACCCGAATGTTTTTCGGAGTCCCAGATGAGATCCCGGACGTCACGAGGATTTACGGAATGGTCCGGAGGTAAAGATTTATATATGGGAAGTCCTATTTCGGGCATCGGGACAAGTTTCGGGGTTATCGGTATTGTACCGGGACCACCGGAAGGGTCCCGGGGGTCCACCGGGTGGGGCCACCTGTCCCGGGGGGCCACATGGGCTGTAGGGGGTGCGCCTTGGCCTACATGGGCCAAGGGCACCAGCCCCAAGAGGCCCATGTGCCTAGGGTTACAAAGGGGAAGAGTTCTAGGAGGGGAAGGCACCTCCTAGGTGCCTTGGGGGGGAGGGAAACCCCCCTTGGCCGCCGCCCCACCCTAGGAGATTGGATCTCCTAGGGCCGGCGCCCCCCCCCCCTTGGCCCTCCTATATATAGTGAGGGTAGGAGGGCTTTTCTCCCACGCCTTTGGTTGCCTCCTCCTCCCTCTCCAACACCTCCTCCTCCTCCATAGCGCTTGGCGAAGCCCTGCCGGAGTACTGCAGCTCCAACAACACCACGCCGTCGTGCTGCTGCTGGTGCCATCTCCCTCAACCTCTCCTCTGCCCTTGCTGGATCAAGAAGGAGGAGATGTGGCTGTTCCGTACGTGTGTTGAACGCGGAGGTGCCGTCCGTTCGGTGCTAAGATCTCTGGTGATTTGGATCACGTTGTGTACGACTACCTCATCCCCGTTCTTTGAACGCTTCCGCTCACGATCTACAAAGGTATGTAGATGTATCCGATCACTCGTTGCTAGATGAACTCATAGATGGATCTTGGTGAAACCGTAGGAAATTTTTTGTTTTCTGCAACGTTCCCCAACACACACCCTAGTTGCGAGTCGATGCTTGACATGCAATTGGGGATCCCTTGACAAAAAGACACACACACACACCCTAGTTGCGAGTTGATGGTCAACTTGCAACTAGGGACCCCTTGACAAAAAGACACGCACACACACCTTTAGTTGTGAGTTGATGGTCAACTTGCAATTGGGGGTTCTCAAACAAACACACACCTTCTAGTTGCGAGTTGATGGTCGACATGCAACCGTGGACCCTTGACAAAAGGACACACACACCCCTAGTTGTGAGTCGATTATTGACATGCAACTAGTGACCCTCTACAAACACACACACACATCCTCAGTTGCGAGTCGGTGAGCGGGTTGCAACTGGGGGCCACAACAAAACACACACACGCACCCCCTAGTTGCGAGTTGGTTATCGACATGCAGTTGCGGATCCTTGATATGCACACATAAACACAAATAGACACATACACACACACACCCTAGTTGTGAGTTGATGGTAAACTTGCAATTGTGGGCCACGAATAAACACACACACACACACACAAACACACATCCCCTAGTTGCGAGTGGATGGTCAACTTGCAACTGGGGGCCACGAATAAACACACACACTCACACACACACACCCCTAGTTGCGAGTCGATGGGAAACTTGCAACTGGGTGCCCTCAACAAAAGACACACCCCCTAGTTGCGAGCCGATGCTTGACATGCAATTGGGGACCCCTTGACAAAAAGAGACACACACACACATCCTAGTTGCGAGTTGATGGTCGACATGCATCTGGGGACCCTTGACAAAAATACACACACACACGCACACCCTTGCGAGTTGGTTATCGACATGCAGTTGCGGATCCTTGAGACACACACACACCCTAGTTGCGAGTTGATGGTAAACTTGCAATGGTGGGCCACGAATACATACACACACATCCCCTAGTTGCGAGTGGATGGTCAACTTACAACTTGGGGACACGAATAAACACACACACACACACGCACACACACACACACACCCCTAGTTGCGAGTCGATGGACAACTTGCAACTGGGTGTCCTCAACAAAACACACACCCCCTAGTTGCCAGTCGATGCTTGATACGCAATTGGGGACCCCTTGACAAAAAGAGGCACACACACACACCCTAGTTGCGAGTTGATGGTCAACTTGCAACTGGGGACCCCTTGACAGAAAGACGCGCACACACACCCCTAGTTGCGAGCTGATGGTCAACTTGCAACTGGGTGTTCTCAAACAAACACACACCTCCTAGTTGCGAGTTGATGGTCGACATGCAACTAGGGACCCTTGACAAAAAGACACACACACACAGCCCTAGTTGTGAGTCGGTTATTGACATGCAACTAGTGACCCTCTACACACACACACTCACACACGCACACACATATCCTTAGTTGCGAGTCGATGAGCAGGTTGCAACTGGGGGGCACAACAAAACACACACACACGCACCCCCTTAGTTGCGAGTTGGTTATCGACATGCAGTTGCGGATCCTTGAGACAAACACACAAACACACAAAGACACACACACACACCCTAGTTGCGAGTTGATGGTAAACTTGCAATTGTGGGCCACGAATAAAAACACACACACACACACATCCCCTAGTTGCGAGTGGATGGTCAACTAGCAACTGGGGGCCACGAATAAACACACACACACACACCCCTAGTTGCGAGTCGATGGGCGACTTGCAACTGGGTGGCCTCAATAAAAAATGTTAATACGTGCTGCTTGGTTATGTACATGTTGAATCGTCCGGTTATTGTTTTTCACACTTTTGTTTGTAGTTTCTGAAAAATATAAATGCATATTTTCCAAAAAAATATAGTTTCGTCAAAAAATATAAAACATTCACCGTGCATTAAAATAATGTATGTGCAACTTAAAAATGTTGATAGCACTTAAAAAAATGTTCGTCGTGGTATTTGAAAGATGTTTAACACGTACTAGAAAAAATGTACAAAAAATATGTGTCTGAAAAAATGCACAACCGGGGCCCTACAAACATACGCCCCTAGTTGCAAGTCGGCGGTTGACTTACAACTAGGGCAACTACAAAAAAATTACAATGCGTCCCAATTGTGAGTCTATGGCTGTCTTGCAACTAGGGCCGCTACAAACATACGTCCCCTAGTTGCGAGTAAATGGTTGACTTGCAACTAGAGCAACAACAAACAAGTACGATTCGCCCCAGTCGTGAGTCGATGGTTGACGTGCAATTGAGGACCCATGACAAAAAGATACACACACACACCTTAGTTGCGAGTCGGTCATCGACATGCAATTGGGGACCCTCGACAAAAACACACACACACACACGCACACTCTAGTTGTGAGTCGGTTATCGACATGCAATAGGGGACCCTCGACAAAAACACACACATACACTCCCCCTAGTTGCGAGTCGATGGTGGGCTTGTATCTTGGGACCCTCGGTAAAACACACACCCTCCCCTAGTTGCGAGTCGATGGCCAAATTGCAACTAGCGGTCATCAACAAACACAGACACCCTAGTCGCGAGTCGATGGTTGAGATGCAACCAGGGGCCACACAAAACACATACGCACACCCCTAGTTGTGAGTTGATGGTTGACGTGTAACTGGGGACCCTTGACAAGAAGACACACACACACCTAGTTGCGAGTTGATGGTAAACTTACAATTGTGGGCCACGAATAAACACACACACACACACCCCTAATTGCGAGTCGATGGGCAACTTGCAACTGGGTGTCCTCAACAAAACACACACACCCTAGTTGTGAGTCGATGCTTGACATGCAATTGAGGACCCCTTGACAAAGAGACACAAACACACACCTTAGTTGCGAGTTGATGGTCAACATGCAACTGACCCCTTGACAAAAAGACACACATACACCTCTAGTTACGAGTTGATGATCAACTTGCAACTGGGGGTTCTCAAACAAACACACACTTCCTAGTTGTGAGTTGATGGTCGACATGCAACCGGGGACCCTTGATAAAAAGACACACACACCCCTAGTTGTGAGTCGGTTATCAACATGCAACTAGTGACCCTCTACACACACACATCCTAAGTTGCGAGTCGATGAGCAACTTGTAACTGGGGGTCCTCAATAAACACACACCCCTCTAGTTGCGAGTCGATGCTTGACATGCAACTGGGGAGCCCTTGACAAAAAGACACACACACGCACACACCCCTAGTTGCAAGTCGGTTATCGACATGCAAATTGGGGACCCTAGGTACACACACACAAACACACCCTACTTGCGAGTAGATGGTCAACTTGCAACTAGGGGTCCTTAACAAACACACGCACCCCTAGTTGTGAGTCGATGCTTGACATGCAACTGGAGACCACGTGACAAAAAGACACACACACACACACACACACACCCTAGTTGCGAGTTGATGGTCAACTTGCAACTGGGGACCCCTTAACAAAAAGACACACAAACACCCCCCTAGTTGCGAGTTGGTTATCGACATGTAGTTGCGGACCCTTAACACACACACACCCTAACTGCGAGTTGATGGTAAACTTGCAATTGTGGGCCACGAATAAATACACACACACACATCCCCTAGTTGCGAGTTGATGGTCAACTTGCAACTGGGGGCTACGAATAAACACACACACACACACCCCTAGTTGCGAGTCGATGGGCTAGTTGCAACTAGGTGTCCTCAACAAAACACACCCCCCCTAGTTGCGAGTCGATGCTTGACATGCAACTGGGGACCCCTTGACAAAAAGACACACACACGCACACCCTAGTTGCGAGTTGATGGTCAACTTGCAACTGGGGACCCCTTGACAAAAAGACACACACACACCCCTAGTTGCGAGTTGATGGTCGACATGCAAGTAGGGACCCTTGACAAAAAGACACACACACACCCCTTGCGAGTTGGTTATCGACATGCCGTTGCGGATCCTTGAGACACACACACACATACATAGACACACACACACACCCTAGTTGCGAGTTGATGGTAAACTTGCAATGGTGGGCCACGAATAAACACACACAAACACACACATCCCATAGTTGCGAGTGGATGGTCAACTTGCAACTGGGGGCAACGAATAAACGCACACACACACACACACACCCTAGTTGCGAGTCGACGGGCAACTTGCAACTGGGTGTCCTCAACAAAACTCACACACCCTAGTTGCGAGTCGATGCTTGACATGCAATTGGGGACCCCTTGACAAAAAGAGACACACACACACCCTAGTTGCGAGTTGATGGTCAACTTGCAACTAGGGACCCCTTGACAAAAAGACACGCACACACACCTTTAGTTGTGAGTTGATGGTCAACTTGCAACTGGGGGTTCTCAAACAAACACACACCTTCTAGTTGCGAGTTGATGGTCGACATGCAACCGGGGACCCTTGACAAAAGGACACACACACCCCCCTAGTTGTGAGTCGATTATTGACATGCAACTAGTGACCCTCTGCAAACACACACACACACACATCCTCAGTTGCGAGTCGATGAGCGGGTTGCAACTGGGGGCCAAAACAAAACACACACACACACACGCACCCTCCTAGTTGCGAGTTGGTTATCGACATGCAGTTGCGAATCCTTGAGACACACACGCAAACACAAATAGACACACACACACACCCTAGTTGTGAGTTGATGGTAAACTTGCATTTGTGGGCCATGAATAAAAAAACACACACACACACATCCCCTAGTTGCGAGTGGATGGTCAACTTGCAACTGGGGGCCACGAATAAACACACACACACACCCCTAGTTGTGAGTCGATGGGAAACTTGCAACTGGGTGCCCTCAACAAAAGACACGCCCCCTAGTTGCGAGCCGATGCTTGACATGCAATTGGGGACCCCTTGACAAAAAGAGACACACACACATCCTAGTTGCGAGTTGATGGTCGACATGCATCTGGGGACCCTTGACAAAAAGACACACACACACCCCTTGCGAGTTGGTTATCAACATGCAGTTGCGGATCCTTGAGACACACACACACACACCCTAGTTGCGAGTTGATGGTAAACTTGCAATGGTGGGCCACGAATAAACACACATACACACACATCCCCTAGTTGCGAGTGGATGGTCAACTGGCAACTGGGGGCCACGAATAAACACACACACACACACCCCTAGTTGTGAGTCGATGGACAACTTGCAACTGGGTGTCCTTAACAAAATACACACCCCCTAGTTGCCAGTCGATGCTTGACACGCAATTGGGGACCCCTTGACAAAAAGAGGCACACACACACCCTAGTTGCGAGTTGATGGTCAACTTGCAACTGGGGACCCCTTGACAAAAAGACGCACACACACACCCCTAGTTGCGAGTTGATGGTTAACTTGCAACTGGGTGTTCTCAAACAAACACACACCTCCTAGTTGCGAGTTGATGGTCGACATGCAACTGGGGACCCTTGACAAAAAGACACACACACACACCCCTAGTTGTGAGTCGGTTATTGACATGCAACTAGTGACCCTCTACAAACACACACACACACACACACATCCTTAGTTGTGAGTCGATGAGCGGGTTGCAACTGGGGGCCACAAGAAAACACACACACACGCACCCCCCTAGTTGCGAGTTGGTTGTCGACATGCAGTTGCAGATCCTTGAGACACACACACACACCCTAGTTGCGAGTTGATGGTAAACTTGCAATTGTGGGCCACGAATAAACACACACACACACAGAGATCCCCTAGTTGCGAGTGGATGGTCAACTTGCAACTGGGGTCCACGAATAAACACACACACACACCCCTAGTTGCGAGTCGATGGGCGACTTGCAACTGGCTGCCCTCAACAAAACACACACACCCTAGTTGTGAGCTGATGCTTGACATGAAATTGGGGACCCCTTGACAAAAAGAGACACACACACATCCTAGTTGCGAGTTGATGGTCGACATGCAACTGGGGACCCTTGACAAAAAGACACACACACCCCTTGCGAGACTTCGTATATAGGACTCGGGTGGTGGCTAATGTATCGATCTAATGTACTCTTGTACTCTTGGGCTAGACTTCGTATATAGCCCATATCAAATAAAGGAGACGCCGGCCCAACAAAAAAACAAAAAAAAACAATTCCTCTCCGCTGTAGGCCTCCCGGCCCGACAAGAGGATACGAGGATCGATAGTGATGCGGGCAAACACTCGATAAAAACAAAGCAAACAGATCGGACGGCTGGACATTTAGATGTGAGATCACTAAAAAACATCTAGATGTGAATTTTTTTTGAAGGGAAAGCCTATCGGTGTTTTATTTCACAGTCAAAAGAGTTACATCATTTATTACATAAGGAAGAATTAGTCATTCTGTATCTGGATTATCTGTTATAGTTTTGCCTTGGCTATTGCATTTTCTTTTCTTTTCTTGAGAAGACCTCGGTTGGTTGCATCTTTGCGAATTGGACCGAGAGGAGTCAGCCCATTCCCGTGGCCACACGAGCCCATCGTACTCCCTCTCTCACTCTCTCTCAATAAGACCTAGACGCGGCAGCTCAAAAAACAAAACAAAAGGACTAGACGCGGCGGCGCCCCAATCAAGTTCCGCTGCCGAATGCGCCCCCCAAATCCCTCGACAAAATCCCCAATCCTCATGGCGCCGAGCCTGCCTCCGCCGCGCCGCCGCCGCCACCGGACGCCGTCGCCGGTGGACAACGCCATGCGCGAGATCTTCATGCGCCTACCGGCGGACGAGCCCGGGAGCCTCGTCCGCGCCGCCGCCGTCTGCAGGAGCTGGTTCCGCATCCTCTTCGACGCCGCCTTCGCCCGCGACTACCGCGCGTTCCGGGGGGCGCCGCCCATGCTGGGCTTCCTCCACAACGAAAGCCCTGTGTACAAACGACCCTATTGGGTCTCCCACTTCGTCTCCACCACGGCCTTTAGCCCGCCGGAGTTCGAGGACCTCGAGGAGTACCAAGTCCTCGACTCCCGGCACGGCCTCGTCCTCCTCTACTCCCCTGAAATGGGTGAACACTTCGTTGTCTCCGAACTCCTCACCCACGAGGACTGGGAGATTCACGTTGACCCCAAGTGCCACGGCATCATGCGGTGGGAGGACGACGGCCCCGACGATGCGTCCGAGGGCATACATTGTAATGCGGCAGTGCTCTGTGACAAGGACCAATGTGACCACCTCGACTGTCACGGCGGTCCTTTCCTCGTCGCCTTGGTGGGCTCCGACGATGCAGAAGGGTCAACGGCCCTCGCTACCGTATACTCTTCAAAGACTCGTGAGTGGAGCGACGTGATCTCTGTTCATCTTCATGAATCAGATTTAATCTATGAGAGGGCGCACAGTGCTGTTGTGGGAAACAAGGTCTATGTCCCCTGTGTGGAGAGTACCTGTGTCTTGGAGTACAACATTGGTGAGCAAGAACTATCAGTGATCAGTGTGCCATATGAGGACCAGGACGAGAGCCAGCGTTACGTCGACCTCATGGGGTTGGAGGACGGCATGCTGCTGTTTGCGTCTGTGATGAAGCCTAGACTATATCTATGGTCAATGGAGGCCGGTCCCAACGGAGCTACAGGATGGGCGCGGCGCAGGTTCATCGAGCTTGAACCATTGCTCCCTCGTTCTGTCCTCCTGGACAATTGGACCGTGTCAGCGGTTGGTTTTGTAACACATAGAGTTTGGGAAACTGCTTGACACCCTAAACGGGGTGTGGCTATCTCATTATATAGGAGTACCAAAGGGTACAATACAATTACAGATGTGTACAACGGGTCCACGTATAGATATACAATCTAACACCCGCCCTCAATCTTAACTATGCCCCGAAGTACAAAGTAAATTAAGATTGTGCCTACAGCCTACAAACTGTGGTTGTGGAAGAGGCTTCGTGAAGATGTCAGCAAGTTGATCTTTTGATGAGATGAACTTGATACCGAGGAGCTTCTGTGCAACACGTTCTCGAACAAAGTGATAGTCTACCTCAATGTGTTTCGTCCGAGCATGAAACACTGGATTAGATGAGAGATAGGTAGCACCAATGTTGTCACACCAAAGCACCGAAGAACGAGCAGGAGGGACTCTCAATTCTCTCAACAAGGACTGAACCCATATGATCTCAGCAGTCGCATCAGCAACTGCTTTGTACTCAGCTTCAGTGCTGCTGCGAGAAACCGTAGCCTGCTTACGAGCATTCCAGGCGATCAAATTAGGACCAAGAAACACTGCATATCCCCCCGTGGATCGCCTGTCATCAGGACACCCGGCCCAATCTGCATCTGAGAAGGCTGAGATCTCATAAGACGGTGCAGGCTGGAGAAGTAAACCATAAGAGGCAGTGAAACAGACATAACGCAGAATGCGTTTCACAGCTGACCAATGAGACGTCCTGGGCGCATGAAGATACTGACAGACACGGTTGACTGCATAAGAGACATCTGTCCTGGTGATAGTAAGATACTGCAGACCACCAACAAGACTATGATACTCAGTAGCATCATCAGGTGAAAGAAGATCTCCATCCAGGGCAGACAACCGATCAGTAGCAGACATCGGAGTGATCGCATGTTTACACTTCAGCATACCGGCACGACGCAATAGATCCAGAGAATACTTCTTCTAAGTAAGATTCAACCCAGCAGAAGATCGTGAGACCTCCAAACCAAGGAAAAAATGTAGAGCACCTAAGTCCTTGACAGCAAAATCCCCACTCAAGGCAGCCACAAGACGATCCGCAGCAGCAGTAGTGGAACTGATGAGGATGATATCATCAACATAAACCAGGAGATACATCGTAACCTCAGGACGCTGAAGAAGGAACAAGGACGTGTCAGCAGTGGAGGGAAGAAAACCAAGAGCTCGAAGAACAGAGCCGAGACGTGCATGCCACGCACGGGGAGCCTGTTTAAGTCCATATAGCGCCTTAACAAGACGACAAAGATGATGAGGACGTGCAAGATCCACAAACCCCGGTGGCTGACGCATATAAACTTCTTCCTCCAGAACGCCGTGCAGAAAAGCATTCTGCACATCAAGCTGACGAAGAAACCATCCACGGGTAACAGCCAGAGACAGCAGCAAATGAATGGTAGTAGGCTTGATAACTGGACTGAATGTGTCTTCATAGTCAAGACCATACCTCTGTTTGAAACCCTTAGCCACAAGCCATGCTTTGTAGCGCTCAATAGAACCATCATCATGTCTCTTGACTTTAAAAACCCACTTGGAATCAATGATATTAACACCAGATGTCGGGGGAACAAGATGCCAAGTGTCATTCTGAAGCAAAGCCTGAAACTCCTGTTCCATCGCAGCACGCCAATGAGGTATACCCAGTGCAGCTTGAAAATGGCAAGGCTCAGCAGTGGGATCTGCAGCAATATGAGCCATGCAAGCGGCAAGCCACACAACAGTCCTGTCAGTGCGTTTCTTAGGCTGAAAAACCCCCGTCTGGCTGCGCGTGCGAGGACGAAGAACAGCGGCAACCGATTGTGGCGATGTGGCCGGGCTCAGCAGAGGCGACTGCAGAGGCGAGGCCTCAGCCGGCGAGCCAGTGCCCGAGCCAGCGTCAGGGCCGCCTGGCTCCAGAGAGAGCAGTGGCGTCAGGCCAGGCGTGGCCGGCTGAGCCAGATCCAGCGTTGGACTGGGTGAGGCCAGCCCAGCCGGCGCAGAAGGCCCAGCGGCTGGGCCAGGTGTCGCTGCAGACGACCCAGCCAGGCCAGGCGTGAGCGATGCCCGCGAGGCGGGCGAGGGCGGTTCTGGCGAGGCGGGTGAGGGCGGCGCCCGCGGGTCGGGTGAGGGCGAGGGCGGCACCCACGGGGCGGCTGCACCCGATCTGCATGGGACATGCATATCCACATCCCGCTCCGGATCATCATCATCCGGCACCTGTTCATCAAGTAGCTCAAGACGAGCACCACGTCCAATACCTGCAGCATGATTAGGAAGCAACACAGGTGCATTTGCAACATCCACAAATTGATCAGGCGCAGGTACGGAAGAGTGGACAGGTGGCATAGGAGTTTCAGAGTTATTCGGAAGTGCATGAAAAGGGAAAACATTCTCATCAAAAATGACGTCACGAGAAATGTAGACGCGATTGGTGGGAACGTGTAGGCATTTGTATCCTTTGTGAAGGGAACTATACCCAAGAAACACACACTTTTTAGACCGAAACTCTAACTTATGCTTGTTGTATGGACGCAAATGGGGCCAACATGCACACCCAAACACTTTGAGAAAAGTGTAATCTGGAATTTCGTTGAGCAAGAGTTCAAGAGGAGTTTTCATATTCAGAAGTCGTGAGGGTAGCCTGTTTATCAAGAAACAAGCGGTGGAGAAGGCATCACTCCAAAACCGAAACAGAACGGAGGCATGAGCTAGCAAAGTAAGACCAGTTTCTACAAGATGACGATGCTTACGTTTGGCGGTGCCATTCTGCTGATGTGTATGAGGACAAGACACACGGTGCGAGATCCCAAGCCTGTTGAAAAAAGTGTTGAGGTTGTGATATTCACCCCCCAGCCGGATTGGACATGAATAATTTTTTGCTTAAGGAGACGCTCAACATGTGCTTGAAACTGAATGAAAACATCGAACACATCAGATTTTCTCTTAATAAGATAAAGCCAAGTAAACCGGCTATAAGAATCAATGAAACTGACATAATAATTACGGCCACTAACGGATGTTTGGGCATGACCCCATACATCAAAAAACACAAGCTCAAGAGGATGGTTCACAACACGACTAGACTCTGAAAACGGAAGTTGGTGACTCTTGCCCTGCTGACAGGCATCACAAATTGTTTCAGCAGTTTTATTGGACACAACTGGTAGTTCATGACGATGTAGCACATGACGAACTATAGGAGCAGCAGGGTGACCCAGGCGTGCATGCCAATGTGTAGACGACACACGAACACCGTTGAACGCCTGAGGAGGAGAAGAGTGCATAGGAGATGTAGGTGGCGCGTTAAGTGCATATAAGCCATGGCGAAGACGACCACTAAGCAGAACGGCCCTCGTGTCCCGATCCTTGATAAAGAAACGAAAAGGGTGAAACTCAGCAAGGACATTATTATCATGATTAAGTTGAGGAATAGACAACAAACTACGTGTAGCAGTGGGAACACGAAGAACATTAGAAAAGTGCAGTTTGCGAAAGTTATGTGTGAGGAGTGAGGCCTGACCAACATGGGAGATGTGCATACCTGCTCCATTGGTTGTGTGCACCTGATCATGACCACGATATGGTTCCTTGGGGGAAAGCTTGGCCATCTCGTTGGTGAGGTGGTTCGTGGCTCCCGTGTCCATATACCACGTAGGATCGATGGAGTAGGAAGGGGTGCGCCCATGATCATGACTCGTCACCGCGGCAGCCTATTTTTCATTCCCCTTGCCATTGTTACCCAGGCCGAGGAAATCTTGCTTGTAGCGTCGATGGCACCGGGAGGCGATGTGACGCTCAAGGCCACACAGCTGGCAGGCCTGCTGAGCACCACAGCAGGGGCAGCAAGCCACCGGACGGGTGCCGCCAGTGATGGAGGGCGGGGCAGCGCGGGCCTGCGAGGATGAGGCTGCCGGTTTCCCGCCAGGCGATGGTGACGACTTCTGCGGCTTACCGTGGGTCGCGGCGTTGGCAGAGATGAAGCTCGGGGAGGCACGATGCGCTTTGATGCGCTGCTCACGACCAAGAAGACGTGCATATAGCTCTCGTGGCGGAAGTGGCGCCTCACGACCATGAATATTCTTGACGAGATTGTCATAATCATCATCAAGACCATTGAGCATGTGGGTGCTAAACTCCTCATCTCCAAGAGGCTGACCAATTGAGGCCAATGTGTCCGCGAGACCCGACATCTTGTTAAAGTACTCGGTGATAGAGAGACCATCAAGTTTAGTCTCCCCCAACTCAGTGCGTATGGCATGAGCACGCGCCGTAGACTATGAGGCGAAGCTGCTGTGAAGTGCCGACCAAGCATCTCGGGATGTCGCGGCGAAGATGACCAGCGACGACACGCTCGGAGTGAGCGGTGACTGGATAGCGGAGAGAATCGCCTGATCCTGAGCCACCCACACATGGTGCGCCAGATGATACAGCGGCGGGCACGGGATGGAGCCGTCGACGTACCCCTCCAGGTAGCGGCTGCGAAGAAGGGGTAGCACCTGAGCCCGCCAGGACAAATAATTATCCGGCGTGAGCTTCACCGGAAGGAGGTGTGAGAAGTAAAACAGCGTCGGTGCGGTCATGTGATCCGCATGAGGCTATGCCGGTGGCGCGTAGCAGCCCATCATCGGGTCCGTCTCCGGGTTGGGGGCGAGCGCCAGTTGCGCACTAGCATACGGAGACGCGGAGTAGGCGCCTACAGGGGCGGAGCCAACACCCGAGCCAGCCGGAGCTCCGGGGGGCACAGATGGCGCAGCCCTGTGAAGCAGCGCAGGCGGCTGCACACCGTAGGGCTGGGGATGTGACGCCCCAGTGCAGCCAGACGCCGGCGACGCGCCATAGGGCAGCGGCCAGGCAGACGAGGAT
Source organism: Triticum urartu (assembly GCF_056163025.1). Classification (NCBI taxonomy): domain Eukaryota; kingdom Viridiplantae; phylum Streptophyta; class Magnoliopsida; order Poales; family Poaceae; genus Triticum; species Triticum urartu. Next base: position 560,116,471 of record NC_141876.1, read on the forward strand.
GGAGGCGCGGCGCCGAGGGTTGAGGCAGGGGCGCCGAACCAAGGGGCTCCATAGAGCAGCGACGACGGAGGCGCGGCGTCGAGTGGTGAGGTAGGGGCACCATACGGAGGTGCAGGGCCACGGAACCCCGGCGGCCCAGCGGCAACGGCTGAGGAGAACCCGCCAGATGGGATCGGCGGGGGCAGGTCGCCCGTCCCGCTTGACCCGATCGGGGAGGCTGCGGGCGGCTGCCGCCAGGGCGTAGCCAGCGGGCGGGAGGCCATGAAAGGCGACGAGGAAGCGAGCGTTGGGGCCGACGCGGCGTCAGCGATGGCAGAGGCCGAGGAGTCGGCGGTGGCAGGGGCCGAGGCGGCGGCGGCGTGAGGGACAGCAAAAGACATCAAAACCCTAAACTGATACCATGTAACACATAGAGTTTGGGAAACTGCTCGACACCCTAAACGGGGTGTGGCTATCTCATTATATAGGAGTACCAAAGGATACAATACAATTACAAATGTGTACAACGGGTCCACGTATAGATATACAATCTAACAGGTTTTGCGGAAGGTGTCGGTGTCATCTTCGTGAGCACACAATCTGGGTTGTACACAATTGAGCTCAGTTCAAGACGATGCAACCACGTAAATGTAGAGGGACACATCAAAAAGTCCATGCCCTACATGAGCTTCTACATTGGAGGTACAGACTAGCAAACACTGAACACACCACTTACTTAGATTACAGTGTTTTTGCTTGTAGCTTAGATTGTTGAATAATTTAAGTCTAAGAGCTCCCAATGTTGTATGTGATTCCTAAATGTTGATGCCTATGCACAATCTTTTCTTTCAAGTTTTCTGCATAACTAGATGGATATCTGTATGTAGGTCTGCTCGGGTTTTTTTCTTCCGGTTTTTGGGTGATCTGTAGAGATGTAGGAACCCATCCTTTGTGCTGTTATACTATTCAGGTGTTGAGGCGTGTTGCAGACCTGGGTGATTGTAGGCAACAGTAGCTTGTGATTTTTCATTCCATGTTGTCTTTGTGTTGAACTGTTGATACAAGCCAGAGAACAAATTCAGTAGCTGTGAGGAATTGGCAGATTAACTAGCAACTGACAAGTTAATTTCACGGTGAATGTATAGTTGGTGATTTATGATTCGTTGGCTGCACTAGTATATATGTTGCGATGTTTTGGCTTTACAAGCCGGTTAACCTTAGTCAAAGATTTGCTCGTCGGGTCCTAAGGGCAACTCTAGCACAGTCATTATGTCCACCGAACTGCATAATAACTGCCATATGGAGCACAAAACCACAAAAAAAAACAGCTCTAATAGAGTAGCCATCCACAACTCAATCGACATATTTTTGGGAGCTCCCTCCATAAAATGGCCTCCCAGCCTCCATATTTGGATGCCATGGTGGCCTTGTTTGAAGCTCGCTCCAAACCCAACTACCAGCGGGGGAAGGAGTTTCATCTTCCTCCTCCTTGCACCCCGGCCAGGTTTTGAAGCTCCCTACGGCCAGTACATGCACCACCGCTCACAGATAATCTACGGCGAGGGAGGGACCGACCGCTGACCACCTGTCATATTAATGGCGCAGCTGCTCTCTTGGATTCCTGTGGCGGCCCGTCGGATGGTCGCCATGCAGCGTCATCTCTTGGCTTGCTTCTGAGTCCGAGAGGTGTGTGAGCAGCACGGCCACGTGTTCCTCATCGGGAAGCGCGTCCCTTGATGGCCACCCACCTCCCCATCTGCCCCCTTAATGGTGCCCATGGCGGTCTATAGAAGACCAGCGCCCTCCCCTCTCTAGCTTATCCTTTCCACTCTCCAGTGCCCCCTAGTTCCCTTTCGCCCGCCTGCAATCCACCACTTCCTCGTCAATGGAGCAGCGGAAGGAGCTCCCCCTCATCTTCAATTTTGGAGTTATTTACCCAAAACCACCACACTTGGGGCTAGGGTAACAGCTTGGTACCACATTTTTTCGATAAAGGGCGTTTTTATTATCTCAAAATGTAGCATCAAGCGATACAAAGCACTTAGAGTACCACCCGGCCTCTGCATAACTAGGATGCACACAGCCAAACAAAAAAAAGCTGACAAGAAAAAAAACCCGACAATTCGGCAACAGTAGAGTCCTATAGACCGACACTATGCCTATGTCGAAACGGTTGGTGGACCAATCCGGAGATTATGCTGCCACCCATGTTGGGTAAAAACCTCCATAGCCACCTGCTCCAATCGCGTACACACCGCCTTGAATAGCGGTAGGTACTCCGCACGTTGTAGCATAGACCACATACGAAGCGAGTGTGTACAACGGAAAATAACCTGCAGAGGAGAAGCATTTTTGTCATTAAAAACCAAATCGTTTCTACATAGCCAAAGCGACCATAGTAAGGCGTACGCTCCCACCCTTATTAGCGTTTTGAATCTATTTGAAATACCATCCAACCAATGACCAAAAATATTGGCAACACTTGTGGGCGGATACAAATTTGACGCTATTTGGATGAATGACCACGTAGAACGCGCAAACTTGCATTGAAAAAAAAGGTGTTTGATTGTCTCGTCAAGAGTACAAAAACAACACTTCTTACTTCCTGGCCAGTTGCCTCGTGCAAGGTTGTCTTTGGTTAGCACAACACCTCTACGAAGATACCACATGAATATTTTAACTTTTAGTGGAATCTTTGCCTTCCAGATTTTCTTGTTATTGCTCTCCGGTACCTCAGAATGCGTGAGCGCACGATACATAGAGTCTACCGTGAAAGACCCTGATGTAGTAAGGTTCCAGCGAAACACATCACGCCCTTGCGTCAGGTTAATCAGATCCAGACGGGATAACAGATTATGCCATGACATAAGTCGGGCGCCAACCAAATCCCGCCTAAATGAAATATTCGGCGGGGATGAGCTGAGCAACTGGCAATGGACTCTGATAGACTTCCTCGTGAATTGCCTTGCGCCTGGCTGTCCATATCGCCCACAAGGTGACCGCCACCTCCACGAATTCAGCATGTGATAAAGACCCCTGGACATGAAATAACCAATGTTTGGCACTAGGTTCTGTAGCATCAGCCATCACTTCCACTATCTCTTCATCAGCCAGTGCCCATACACACTGCGCCATCGAGCACTCCATTAAAGAGTGTTTCCAAGAGTCAACAGTACCACACAATTGGCACTTGTCTATGATACTCATGTGCCTCTGTTTTCGGACATCCTCTGTAGGCAAAGATTGCTTAGCAAGCCTCCATAAGAATGTTTTAATTTTTGAAGGGATCTTAGTACTCCAGAGTGTAGTCCATCCCTTCTCCTGTGACATGTTTGATACTGACGCCTGGCCTTGAAGCAAATCCTCTCCGCTCTTCTTTGTTTCTGCTAGCAGTCTGTAAGCAAATCTTATCGAAAAGGAGCCCTTCTTCTCAAACTGCCAAGCCCAAAAATCTGCCATAGGCATGGTGCATAGTGGTATATTAGTGATGGACTGAATATCGATTGGTAGGAAATACTATTGTAGAAGATCAGATCGCCACGCTACATTTGCAGCATCAATCAACTCCGACACTAGGATTGGTGGGTTCAGCCTCAAGCAGGCTATAGGTTTCATAGAAGTATCCCTGGGAATCCAGTTATGCGTCCAAACCTCTGTGGAACTCCCGTCTCCAATTCTTCGGATCAGGCCATGAGCTAGCACGTCCCTTCCCTCAATCAACGACCGCCAAACCTGTGAAGGGTGAGAGCCCACTTCTGCATCCATAATGCTTACCTCCGGAAAGTAAATTGCCTTGAGTAACTTGGCACATAGAGAGTCAGGCATAGTCAACAACCTCCAAGCCTGACGTGCTAATAACGCAAGGTTGAAGAGCTCAAGATCTCTAAAACCAAGTCCTCCATTCTTTTTTGGTTGTGTCATCGTTTGCCAAGAGACCCAGTGAGGCTTTGTCTTCCCCTCTTTTCTCCCCCAAAAGAATTGTCGGATGAGTTTATTTAAGTGTTCACACAACCCCCTCGGTAATTTAAAACAGGACATAGAAAAAACCGGAACTGCTTGCGCCACAGACTTTATCAAAATTTCTTTTCCTGCGGCAGAGATTGCTTTTTCAATCCATCCCTTCACCTTATTCCATAGCCTATCTTTTAAATACTTGAAAGCCCCAGTTTTACTTGTTCCAATATCAGACGGCATGCCCAGATACTTTTCATTAAGTGTTTCAGTTTGCACATTGAGTATACCTTTGACCTCTTGCCTGGTCGACTCTGGACATCCTTTGCTGAAGAAAACGGAGGACTTGCTGCTATTGATCCTCTGACCTGAAGCTTGACAATAAGAGTTCAGTAGGTTTGACACCTCTGTCGCCCCTGCACCATTTGCCTTGAAAAATAGCAGGCTATCATCAGCAAATAGTAGGTGGTTAACCGGAGGCGCCGAGGGGGCCACCTGAATTCCACCAACTTGCGACGACTGATCTCTGGATTTGAGGAGGCCTGAGAGGCCCTCCGCTGCTAACAAGAAAAGGTAGGGTGATATTGGGTCTCCCTGCCGAATACCTCTGGTAGGTTTAAAATCCTCGAGTTTATTCCCATTAAAAGGACAGAAAAGGAAACTGACTTCACCATGCTCATTACTCTGTCTACCCATATCTGCGAGAAGCCCAACTTGAGCATTATAGCTTCCAAGTAATCCCACTCCACTCTGTCATAGGCTTTCATCATATCCAACTTCAAAGCACAACTCCTATGCTTCAAAGCTTTGTTTCTCTTCATAAAATGAAGGCACTCGTAGGCCATGATGATGTTATCTGTGATTAAGCGACCTGGTACAAAGGCTGACTGCTTGGGTGAAATAATATCTGGAAGTATCTCCTTGAGCCGGTTAGCAACAACTTTTGAAGCTATTTTGTATAGAACATTGCATAAGCTAATGGGGCGAAACTGAGCAAGGGAAGTAGGAGACTTGACCTTCGGTATGAGAACAAGGTACGTGTGGTTGATGCATTCTGCATTTTCTTTCCCTAGCAAAATACGTAAAACTGCTTTTGTCACTTCATCACCGCATACGTCCCAATGTTTTTGAAAAAAGTGGGCCGGATAGCCATCCGGACCCGGCGCTTTGGTTGGGAACATCTGAAACAGAGCTGATTTCACCTCTTCCCCCGAATAGCTAGCATTCAAAACTGCGTTCATTTCAGCGGTAACTCTGGGTAAGACCGAGTCCAGCACTACATGCATGTTGGTTGCCCCTTCAGAAGTGTATAATTCAGAATAGAATTGTGTCGCCATTGCCTCCAGCTCATTTATTTCTGTCACTACATCCCCATTCCCCTTTGTCAGAGATTTGATGAGATTTTTTCTTCTCCTCATGGTTGCTCTAATATGGAAATAACGGGTGTTCTTGTCTCCTCCCACTAACCAGTCAACACGAGATCTCTGTTTCCATAATATCTCCTCGCGGTGATATAATTCAACTAAGTTATCAGTTATCTTAAGCTCTTGAACGGATGGGCCGGCACGACCCGGAATAGCTCACAAGATCTCCAGTTCATTTTTCATTCTCTTGATCTCCCTCCTCATGTTACCAAAAGTTTGGCGATCCCATCTAGACAAATCCCCTGCCAGTTGTTGTAGCTTTTCCTTTAACTCATCAACTGTCCTACTCTCATGGTTCTTCTTCCACTTTCCATTCACAAAAGCCTTCAGTTCTGGATGGGTTTCCCACATTAACTCGTATTTAAACTGTTTGGCACCCCCCTCTTGATGAGCTCATCCGAAAACTTCAACAAAATAGGGCTATGATCAGAACAGGCTGCAGTCTCATGCACAACCGATGCCGCGGGAAATAACGCACACCAGTTTGGATCGGCTACTACCCTGTCCAATCGAACCTTTGTATGAGTTCCACCAGCAACCTTCCTCTCAAAAGTCCATTGAGGGCCTATGTGCCCCAAATCTGTTAAACTGCATACATCGAGAGCATCTCTGAATCCATCAAGTTGTGCCTGGCTCCGTTGGCCTACTCCCTCATACTCAGAATGAAATAAGACTTCATTAAAATCGCCCAGCACCATCCATGGATCTCCTGCTGTTGCTGCCAAAGAACGTAATGTGTCCCACGTTCTATATCTCTCCGGAACCTGCGCTTCACCATAAATACATGTGAGCCTCCAAGGGACCGGTCCTAGATCAGAGATCCTTGCATCAATATGGTACTTTGAATAGCCCAACACCTTAAGTTTTATTTCCTCATTCCAAAAATTTACAAGACCACCGCTCCGACCGGAGCTACTAACAGCAAAAGATTTATTATAACCAAAAGAAAGAGCTAGAATTTCAGCGCGCGCGCTCTGGATTTGCGTTTTGACTAAACACAGCACGGCCGGGGTAAATTTGTTCGCGAGCTCGCGGACCTCATGAACTGTCGCGGGATTACCCAAACCGCGACAGTTCCAACATATTACACTCATTGTACCCGGCGGTCTCCCGCAAGGGGAGCCGCCGATCTATCATCATCATATGTCTCCGTTGCTATATCGACCACAGCAGTACCATCAACTCCCCGCAGCTTCTTCCTGTTTGCGTTTTTCTGCGGCGTGCTTTGCAAATCTTCAGAGCTAGTACTTGCATCGAACTGATCAACCATACTTGCCACCAAAGTGCCCTTACCCACCGGTACTATTGCTCCCACCAGTGTTTCTGACTCAGTGGCAAGCGTTTCATTTGAAACTGAATCTTCGGCCAATCTCTTGCGTAATATACCGTCTGCTACCCGAGTGTCTTGGCTCGTCAGATCATCCGTTGTTGCATCCCCACTATTACGTTCCTTGTTCTGGGTGCCTTGGAACGCAGCATTAAAACACCAACTTTCAGTGGGTATGTTAGCACCTCTCCCCCTTCCTCGACCAAAGCCCCCATCATCCCTGCTACCACCCCTGCCGAACAGGTTTGCAGTTGAGCCAAAACGACCACCGCCACTACCCCCCTGTCGTCCTCTACCTCTTCCCCGCCCCCCGTCTGCCAGAATGAAATCGCCCCACTCCAGCTTTTCCACGTCATGCTCTCCATTGCCACATTCTTCATACCAGTGCCCCAGCAGTCCACAAGCTCCGCAGAACATCGGCAACTTTTCATATTTTACCTGGTACCACTCCCTCTTCCCTTCCTTGGTCATAGACACAAACCTAGTCAGTTTCTTGTCAACTTCCATACTCACTTTGACTCTGACGAATTTACCCACATAGCCAGCAGGCAGCTTGATTTGAACTTCCTTCACTTCCCCCATAGGCCTACACATACCCCTTACAATTTGTTCGTGCAGATAGTTGTCAGGAACTTTATGCACTTGCGCCCAGACCGTGAGCTTGTTCAAAATTACCGATCTAGGGTTGCAGAATCCATCATACTCCTCCATGAGCACCGCCTGATTGCGGAAAAACCAGGGTCCCATGACCATAGCCTTGTTCCAATCACCCAGGCATCCAAATTGCGCGGTGAACAGGTTGTCATCCACCCGCCTCCAGATCACCTCCTTGGCCAGATCCCAAGCAGACCGCATATCTGCGTAAAGAGCACTAGGGCTAAAACCTCTGATGGTATGTACCTTCACAATTGCCAACCACTTTGCGCGGGGCGGTGGTTCAGCCACATCTTCCCAAACAAATCCTTCATCCTCCTCTTCATGCAGATGCAACTTCTCCAGTAGCTCGTCAACTGGGTCCGTAGATCCGCTACCTTCTCCTCTCTCCATCAGATCGTTTTGTGTGAAAAAACGGACGCAGAAACCCTATACCGGCCAGCGACCACAGAGGCGGACGGGGACCGGTAGGAGATGATGATCGCCTGAGCAAAATCAACTCACGGCGGTAGAGCCGCCGGAGGAGAGAGAAACCCTAGACTTGTGCTAGGGGACCGCGTCGTGGGTGCCTTTTCCCGCGGCGCGGCGGTGCCTCGCTCGATTTCACTTCACCGCCGAATGCGCCCCAAAACCAAATCCCTCGACAAAATCCCCAATCCCGGCCATGGCGATGACCCCGCCTCCGCCGCGCCCCCCGCTCCCTCACGCCGGAGCTGCCATACGACGTCATGGAGGAGATCTTCCTCCGCCTACCGGCGGACGACCCCGCGTGCCTCGTCCGCGCCGCCGCCTGCTGCAGTAGCTGGAGGGGCATGGTCTCGGACCCCAGCTTCGCCCCCGCCTACCGCTTGCGCCGCGGCGCGCCTCCCATGCTGGGCTTCCTCTACGACGACCGCCCAGCTTGGGAGCACTGGGTCTCCCACTTCCTCCCCACCGCGACCTCCCCGCCGCTGGCCGCTCGCGACCGCCAGCACTGGCACGCCCTCGACTCCCGGCACGGCCTCGCCCTCTTCTACGCCCCTAGAAGCGACGCGCACTTCGTTGTCTCCGACCTTGTCACCGGCGAGGACTGGGAAATTCGCGCCGACCCCAGGTGCTACGACATCATGTGGTCGAATGTGCTGCTGGACGACCTGCGCGAGAATGAGCAAATATCCTGCAATGCCGCAGTGCTCTGTGCCAAGGATGGGTGTGACCACCGTGATTGCCATGGAGGCCCTTTCCTCGTGGCCTTGGTGGGCTGCGGCGTGGAAGGGGGCTGTTATATGAACCACGCCGCCGTCTACTCATCAGTTACTCGTGAGTGGAGCAACGGAATGCCATTGATGACACAGGGCACAGTGCTGTTGTGGGAAATAAGGTCTATGTCCCCTGCGTGGAGGATGACAGTGTCGTGGTGTACAACATGCGTGAGAATGAACTATCTGTAATCGTGGCGCCGCTTGAGGTCGAGGACCAGGAGCAGCAGCCCTACCTTGACCTCATGGGGGTGGAGGACGGCATGCTGCTGTTTGCGTCTGTGGTGAAGCCTAGACTCTACCTATGGACAATGGAGGCTGGTCCAAGAGGAGCTGCGGGATGGGCACGACGCAGGGTCATCGAGCTCGGGCCGTTGCTCCCTCTTCCTGTCCTCGAGGACAAGTCGGACGTGTCTGCGGTTGGTTTTGCAGAAGGTGTTGGTGTCATCTTCCTGAAGACAAGGGTTGGGTTGTACACAATGGAGCTCAGTTCAGGCAAAGGCAAAAAGGTGCACGGAGGGGACATCAGAAAGGCCATACCCTACATGAGCTTCTACATTGGAGGTATAGACTAACTGTTTTCAAACATGCACATTAAGTCATGAACACTAAGCACACCTTCGACTACTATTATTGCTTGTATCTTAGATTGTTGAATAATTCAAGTATGAGAGTTCCTAGCCCTAGTGTGGTATGTGATTCTTAAACGTCAATGAGTATGTACAGTTCTTTTCTTCTATTTTTCTGCATGACTTGTTAGATATCTGTATGTGGGTCTGCATAACTTGTTAGATATAGTGCGATCTGTATGTGGGTCTGCTCACGCCACCTGGAACACCATAGTGTAATGGTGTGTCCGAACGTCATAACCGTACTTTATTAGATATAGTGCGATCTATGATGTCTCTTACCGATCTACCACTATCGTCTTGGGGTTATGCATTAAAGATAGCTGCATTCACGTTTAAAAGGGCACCATCTAAGTCCATTGAGACGACACAATCTGAACTGTGGTTTGGCAAGAAACCAAAGTTGTTGTTTCTTAAAGTTTGGGATTGTGATGCTTATATGAAAAAGTTTCATCCTGATAAGCTCAAACCCAAATCGGAGAAATATGTCTTCATAGGATACCCAAAGGAGACTATTGGGTACACCTTCTATCACAGACCCGAAGGCAAGACATTCGTTGCTAAGAATGGATCCTTTCTAGAGAAGGAGTTTCTCTTGAAAGAAGTGAGTGGGAGGAAAGTAGAACTTGATAAGGTAATTGTACCTTCTCCCTTATTGAAAAGTAGTTCATCACAAGAAATCTGTTCCTGTGACTGCTACACCAATTAGTGAGGAAGACTAATGATGATGATCATGTAACTTCGGATCAAGTTAATACCGAATCTCGTAGGTAAACCAGAGTGAGATCCGCACCAAAGTGGTACGGTAATCCTGTTCTGGAAGTCATGTTACTAGACCATGACGAACTTGCGAACTATGAGGAAGCGATGATGAGCCTAGATTCCGCGAAATGGCTTGAGGCCATGAAATCTGAGATGAGATCCATGTATGAGAACAAAGTATGGACTTTGATTGACTTGCCCAATGATCGGCGAGCCATTGAGATTAAATGGATCTTCAAGAGGAAGACGGACGCTGATAGTAGTGTTACTATCTACAAAGCTAGAATTGTCGCAAAAAGGTTTTCGACAAGTTCAAGGTGTTGACTATGATGAGAGTTTCTCACTCGTATCTATGCTTAAGTCTGTCCGAATCATGTTAGCAATTGCCGCATTTTATGAAATCCAGCAAATGGATGTCAAAACTGCATTCCTGAATGGATTTCTGGAAGAAGAGTTGTATATGATGCAGCCAGAAGGTTTTGTCGATCCAAAAGGAGCTAACAAAGTGTGCAAGCTCTAGCGATCCATTTATGGACTGGTGCAAGCCTCTCGGAGTTGGAATAAACGCTTTGATAGTATGATCAAAGCATATAGTTTTATACAGACTTGCGGTGAAACCTGTATTTACAAGAAAGTCAGTGGGAGCACTACAACATTTCTGATAAGTATATGTGAATGACATATTGTTGATCGGAAATAATGTAGAATTATTCTGCAAAGCATAAAGGAGTGTTTTTAAAGAAGTTTTTCAAAGAAAGACCTCGGTGAAGCTGCTTACATATTAAGCATCAAAATCTATAGAGATAGATCAAGAAGCTTGATAAGTTTTTTCAATGAGTACATACCTTGACAATATTTTGAAGTAGTTCAAAAATGGAACAGTCAAAGAAAGAGTTCTTGGCTGTGTTACAAGGTATGAAATTGAGTAAGACTCAAAGCCTGACCACGGCAGAAGATAGAAAGAGAATGAAAGTCATTCCCTATGCCTCAGCCATAGGTTCTATAAAGTATGCCATGATGTGTACCAGATCTATTGTATACCCTACACTGTGTTAAGCAAGGGAGTACAATAGTGATCTAAGAGTAGATCACTGGACATTGGTCAAAATTATCCTTAGTGGAATAAGGAAATATTTCTCGATTATGGAGGTGACAAAAGGTTCGTCGTAAAAAGTTACGTCGATGCAAGTTTTGACACAGATCTAGATGACTCTAAGTCTCGACCTAGATACGTATTGAAAGTGGGAGAAATTAGCTAGAGTAGGTCCGTGCAGAGCATTGTAGACATAGAATTCGCAAAATACTTACGGATCTGTATGTGACAGACCCGTTGACTAAAATTATCTCACAAGCAAAACATGATCACACCTTAGTACTCTTTGGGTTTTAATCACATAAATGATGTGAACTAGATTATTGACTCTAGTAAACCCTTTGGGTATAGGTCACATGACGATGTGAACTATGGGTGTTAATCACATGGTGATGTGAACTCTTAGTGTTGAATCACATGGCGATGTGAACTAGATTATTGACTCTAGTACAAGTGGGAGACTGAAGGAAATATGCCCTAGAGGCAATAATAAAGTTATTATTTATTTCCTTATATCATGATAAATGTTTATTATTCATGCTAGAATTGGATTAACCGGAAACATAATACATGTGTGAATACATAGACAAACAGAGTGTCACTAGTATGCCTCTACTTGACTAGCTCGTTAATCGAAGATGGTTATGTTTCCTAACCATAAACAAAAGAGTTGTTATTTGATTAATGGGATCACATCATTAGGAGAATGATGTGATTGACATGACCCATTCCATTAGCTTAGCACCCGATCGTTTAGTATGTTGCTATTGCTTTCTTCATGACTTATACATGTTCCTATGACTATGAGATTATGCAACTCCCGTTTGCCGAAGGAACACTTTGTGTGCTACCAAACGTCACAACGTAACTGGGTGATTATAAAGGAGCTCTACAGGTGTCTCCAAAGGTACATGTTGGGTTGGCGTATTTCGAGATTAGGATTTGTCACTCCGATTGTCGGAGAGGTATCTCTGGGCCCTCTCGGTAATGCACATCACATAAGCCTTGCAAGCATTGCAACTGATGAGTTAGTTGTGAGATGATGTATTACGGAATGAGTAAAGAGACTTGCTGGTAACGAGATTGAACTAGGTATTAAGATACCGACGATCGAATCTCGGGCAAGTAACATACCGATGACAAAGGGAACGACATATGTTGTTATGCGGTCTGACCGATGAAGATCTTCGTAGAATATGTAGGAGCCAATATGGGCATCCAGGTCCCGCTATTGGTTATTGACCGGAGACGTGTCTCGGTCATGTCTACATTGTTCTCGAACCCGTAGGGTCCGCACGCTTAAGGTTACGATGACAGTTATATTATGAGTTTATGCATTTTGATGTACCGAAGGTTGTTTGGAGTCCCGGATGTGATCACGGACATGACGAGGAGTCTCGAAATGGTCGAGACATAAAGATTGATATATTGGAAGCCTATGTTTGGATATCGGAAGTGTTCCGGGTGAAATCGGGATTTTACCGGAGTACCGGGAGATTACCGGAACCCCCCGGGAGCTATATGGTCCATGATGGGCCTTAGTGGAAAAGAGAAGAGGCAGCCCCTCATGGGCTGCGCGCCCCTCCCCTCCCTTGGTCCGAATAGGACAAGGAGAGGGGGCCGGCCCCTCTCTCTCTTTTCCCCCTCCGCGAATCCTATTCCAACTAGGATTGGGGGGGGGGGGTCCTACTCCCAGAGGGAGTAGGACTCTCCTGGCGCGCCCTCCTTGGCCGGCCAGCCTCCCCCTTTAGTCCTTTATATACGGAGGCAGGGGCACCCCAGAGACACACAAGTTGATCCACGTGATCTTTTCCTTAGCCGTGTGCGGCGCCCCCAGCCACCATAGTCCTCGATAATATTGTAGCGGAGTTTAGGCGAAGCCCTGCTGCTGTAGTACATCAAGATCATCACCACACCGTCGTGCTGACGGAAATCTTCCCCGACACTTTGCTGGATCGGAGTCCGGGGATCGTCATCGAGCTGAACGTGTGCTAGAACTCGGAGGTGCCGTAGTTTCGGTGCTTGATCGGTCGGATCGTGAAGATGTACGACTACATCAACCAAACGCTTCCGTTGTCGATCTACTAGGTATGTAGATCACACTCCCCCCTCTCGTTGCTATGCGTCACATGATCTTGCGTGTGCGTAGGAAATTTTTTGAAATTACTACGTTCCCCAACAGGTGGACCGCGCCTCGGCTGATGTGGGCGGCACCTCGGCCGACACCGACCCAGGTATGGAGGCCAGCGCCGGTCCAGTGGCATGAGCGGGCGTGGCTCTAGAGACGGGGTCGACGACGGGAGTTTGTGCAGGCACGTGCACCGACCGATCAACATGCGTCATAGGAGTTGCATCCGGAAGTAGTTCCAGGCGAGCACCACGTCCAATACCTGCACCATGATTAGGTAACAACACAGGCGAATATGCAACATCTTCAAATTGGCCAAGCATAATAGGAGATGTATGCATAGATGGAGGTGTGGCGGGTTGCTGCGGCATGGCGGAAAAAGGAAAAAACATTCTCATCAAAGACAACATCACGAGATATGTAGACACGATTTGTTGGCACATGAAGGCACTTGTAGCCTTTGTGAAGAGAACTATAACACAGAAACACACATTTCTTAGACTGAAACTCAAGCTTTCTATGATTATATGGACGAAGATGGGGCCAGCAGGCACACCCGAACACCTTAAAGAAGGTATAGTCAGGAGTTTCATGGAGAAGGAGCTCAATAGGAGTTTTCATATTAAGGACACGCGTAGGTAGTCGGTTAATAAGAAAACATGATGTAGCAAAAGTGTCGCTCCAAAAACGAAAGGGTACAGAAGCGTGAGCCAGGAGTGTGAGTCCGGTCTCAACGACATGTCGATGCTTGCGCTCAACAGCGCCGTTCTGCTGATGTGTATGAGGACATGATAAACGATGAGAGATCCCAAGCTTATTAAAGAAAGTGTTGAGGTTGCGATATTCGCCCCCCCAATCGGACTGAACATGGATAATTTTATGCTTGAGAAGACGTTCTACATGCACTTGAAACTGAATGAAGACATCAAACACATCAGCTTTGCGCTTAAGAAGATAAAGCCAGGTAAAGCGACTATAGGCATCAATAAAGCTAACATAATAGTTGTGACCACTCACAGACGTTTGGGCAGGACCCCATACATCAGAAAACACAAGTTCAAGAGGACTCGTTACTTGACGAGTAGAAGAAACAAATGGTAACTGATGACTCTTGCCTTGTTGACAGGCATCACACACGGATATCTCCTTATTGCTAGACTCGATAGGCAGCTCATGGCGGTGAAGTATATGGCGAACTATGGGAGTGGCAGGGTGACCAAGGCGAGAGTGCCACTGGGACGGCGACACACGAACACCACTGAAGACGCGCAGGGCGGATGGATCCTCCAAGCGGTATAGGCCATGGCTGAGGCGACCACTAAGCAGAATTTCCCGAGTGGCTCGGTCCTTAACAAAAAGATCAAACGGATGAAATTCACATAAGACATTGTTATCAAGAGTGAGCTTGGGAACAGATAACAGATTAAGAGTCACCTAGGGGACCCGTAAAATATTACGAAGATGAAGCTGCCTAGATGGATGACTAGTTAAGAGAGATGCTTGACCAACGTGAGAGATGGGCATACCTACACCGTTGGCGGTGTGAACCTTGTCGTGACTGTAGTATGGCTGGTGGGTGGACAACTTGGCGAGCTCGTTCGTCATATGATTCGTGGCACCAGTGTCCATATACCACGCAGGATCAATTGGGTATGATGGTGTAACGCCGTGTTCAGCGCGTGTATCCTTTCCCTTGGCGGCAACATGAGCAGCAGGAGGGCCAAGATCCGCCATAGCAAGTTGACACTCATTACCTTTTCCATCATTGCCGATACCCAGGAAGCTCCGCTGAAAACGCTTGTGGCACTTGGAGGCGAGATGCCTCTCACGCCCGCAGAGCTGGCACCACACGGGGCCGCCACCCGAGGATGGCGCAGGGGGGTTGGCGACCCGGGCAGGCGACGAAGGCGCAGGGGGGCGCTGGCCACGCGACGCCCAAAAGGCCGCTGGCTGGTCGGCGATGGTGGTAACGGAGCGGCGAGCTTCGATGCGTTGCTCGGTGAAGAGAAAACGAGAGAAGAGCTCGTGCGGAGGAAGCGGCGGCTTGGCGTTGTGGACGGACTCGGCAAGGTTGTCGTAGTCGGCATCGAGACCCTTAATAACGTAGCCGGCGAACTCCTCATCACTCAGCGGTCGACCGATAGAGGTCAATGTATCCGCCAAGACCTTGATTTTGTTAAAGTACGTTGTGGCAGATGAGTCCAGTTTCTTGATATCATCAAGCTTGCTGAGAAGAGCCATGGAGTGGGCGGTGGAGGTCTGTGCAAACGCATGCTCCAAAGTCGTCCACGCATCCAAGGAGGAGGCAGCAAAGAGGCAAAGACCAGCAACCCCGTCGCCGAGGGAACCCTGGATGGCGGAGAGGATCGCTTGGTCTTGCTGCACCCACACACGGTGCGCCGGGTTGATGGCCGGGCCATGGACGGTGGGAATAACCTGCGGCGGACACGGCAGGGAGCCATCAACATAGCCAAGGAGGGAGCGGCTGCGGAGCAGCGGTAGAACCTTGGCGCGCCAAAACAAATAGTTGTCCGGCGTGAGGCGAGTTGTGATGAGGTTGTCGAAGTGGAATGGGCCGGAGATCATGGCGGCGTCGGTGGTAGCAACAACGGGAGCCGCAGGGGCTTCGGGTGCCACACCCGCGGGCTGATCATGGGAGGCCCCCGAGGCCGCCGACATGATGGCGAGTGTCGGGGACGAGCCAGCAGTGGCCGCAGGTGGCGCCAGCATCGTGGCGGTGGAGAACGCCATCGTCGACGGCGCAGGAGATGGCGGGATCGGACCCGAGAACAACGAACCAACGGCGGTGGTGCCGAAGACTTGGGGCCGCGGCGTCGCACCAGCGTGGGCGGGAAGGTTGAGAAGGGCGGCCAGCGTCGCGGGGATGGCCCCGGAGCTGGCGGAACCGGAGGCGGAAGCGGTCATGGTAGCTGCGGCAGCGGCGGCCCTAGGGTTTGGGGCATGGCGGCGGCGGCGGCTGAGGTGGAGTTGTCGTAGGTCCTAGGTTTAGGTTGATACCATGTTAAACGTAGGATTTGTGGGAACTGGCTCAACCCTCTAGGGGTAGCCTATCACATATATTTATAAGGTTACACAATATACAGATTACACAGTTGGGCTACGTTACAAAGTCTAACAAGAAGAATTTGAAGTGAACTTCAGTCTCATTTCCTGCTGGTTGTGCTGAACAGTTTGGTTAGGGTGGATGTGTTAGAGTTGTGTCGAATATTATTGTACAAGGTAGGTTACAGTTGGACTTGGTTTTGGATTGTGTGTAGACAGGGTAGGAGTTGTGTCCTAATAGGACACCTGTATCCTAGGCCTCTCATATATATCGGGGGTAGACACACGATGTAATCTATGCCAACATAATAGCACAGGCACGTGGGGAGCCGGCGGCGTGTGCCGGTGCCCGGGCGGCCGGAGTGCAGTATTGTGACGGTGTCACGGGGAGGAGCGCCCGTAGTCATGCCCCGAGGATGTAGCCATGATGGTGAACCTCGTTAACAAATCTCGGTGTCGTGCCTCGTGTGATTGCTTGGTCCTTGGTAGATCAACGGTGGCTTCGGATTTATTCTAACAGGATGCACTTTTGTTCTATTTGTGCTCATGACAAGAACTTGAGTTGGTTTGTCCAAGTTGGTGCAACTCAAACTAATTGACGGTTTTGTGGAATGAAATGCTGCATATTTCTTCTTCTATACCCTTTGCTGATAGAGAGGATGTTATTGTCTTGAAAAAATGCACTCTTCTAGGATTATAGTGTACTACAATGCTTTTTGGTCTGTCGCAAACTGAAAGTTCTCACCAGGTTTTATGTGTTCCTGTTTCTTCTTAGTTCCCATAGGCGTCAGAGATATATCAGATCATTAGTCATAAAGTACTCCTTGTTTGTGTTGTTTCTAACTTGGTCTTTGAATGCCCTGTTGCTAAGCTGTGGTGGTCTGAACTTTCTGGATTAGTTCAGATTAAGATGGGAACATATAATAGAACAAGAACAGACTAAGTGGTTGGTGTCATCTTACTGAAGACAGTGGTTGGGTTGTTCACATTTGAGCTCAGATCAGGCCGAACCGCCGAAGCAAGAAGGTACACGGAGAGACGTCTGTCGAAAAAGTCATGCCCTACATGAGCTTCCACACTAGAGGTACGAACTAGACTCCAGTACTGCTTTTGATTATGCACATGAACTCACTAACAGTAAGCACACCATTGACTACCTTTGAGCAGGTTGATAACTATACAGAGTTTTTCTTTTCGTTTTTCTGCATAGACAGTTAGACATTTGTATGTGGAGTTCCCAGTACTTGTGTGGAAGCCGTATTGGGCAGATTCACCAAGCAGCCTACCAAAGAACTCCGTGGTGATTGGGTACTTGGTGCTCTATGTTTCGCTGGTCTGGTTACTTGGGTAGGAATAGGATAACATAGTCCTATGCAGGCCACTAAACATTTACCCGCGGGAAAGAGATGATTGCCTTGCCGTGTGCCTCCAACATTGTACTATCGTATTAGTTCCAGATCAAATCATATTATCCTGTTATATACTGCTTGGTTGATTTGGACAGCTACAATTGAAATGATTTAAGGGGGAAAGTGTGCTCCTCTTCTACAGTTCTACTCATGAGATTATAATCTTAAGCTTTGTCTTACGGTGCAGCATGGGGGCGATCACTGAGCTTCATGAGTAGGTGGTGCTACCGCGGTTTGAATGGCGTCAAGGCGATGGATCTGATTACTTTTGCTTCCTTGGAAAAATTTGAAGTGAGCTTCCGTGTCTTTTGTTCTGGTTGTGTTGGAACGCTTGGTCAGGTTGGAAGGATGCGCTTTTGTTCTGTTTGTGCTTGTGCCAAAATTTCAGTCCATCCGCACGAGTGGCGTGTGCTGTCTGTGTAACCCCAGCAGGTATTTATGTTTTACCTTGCGAACTAAGCTAACTTTTTAATGGCATCAAATCCCTTACAATCTTGACGCTATTGGAGATCTGGATGGAACGTAATCGATGCACTTTCAGAAATAAGGAGAGCTCGGTGGAGGACGTTCTGGATGCAGTATGTCGAGGGGTGGACTTATGGCGCCAGGCCGGTGTAGCATGTTTGCAAAACCCCGGACAGGGAATAGGCTAACTACTCGATATAAGAGCCTATCTTTTCTTTTTTCCTTTTAATATAGTTCCTTCGTCCTTTTTTTCTTTCTGGATTTTAGGATCGGCACCATGTATTTGTTTTCCATTGCTTCCTGCTATGATTAATGATCAATATGAAATGCCAGCGGCATGCTGGATCTTTTAGCACCGATATGTAATGATAATATGTTTTTTTTGCGGGGGGTAATGATAATATGTTAAATTCACAGCCTGTCATGCAACCCACAATTTGCAACTCACTTGTCTCTTCTTTTCATTTAGCGGGTTGTCCATCAAACTTAACATTTTTACATGGCAAACATATGTTGTGCTTATAATTATAGTTCACTGTTTTCTATCCATGGCTAAGAAATAATTGTTTCTAATTCAAAAACCATCATGGTCAAAACTTTAGGGAGTATTTGATAAAAAACTACCACATTTCACGTCACCGTCCCACAGAACTACCACATTTTAAAAAATGACCGAAAATTCCAGATTAGTACTAATTTTGTGACAAAAAAACTACCAAGTTGAGTTGATGACCGTTTTTATGATTTTAAACCTATTTATGACATGTGGGACCCGCGTGTCAGAGCTGATGTGGTGGAAAAGTCAACTATGTTTATTTCGACAGTTAGATTGACCGTTATTATAGATGGGTCCCACGTGTCAGCATCTACCTTCTTCTTCCTCATCCTCTTTCTCTGTTAGGCATTTCAACAAACACTTGGTGTCCGTACCCGCGTGGTGAAACAGAGCATGGGCATGCTGTCAAGGACGCGGAGCTCGCCCTACCACGTCGTCGTTGGCCTTGTCTGCAAGCTTTGCAAGCGTCGTGGCGTTGGCCTCCGCGAGCCTGGTCGCGAGCGCCGCAAGCTCCGGCGCGCCTCGCGCGGAGCGGCAGGAGGATCCTAGTTGGAGGAAGGAGACGGGATCTTGTCGACCGCCTGGAGCACGTCCTTCATGGCGGGCCTCTTGCCGGGCGCCACGGCGCAACACGTGAACCCCAGCCTCAGGCAGCTCGCCAGCGTCTCCTCCTTGCCCTCCACCTCCCCCCGCAGCGCCGCGTCGGCCAGCAGGAACGCCTGCTGCCCCTTGTCCTCCATCGCCGCCCACTGGCAGAACTCCACGCTCGTCAGCGCGCGCCCGACCACTAGCTCCAGCAGCACCATGCCGAACGAGTACACGTCCCACTTGGCGCTCGGCGTCGTCGGGTTCTTGGCCGCCTCTGGCGCCTAGTAGTGTGCGGCCGCCTCGGCGAAGGAGGAAGGCCCGGCACCGGCCAATGGGCTCACCCCTCCTCCTGCTCCGAGCGGCAGCGGCAACAGGTCCGGCAGGCTCTTGGGCGACCGCTTGCTCCCAAACCACCCCAACGGCTTCAGACTGCTCTCCCTGGCGCCGCGGACCAGCCGGTGGATGCCCAGGTCGGCCAACAGCAGCTCCATGGACGCGTCGTGGACACCAATCGTCGAGATGAGGACGAGGAGGAGGAGGGCGTGGAGCATAGGAGAGGAGGTGCCCATGGGCGGCACGGGCGAGCACTGGCCGGATGGCGCTGGAGCCGGCTTCTTTCACGCGGAGGAGGTCTATGGCATGGACGGACCACTCCGGCGATGGGCTGGGTGGATGCGACGGCGGAGGAGCGGCGACGCCCTGCCGACCACATGCGTGCTTAAAATGTCAGACAGGGAAAAAGGAGGAAGAAGAAGAATGGCATGTGGGCCCCAACCGTCATAACGGTCAACACAATAGTAAAAAAAACGGGGTTGACGATTTCTGCCACGTCAGCCCTGACAAACGGCCCCTCTTGTCATAAACGTGTTTAAATCGTCTAAATGGCCATTTTATGAAAGTGGTAGTTTTTTGTCACAAAATTAGTACTAAACTGGAGTTTTCGGTCACTTTTTTGAATGTGGTAGTTCAGTGGGACGGTGACGTGAAATGTGGTAGTTTTTTTGTCAAATACTCAAACTTTAGGCTTTGTGGAATGAAGACGACGACTCTGAAGGCCTTCCTTCCCCCTTCTCGCAAGGCGGCTATGGCAAAGCCTCCCCCCTGGATCTTCGTCGGCGAGCCTGTGGAGTTGCCTCCCCTCTGCCAGCCGCTTCAGCGGTCTGTAGCAGGGAGAGGAATCTTGGTGTCTCAACTCTGGCTAGTAGACAGGTTAGGATTTTAGTTCTTGCAGGGGCGGCAATTGGACGGATGGCGACTCTTCTTCGTCGAGTCAGTATTCCGGGCTCATATCCTCACCAAGTTCGTCCATCAGAGCGGATTAGAAAGAAATCTGATGTAGATTCCTGCCAGTTCCTGTGTGGTGACTAGGTTAGGATTTCTTGCCGTGCGTAGGGACAACAAGATTTGGTGTTAGGTTCACCAAATCGATTCAAGGTTCAACGACGATGACTACGGCTCTGGGTCGCTAGTCCTTAGCGGCACGCACATGAAGACTTTATGGCTATCATCACAAGGTTAGACCAGCTTCGGTATGTGAGCGGCGACATGTTCTAGCCGTTGCAGTGGTCGTTAGGTAGCTCACGGGCCTCAATATAATTTTTATTATGTTTAGGTGTTTTTTTACTTTAGAAGAAATTGCGCTAGTAGTAAATTCATATTATTTTTTTGAAAAGGAGGATTGCCCTCGGCATCCGAGTAATAAGCTCATATGAATTTACAAAAGAATAATAACTTTCTTGGGTAAAATTTATTGAGGGAGTTTTTGTAATAGATATGAATGCCTTTTGAAAAAAAGAACCTCATACGGGTGATAATGGGAGAATAAAAACCTTGGATTCAACCACTGTCAAGAATTAACCAGAAAATGGCAACCGTTTTAAAATTGACTAAGCAAAATTCATTTTCTTCTTGTATTCATATTTACAGACATGAGGACAGTAATTTAGTAAGGCCCATAAGTTATCTTTAGTAATTTTTTTTACTATTTCTGCTAGTAGTTTTTAGAGAACTTACCATTTCTATATATTTTTAGGAGAATTTACCATTTCTAGTTTTTGAGGGAATTTACCATTTCTAGTTTGCACGGAGCATTTCCCTCATTCGCAAAAAAAGAAGAAGCATTTCCCTAATAGAAAAAAAAACTTTGCACGAAGCACGACTTTGCCTCCTCCTCGATCCCACACTCACAGCCCAGCCCATTGCCGTAGGTGACCAGCCACCCACACGCGACACGAGTCCTCCCATCGAGGCGAAAAAGGAAAAACCCAACTCCACTTCTCTCCCAATCCCAAAAGAAGAGAAGAAAAGTGGGGAAGAAAAGTGCAGACCGCGGCGTCTGTCTTCCACCTCCGAATTCGCCCCCCAAACCAAAACCAAATCCCTCGACAAAATCCCCAATCCCCGGCCATGGCGCGCCGCGCCCCCCGCCCCCGCCGGACGCTGGAGCTGCCAGACGACGTCATGGAGGAGATCTTCCTCCGCCTACCGGCGGACAACCCCGCGAGCCTCGCCCGCATCGCCGGCGGCTGCAAGAGCTGGCGGGCCATGGTCTCGGACCCCAACTTCGCCCCCGCCTACCGCAGGCTCCGCGACGCGCCGCCCATGCTGGGCTTCCTCTACAACTACCGCTCCACCGACGACGAGGGAGCGCCCTACTGGACGTCCCACTTCCGCGCCGCCGCGGCCCTCCCCCCGCGGGTGCGCCGCGACCGCAAGCACTGGCGCGCTCTCGACTCCCGCCACGGCCTCGTCCTCTTCGACACCCCTGACGGTGACGGGCACCTCGTCGTCTCCGACCTCGTCACCGGCGAGCGCTGGAAAATCGACGGCCACCTCACGTTCCCGGATGCGTGTAATGCTGCAGTGCTCTGCGCCAGGGACGGATGTGACCACCGTGATTGCCATGGCGGCCCTTTCCTGGTGGCCTGCGTGGACTCCGTCGTGGCAGGGGACCGGAGGATAGCCAGCGCCATGGTCTACTCATCAGTTACTGGCAAGTGGATCGACCCGACCTTCCTCGAGCACCCGAATGTCATCGATGGCAGGGGGCACAGTGCTGTGCTGGGAAATAAGGTCTATGTCCCCTGTGTGGAGAGTGGCAGTGTCGTGGAGTACAACACGCGTGAGAACAAGCTATCTGTGATCAAGGCGCCATTTGAGGTCCAGCACCACAAGATTGAGCTCATGGGGGTGGAGGATGGAATGCTGCTGTTTGCGTCTGTGGTGAAGCCTAGGCTCTACCTATGGTCGATGGAGGCTGGTCCCAGAGGAGCTGCGGGACGGGCACGAAGCAGGTTCATCGAGCTCGGGCCGTTGCTCCCTAGTACTGCCCTCGTGGACAACACCGAAGTGTCGGCGGTTGGTTTTGCGGAAGGTGTTGGTGTCATCTTCATCAAGACAAGGGTTGGGTTGTACACCATTCAGCTCAAATCAGAACAAAGCAATCAGGTGCACAGAGGGTACATCAATAAGGTCATGCCCTACGTGAGTTTCTACACTGAAGGTACAGATAATTGCTTCCAAACATGCACATTAAGTCAAGAACGCTAAGCACACCATCGACTACTATTATTGCTTGTAGCTTAGATAGTTGAATAATTTAAGGCTGAGAGTTCCTAGTGTGGTATGTGATTCCTAAACGTCGGTGACTATGTAGAGTTTTTCTGCATAACTAGATAGATATCTGTATGTGGGTCTGCTCGCGTTTTTCTGGTTTTTGGGTGATTTGTAGAGATTAGGAAGTAGGAACCCATTCTTTGTGCTGTTATACTATTCATTCAGGTGTTGAGTCGTGCTGCAGACCTGGGTGATTATACGCAACCATGAGTAACCCGTGATTTTTCATGCCATGTTGTCTTTGTGTCTATAGAGGCCAGAGAAAAAGATACAGTAGTCGTGTGGAATTGGCGTTGGGCAGATTAACTAGGCAGCTGACTAAAGAATTCCATGGTGGATGTATAATTGGTGATTTATTTTTCATTGGCTGCGCTATTATATGTTATGCTGATTGGATTTACTAGCCGGTAAGCCTTAGTTAAACTTTGCTGATCATGTCCTAAGATTGGCAAGAGCAGTTTGCAAATCGGTCAAGTGATCAGAGCTTTGCTGTGAGCCAAGAGGTCTCTGGCACCCAAACACCCATGTAGTGTTTCGGATAGGATAACCTAGTCCCAGGCATGCACTTGTCCATGAGCCTGCTCGAATGAAAGAGATGATTTCATTGTTGCGTACTTAGAGCATTGTAGGTCCAGATTGAACCGTGTTGTGATGTGGATGCTTACTGCTATCGCTTCGTTGATTTGGTCAGCTAGAAATGAAATGACTTTGAGAGCAGTGTGCTCCTCTCTACTCATCATGTCATCTTATGAAGCCTTGTCTCTACATGAGTTTCTACACTGGAGGTACAGACACGCACATTAAGTCATGAACACTAAGCATACCATCGACTACTATTATTGCTTATAGCTTAGATTGTTTAATAATTTAAGTCTGAGAGTTCCTACTGTGGTATGTGATTCCTAAATGTCAAAGAGTATGTAGAGTTTTTTCTTCTATTTTTCTGCACAAGTAGATACATATCTGTATGCATGTCTGCTCCTTTTTGTCTAGTTTTTGGGTGACTTGTAGAGATGTACTAGGAAGTAGGAGCCCATTCTTTGTGCTGTTATACCATTCAGATGTTGAGTCGTGCTGCATACCTTGGTGATTATAGGCAACCATGAGTAGCCTGTGATTTTTCCTGCCATCTTTGTCTTTGTGTTGATAGAAGCCAGAGACAAGGATACAATAGTTGTGTGGAATTGGCGTTGGGCAGATTAACTAGGCGGCTGACCAAAGAATTTGATGGTGGATGTATAGATTTATGTTTCATTGGCTGCTCTATTAGTCTATTATATATGTTGCGCTGATTGGTGTTACGAGTTGGTACGCCTTAGTCAAAGCTTTGCTGATCAGGCCCTAAGATTGCCAAGAGCAGTTTGCAAAGCAACTAAGTGATGAGAGCTTTGCTGTGAGCCATGAGGTCTCTGGAACCCAAACATCCTTGTGGTGTTTTGGATAAGATAACCTAGTCCCAGGTATGCATTTGGCATTTGCCCACGAGCCTGCCCAAATGAAAGATACGGTTTCATTGTAGCATTGCACGTAGGTCCAGATCGAATCGTGTTGTGATGTGGATGCTTCCTGCTATCACTTTGTTTATTTGAACAGCTAGAAATGAAATGATGATTTACAATAAAGGACTGTGGGGTTTTTACCCTACAGTAAATATTCAAAAAAAATGAAATGATTTTTGAGGGCACTCTCTTGTCATCATGTCATCTTATGAAGCCTTGTCTCTTATGGTGCAGCATGGGAGCCTTTGCCAGCATCTGATGAAGCTTAATGCGCAGTTGTTGATGCTACAATGATATGACCAAATGGCGTCAGGACCTGGGTTTACTTTTTCTGCCGAGGAAGAATTTGAAGTGAACTTGAGCCTCATTCACTGCCGGTTGTGTTGAACAGTTTGTTTAGTGTGGATGTGCTTTTGTCCTATTTGTGCTTGTGCCATAAACTTGAGTTCGTTCATTCGTCCGGGTTGGGTGCGGCTCAAACTGTCCGTCAGGAGAAATTTTAGCGATCGGTTGACGGTTTTGTGGCATGAATTGGTGCAGATTTCTCCTTCTCTATCTTTGGCTGTTAGAGACGATGTTGGTGTCTTGAAAGGTCACTCTCCTGAGATTTATGGTGTGGAATCTCTCTATTCTATGCAGTAAGAAATTTCAGGGAAGCTAAAATCCCCACCAGGGTTCATTTGTTTCTGTCTGTGGCTTCACGCTATGGACAATTTCTCACTTGTTTGTTGAATGGCCTGTGGTCAAGCTGTTATTATGCCTTGTAGAGCTGTACTGTGGACTCTTTGGAAACATCGCAGTGATCTTCACTTTGACCCTTTGAGTAAGGTGGTGAACACAGGAGCATCGCGTACTCGGGAGGTGGAGGCCGCTGTGCCTGGAGAAAAAAAGGCAGCCCCTGACTCTGATGAAGATGGAGAAAATGCCCTGATGAGGTGAGTCGAACGCGGTTGTGGATTCAGTTTTTCTTTTTCTTTTCTTTTTGAGAATAGTTTCTGCAGTAGCAATTCCCCACGACATTGCATCAGCTGAACCTGTGTTCTTTCTGGATGTAAAGACAGATTTCATTCAAAGGATATGGTCCTTTGAGTAAGCAAAAATATCATTAGGTAGCCTTTCGTTTCGTCCTGCAACTCACCTTTTTTTTTTGCGAATAACTGACCGCTAGTGCTGCTGCACAACCAGGCATCATAAGCGTTGAATAGTTGATGTGCCGAACTCGCTCATTAGCGCTCGGCAGTCATCTATGGAGCACCGGGCCCGATGCTCCATAGTCGGAGGAGGTTCAGAATTGCTTGTACCACTTCCAGGGAATCACTTTCAATCATGATGGGAGTTGACACCCTCTTCTTGGCCCAGTCGTAAACCGAGTAACAGGGACATCAATCACGTATTGCTTGAAACCACAGGAAGCCACTGGGCCCAACCCCTCCCGCGATGAGCCCGCCACCTCCGACACAGCGTGGCTGCAACTCGCCGCCGGCGCTGGTCGACGACGCGATGCGCGAGATCTTCAAGCGCGTCCTCCCGGACGACCCCAGGAGCCTCGTCCGCGCCACCGCCGTCTGCACGAGCTGGCACGGCATCCTCTCCGACGCCGACTTCGCCCGCGAGTACCGCGCCTTCCACGGGGCGCCGCCCGTGCTGGGCTTCCTCCACAACACACGCCACAAGAGGCCGTGCGAGAAGGGGAGAATCAGAGACTACGAAAAGGAGCACGTGGTCTCCAACTTCGTCTCCACCGCGTCCTTCCGCCCGCCGGCGTGCCACGAGCGCCGCCACTGGCGCGTTCTCGACTCCCGGCACGGCCTCGTCCTCTTCCACACACCTAAAAGGGACGAGGACTTCGCTATCTGCGACCTCGTCACCGGTCGCCGGTGGGGAGTCAAGGCTGACCCCGACTGCGCTGACATCATCTGGAATGATTGGTCTGAAGAGGATGAAGACGAGGGCATAACCTGGAATGCCGCGGTGCTATGTGCTAAGGACGGCTGCCATCACATCTACTGCCATGGCGGCCCTTTCCTGGTGGCCCTCGTCGGCTCCGACGAGGAAAAGACCTTTGCCACCGTCTACTCATTGAAAACTCGTAAATGGAGTGACATTGTCTCTGGTGAGGAACCTCATGCCATCGAGACGACGGGGCACACTGTCGTTGTGGGAAACAAGGTCCATTTCCCCTGTGAGGAGACCGACAGTCTTGTCGAGTATGACATGGCTGGGCAAAAATTGTCGGTGATTGCGCTAGCTGAAGAAGAGGATGATGACCTGCCGTGGCTTCACCTCATGGGTGTGGAGGACGGGATGCTGATGTTAGCGACTGTGATGAACTTTACACTCTGCCTATGGTCAATGGAGGCTGGTCCTAGCAAAACTGCAGTATGGGTGCGAGTGTGCGACACAGGGTCATCGAGCTCGTACCGTTGCTCCCTGCTAGTGCCCTCATTGGCGTGTCGGTGGTTGGTTTTTGCGGAAGGTGTTGGTGTCATCTTCGTGACTACAAAGGCTGGGCTGTACACAGTTGAGCTCAGTTCAGGCCGAAGCAAGAAGGTGCACGGGGAGACTTTTTTCAGAGAAGTGATGCCCTACACGAGCTTCTACACTAGAGGTGCATACTAGCCTCATACTGTTTTTCAAACATGCACATTAAGTCATCAACACTAAGCACACCATCGACTGCTATTACAGTTCTTTTGCTTGTAGCTTAGATTTATAGATCATTTTAGTTCGAGAGTTTCCAAGACAATGTGCGATTTCTAATCATTGATGAGTATATAGTTTTCCTTCTCATGTTTCTGCATAACTAGATATATATTTGTCTGTAGGTCTGCTGATTTTTTTGGTTTTCTGGGTGATTCTAGATATGTAGGCATCCTCCTTTGTGATGTTATACCATTCTGATACATACAAGTCAGAGGGAAAATAAATATAGTAGTTGTGTGGAATCAGCCTTAGGTAGGTTAACTAAGCAACTGACCAAAGACCTTCATGGTGTTGGGGATGTACGCTGCACTGACTGCTCTAGCATAGATGCTGTGTTGATCAGGTTCAATGAGTAGGTTAACTTCATCGGAGCTTTACTAATCAGGCCCCTGTAACACTAGGTCATTACTGCCTAGAACAGTTTAATTATCAGAGCTTTGCTCCAAGAGGATTAGTGTACCCATAACCTAGTCCCATTGCTGATAAATTAACCGAAGGAAAAAAGATGGTTCCGTTGCTATGTACCTCCAACGGGATGCATGCTCAGTTGCTCCTATGGCTCGGTTGATTTGGCCAGCTGAAAATGAAATGATATTTTCTCGAAACATAGACGACTTTTTTGACTCATCCATTAATTAACAAGAAGAGAGTTGCCCAGTTAATTGACGGAAAACCGGGCGAAAACCGTCATAAACTTGCCCACTCATGGGAACTACTCCCTAACTATGGAGCCACAGGACCCCCAACAAACACACCCAACACAGAACAACTGCAACCTCCAAAGACCCCCCAACAAACACACCCAACACAGAACAACTGCAACCCCAAAGACCCCCAACAAACACACCCAACACAGAACAACTGCAACCCCCAAAGACTTGGGTCACACTAATTGAACCCCATCGACCAACAACAACTCGAGAAGGACATAACAACAGAGACAACAAACACATCTGATCTGAGCCCACGTTTGCAGCCTAGACAATTATGTCATGGAAGCACCTGCGCTTCCCCATTATCGCTCTTGCCATTGCACTTGCTAAATTTCTTCTTGCGGATGCCAACTTGAGGGCGAGCATCATCCTTCTTGCATTTGTCCCTCGATGTCTTCTGCTTCAAGAGACATCCAATCATTTTTCCGATTTAGCATCCAAGTTAGATAGCTATTCAACAAGCTTGATGGCGAAAATGTTTCTGAGGTTAGGCACTGAAGCTCCGACCACAAGAACATCATCCCGCCCGATGGACCCAGGCGACTGCGTGCCAGCAACTTCTAGAGCAGCACCGTCCTCATCAGTGGCCACCTAGCAAGGCTCCAGAGGAGGTGAAGTGGGCGCCCAAGCCACGAGTGAGGGCACAAGTGAGTCCACCTTCTTGGTGAAGTTGTCATCAACCAAGTGGCTCCCAGAAGCAAGCAGTACATGCCGGCTGCAACAAAATCATGAACAACATATACTACAACCACGATCAGGCGCCTCCAGTTGCTCACATGACAGAGGCGAATAATCTCCCTCGCACGAGGTCGTCGGTGAATTCACCTTCATATGCTCCACTTATGGAGGCGTAGTAGGGCTTAGACATAGCTCCTGAAGTTCAGGCATGATTGCAGCACCAAAGCCACGAGAACAGCGATGGGCTCACCCTCAGAACACAGTGGACAAGGCAAACATCGACGAATTATCGCCAAGACGAGGGGGAAACAACCATAAAGCCTTGCCCCCTTGTCTTCCGTGGAGCCAACACCTGTAACACCAGGAGTACACGATGTTGGAGCAGTTTACAACATAGCCGGCATGGGGGAGAGCCTGCTCAGAGTAGCCTCCACCCCCTCCAGAATGCTCCCAACCTAGGCTAGAAGCCTCACAGCAGCTTGGACTGATCTTCAAGACCCACAGTGAAGCGCGTCCGAGGGAAGCGTGAACTTCATCGGACCTTCACAGGAAGCTGGACCTTGATGATGTTCGATGTCGATGTTAAGGCGGGACATGCACACAACAAGGAATGCCAATGAGCTAAGTGGACACTAGGGGTTGCGGCACTCGCGCGCATGGTGACCGTTCTCCAAACAGTGGGAGCACCGTAGGCTGCAAACAACCGCACGAGTGCCCAAGAGCTCTGCAGCATCTACCATGAAGCCAAGCGAGGATGAGATGCGGAGCCATTGTCAGGGCCAGCGATGCCAGACGCCTCGGACCATGCCGTGACAGCACATACCGCCAACGCCCGCTTGTCACGGTCTCATGTCTCATGCCCCATACGAAGCTGAGCGGATGGAGCAGAGTATTTGGTAGTTGGTGGCGTCTGTGGGACTAGCTCCTCATCGTCACTAGCGAGGGAGTGCGAGCCGCAGCTGAGGGCGGCGTGGCAGGCGGTGGAGCTGGGTTGGCTGTCACCGGAGGGAGATGGTCATGGGGCCGCTGCTGGAGGGCAGGCGGCGGCGCTGGGATGACTATTTGCTGGAGGGGGCTGTGTGCCGGGCTTCTTCATCCGCCCTCCGATTGCATCAAGTCGGCCAACTACAGGGGGGCGGAGAGAAGCCTTGTCTGGTGGCTGGTAAGTTCCTCTCCCCCCTTATTTTTTTCTTTCCCCTCTCCCTCTTTTTTTCCCTAGAGTTAGACTGTGTCCGTGTACATAGAGTCTAGGGTTCTTGATTTTAAGTTAGGTTACCCCATGTAAGACTCCAAAATCTAACCCCTTGTAGCTACTTTCATGCATACTGACATTGAACAACTTTCATGCACACTGGTATTGGACTTCCAGAATATGTATAGTGTGTGCATACATTGGTGTCCACCAGATGTCGTAACTTTTTATCTGAAATTTGACTTCCCTAGAATGCACCATGATAAATGCTTATGGGATGAGAATTCCAATAGCTGTACACCATTGATACTTCACCCTCTGTTACAGTCAACTATTTTTACAGTAAGCTACACATATTGTTATTGAATAGATCTAAGCATCTGCTATGTATGCTTACATTCAGTGACACATATTGAACACTAAATTGTTGAGAAGATACTACACATATTAAACTGATAGCTTGGTGGGTTTATTTCACAAGCAACCAATGAACAAGACCTGTATTCAGATATGTCAGTTCTATCTATCTATTTATTTATTTAAGCAAGTAGCATATGGAAGGAAGGTGGCATGGATCCTCTTGATGCCATCTTTTGGTACTAGTTGATCCACTGATTATTGTGCTTGTTAATCCAATTTGGGAGGTTACTGAGTAAAAACATGCCATTATTTGGTATTAGTCGATTAACTGATTATTGGTGATAGAAAAAATGTTCCATTGTTTGTTTGTTGCTTTTCTTGTTGGGATGCAAGTAGATGTAGTAGATAACAAATCAGAAGTCCATTTTTAACTTTGGTTGTTGATAATAATAAAACCAAGTTATGTAACTGCAACTTGTTAACAACTGCTCCTCCTAACTTTGGTTGTTGATGCCTCTGATGTTGTGTTGGTATGTATGCCTGCTGGTTTGGTTGCTGTATGCATATTGTATAAAATGCCATATTTAATAACGGCTTGTTTGTGCCACTATTTTTTACTTTGTGGCTGTCACTTCTCTTTGAGATCACAAACATGTACTACCTCTGTACACTAATCTAAGACGTTTTTACGTCTTACATTAGTTTACAGAGGGAGTACTACATAACTTGCCTGTATTCCTTTCAAAATATGTAGTGGGCGTCCTTTGTGAGAAACCAACTGCTAATGACTGTTTAATTGCATAGCAGCAGATAAACCGAAACTATCTTCACATCTATTCTCCTACACGAGGATGTTGCAGAAGAAGGGCGAAAGTACCGCAACCTAGATCGATTCTTGTGTACTTTTCGGTGGAGAGGCTTCATATTTATTTGCTGGATTTTTGCCCATGTCATGGTTGTAGAGATATTGACTCTAGTTTGAAGGATCTGAGAATTTTTCACATGGTTTCGTTGCTATTTGACACTCAGAACTTGAGATATTGTCGCAATGGTCACATGTCGATTATGTTCAAAGTTCGGAGCTTTAGCTTGGAGAACAACAGTTCTGATTGCTATGCTCGCTTATTGTGAACCACTTATTATGCTGCTGTTGTTCCGAACTGCTGCTATTGATGCCGAAATACAAGAGGATTAAATGCATTATAAGTGACATGAATTGCATGTTGAGAGGTATTTGGTCCCCAAGGGGAATGGGTGTAGGGTGAGGGTACTCTGCAGCCGAACGCAGCCGCAGCATGGGGGCGATTTCCAGCCTCCGATGAAGCCTCACGCGCAGTTGGTTGTGGTACAACGATATGACCAAATGTGGCCGAGACCGATGGATCTCTCTACTGTTCCTGCCAAGGAATGTTTTGAAATGAACTTGGGTGTCTTCTGTTGCTGGGGGTGTTGGACGGTTTGGCTAGGGCGGATGTGCATTTGTACTCCTATTTGTGGTTTTGTCTAAACTGAAGTTTGTTAGGCTTTAACCCCATGAGGGCATCTCAGTTTCACCTTGCAACACGATCTGAGTAGCATACAAGGCTGGCTACAGTGGCGTGGCTGAGATGGCTATTTATTTTCAAGGATTACCAATTTTACTAAAAGAAAGAATCCTTGTTTTACAAAAGGCTCTTGAAAACAAATCATGAGCATAATCTTATTGTTTCCGTTCCATAATTCTTGTGGTAGTTTTAGTTCAACCATCGTCTTTGTCTCACAGTGATAAATTCCGAACATCGCCGAATAGAGGTTGTGGCCAAGTTGGTCATGCATTGTTGATAATTGCGTGTGCATCCGCATGAGTTGAGTTGACGATGAGCTCGACCGCGTTGGGTTGGTTCTCCCATTTCGAAATCGAGGGTGGATCGACTCGACTCACCTTTACAGATTCAGGATATCGTCAGTGGATAGGGCTGGCATGTCAAGAATTTACTCAACAAGAGGATGCGACGGGGATCGACACTATGCTATGGTAGAGTAGCACCGTAGCCCGTAACCGGCATGCAGAACGTTGTAAGCAAACCAAACCCTTGAGCCGTGATTGCTCCATTGATTCCTCCTTGGTATCGGCCCAAATTTGGATCGTGTTTGCGTCGGCGCGAACACTGCATGGACGCATGTGACGCCCGCCCTTGTCCCCTCTGACCCGCTCGTCGGTGGCACAACACCCATTCTCCCCTTCCCCTACACACTTGACACCTCCAGCCACGCCGCCACCGCTGTCGCCTCCCACTGCAGGCCGCACCGACGCTGCCCAGGCCGTCGCTGGCATCCACACATTTCCCCCACCTCGACACCGCATCTGATGCCCACTTTTGTTGGCGTTGGTAGTCTCTTTTCACCACCGCCGTAGCACCTCCACGGCCATGCCACCACATCGACTTCACAGCCGCCTACCTAGCTCCAAGCCTGTCGGCTATGCTCCACGACAGCCTCCACTTTGACAGACGTGCTGCTTGTGCGGGGGAGATGCGTGGGGCTCTTCACCGTCCGGCTTCTCGACCACTATTTTGGGGATCAGGGTAATGACACCAAAGTTCAAGCGCACCATGTCGAGAGTCCCAATATAAAATTCATGGAACATCGGCTTGACCAGAAGCTAAAACTGCATCCAAAACTTCTGGAAGAAGGCCACTGACAGGCTGCCTGGGCCAGGTAGCTAGACTTCATGTCAGCAATCCCCTACCCATCTCCTCCGGCAAGAAAGGCAGAGATAGTTCCAAATTCTCAGTGCCAGAAACTTTGGCTGCTCTTGGCCAATAATCATCCGCCGGAGAAATCCATAGCAGGGTTCCGTCGTGAAGAGCTCCTTATAGAAGGAGTAAATGTGCATCACGATATCTCCTAACTACTCAACGAGGACATCTCCCTTCCACAAACAAGGAATAGAGCATTTGCACATCGCGCATTAGCAATAGCTTGGAAATAGGCGGTATTAGCGTTCCCCTTGTAAGAGTCAATTCCGACACCCCCGCCCCCACCGCCTGATGCTGCCAAAAAAGCTCTTCACCCTTGAAGATCTCCATAAGAGAGGCTTCGATGGTGTATTGCACGAGCCAGTCATCGACAGAGATGTCAACGCCGCCGACAATCAAATCCAACGCCTTGATCCGGTCAAGCACCAAGATTGCCCCCACCAACGCGTGAATTGTCACACTGATTTGTCATAGTGATGCCAAATGTCGACAACATAGAACACCCTTGGCGGAGCGGCAGTCGCCTTCGCCCACCTAAGCCGCATTTCTTCCACAAAACCTGATGCAATAGCCCCAAGGTTTCAAAGTGGAAACACTTCGATCTAGGAGGCACCATCCCGGATGAGAAAAGCAGGAGTGAGTGATCAGAACCAAATTCTGGTAACCACCTTTAGGGAGCTTAGCGGAAAAGCCACCTCGCACTGAACGGACACAAGGACCAAATCCAATACACTCTGAATTGGGTTGAGCTCTTTATTAGTCAAGAAAACCTAGCCCCTACGCGAGCGATCTCGCGAAGAGCCATCTCCACAATGTAGTCATTGAAAAGATGCATGTGCGGAAGGGCCACAATAGTCGAGCTTCTGTCCATGCGCTGCCAAATCAGGTTGATGCCCCCCGCCATTACCACCAAGACGGGACTTCGATCAACCTTGGCCTTCAGCTCCGATAAAAAAAACTGAAGACTGCCTGTGGTCAGCCGGGCCATAGACAATTATCACCTTGCAACAAAGTTTCAAAACATCTCTAGGCCAGGGACATGCTAAGAAAGAACTCCCCACGATCCATATCCTCCACTACGAAAGTGACCTCCTTGACACCCAGCAGAATGGCCCCCGCCCCGAGTGTGAATATCGAAGTCGATAATTAATTAATAAGTCTTTCCAAATCAACGGATGACCTTCACTTTATCTTACATACGCTAAGATCGCTCGGTTGTTTTGTTTGTACTATATGCTAGCATATAGCACAGCTAAAAGGAAGTACGTACTATCTGTCAGAAAGTGCCTATGATGTCCAACAACGAAGTGTAGGTGCCAGTGATGGCAACAAACGCCCCAAGCAGCAGGATGCCGACGATCGCCGCGACCTCGACACGGCGCAGGCCTTTGGCTTTGTAGATCTTGAGGTAGCAGAGGCAGGGGAAGAAGACTGTGCCCATGACGCTGAGGAAGGAACCGATGAAGGACATGAGGAACCCGAAGAACGGCACCATGGACGCCACCGCGACCGTGCTGATAAGAACGGTGGTGCTGACAGCCACCCTCGCCGACCCACTCCCCGCGAGCGAGAGCCTCTCCTCGATTGCCGACGTGATGGGCGCGACGAGCAGCGCGTACTTGGTCAGCGGGTTGATGAGAGTCATGACGATGGCGATCTTGGTGTAGAGCCTCCCTGATGGCAGGTTGAGCGTCACCTGCGACTGCACGTCCTCTCCGTAGATGAGGTAGCCCAGCACCGCCGTGAACCCGTAGTTGAGGCTGCAGAGCACCGAGGAGATGAGCAGCACTTGGGAGAAGCGCTCGCGGTTCTTCATGGACGAGTATATCGTGGGAAAGACGACATGGCCGGTGAAGCAGACGAAGTAGAGGCCGAGGGAGGCGGGCAGGCCGGCGAGGTTGAGGACGTTGCCGTTCGTGCGGAACCCGGATTCAGAGACTCCGGCCCAGATCAGCGACGCCGTCAAGGCCGCCGACGCGACGAGCCCGAGCGCCGACACGTAGGCGAGCACACCGAGGTTCCTGAGCCAGGTGGTGGGCAGCACGACGGCGCCAGCCAGGACGATGAAGAGCTGCTTCCCGCGCAGCCGGTAGCCGGGGAGCAGCTCCACGCCGGCGCCGGGGAAGAGCTTGTCGAGGTTGTCGCCCTCGAGGACCAGGAAACTGATGGCGACGAGGTAGAGCTCCACGTACATGAACACGGCGACGGTTCTTCGGCCGGCGGCGCCGAAGGCCAGCTGGCCGACGTCCGGGTAGGTGGCGACGGAGCCGTCGGCGCGCATGCAGCGCGCCATGAGCGTGCCGGTGTAGTAGCAGACGGCGCCGACGAGGGCGAAGAGCGCCAGGCTGAGCCACCCGCCCCGCGACACCGCGTACGGCATGGTGAGCACCCCGATGCCCGAGACGGCGTTGGTGAGGTTGAGGCACGTCCTGGAGAAGGAGGCGCCGGCGCTGCGATACGGAGGGAGCTGCGCCTCGGCGTCGCGGTCAGCTCGCTGCCCGGTGGCCGTGAGAAGTGGCTCGCCGAGGGGGCTCGCCGTCGCAGCGAGGCGGCTCGTCGTGTGGTCTTCCATCTCTGAACAGCCACAAGATGCAGTCGATCGTTCGGACGATTGATGCTGCTGTGCTGCCTTGCCAGGCTACGCGCGGCCGGGGCTGTTTATAGTGGGTGCTGGTTTATGAGACTTTGGCACGTGACGGTCTGCCGGCAGTTTGCCAACGCATGCAACGATGACTCCAACATCGGCCAGTCAAGAGATTTTGACACGCCAAAGTTACACAATCTATCAAGAGTTTTTCACCTTTGCTCCACTCATGTGTGGTCCATGCAACCACATGTGAAGGAGTACTTCACCCTCGTCGCGCCGCTACATTCACGTACGTGCTAGGACACGGTCGATACATATGCATGTGGGCTGACGCTTGCATGTTCGTGATAACGGTGCGTTTTCAATCCGGGCACATGCATGCATGCAGGACAACCGTGTAACTCCTTGTACCCACAAAAGAGACCTAGCCCGTTTTAGAGAGGACGTGAACAATTTATGATTGGATCCCTATAAAGGTGGTTGTACCTTTAGCCCACGGTGCAGCAAAATCTGTCTTTGCTTAGTGTTCGGCTATTCGTGGAGTGTTTTCTTACGGGTACGCAACATTGAGGCTCTCTGCTGGGTAGAGTACCTTCTAAAAACCACTCGGCCTATTTACTGGTACACGCGGTGCCGCCGGGTCTTTGCCGATTATCGCTAGAACAATACTTGACATAGGCAACAAACTCCGTATAAATTCAAATAGAATACCCAGCACCCTTTCAGCTCACGCCATGTTCCTACCTCCCAGTATATATCTATTAAGCTACTAAGCACCATAAGTTTGAAGCCTCTTGTTTTTTTTTTTTTGAGAAAACTCATCAAGCTTTTTATTCCAAAGCAACGTTCATAGATACAACTGTTGGGTCATGAGGATTTCCCAACCACACATGTCTACCTAATTGTAGGTTACAAGAAAACTTGGCAAGTTTATGAGCCTCATAGTTATAGTTTTTGTGCTCATGAATGAAATTACATAACTGAAAACTACTTTTACGACCTATTATTTCATGTACTATAGCAGCATGGAGTCTTCCCGTCCCCCTGTTGATGTCGTAAACCACTCCTTGACAGTCAGACACAACTGTGATCTTATGCAGATTAAGATCCTCTGCAAGAGATAGAGCTTCCCTGCAGGCGAATGTCTCGAGCACCACTGGGCCAGTCACTCCCAGGTACACCACCGACGAGGACCCAAGGCATAGACCCTGACTGTCTCTACAGACAGCCGAAACTGGTCCTCCTCTTTTGTGGCGGGTGACCGCGCCGTCAACATTAATCTTCATACAGTCTTGAGGCGGGGCAAGCCACCTTTCTTCAGTGAAACGGGGAGATCGACAGACTGCAGTAGGCGGCATGGTCGGCTTTTGTAACTGCTGCAGCTCATGTAAGTAGGAATCCACAAAGGCGGTGGTTTGGACCGGGCTCTGGAATATGGCCTCGTGGATTGCTTTTCGCCGAACATACCAAACTGACCAGAGTGTCACTACCATCCTTGTGAACAGGTCATGACTCATTGTAGCATATAGTTCGAACATCTAGTGCTTGGCGTTTGGTTCTTTATTGGCTGTCATCTGTGACACGAGTTGCTCATCTGAGAGAGCCCAAATACAGTGTGACATGGTACACGAGAGGAGCGCGTGTCTCCATGAGTACTCGCAGCCACACAGGGGACATGCATCTTGGACGGCCATGTTTCGCTTGTGTAAGACATCCGTAGTCGGAAGCGAATGCATCGCCAGCCTCCACATGAAAACCTTGACCTTGGAGGGCACTATTAAATTCCAAAGTGATGTCCAGGATTTACCTTCAGCTTGTTCGTTGGATGTTCCACTTCTTAGCTCGAGCCAACTCTCTCGCTGAAGCTTTGTTTTGATCATAAATTTATACGCTGAACTCACCGAGAATCTGCCCTTGCTGTCCGGTGCCCATGCCCAAAAATCTTCAGTGTTTCGAGTGCATACCGGAATGCGCAAAATCGCCTCTGCATCAATGGGTAAAAATATGGAGCAAACCAACCCTACATTCGAGGAAGCGTTGGCTGGCTGTAGCAGGTCCGAAACCCTCTTTGGAGGATTTGGTATAAGCGAGGTTATCGGCCTTGGCATTGTTTCTTTGGGGATCTAGTTGTCTTGCCAAATACTTGTGCTTTGGCCGTTACCAATTCTAAGTATTACACCCTGCTTGAGCATACCCCGACCGTCAAGAATAACTCTCCATATCTGGGACAGGCGCGCTCCAAGTTCAGCCTTGAGAATTGATGCTTGTGGAAAATATGACGCCTTGAGGATACTTTCACTAAGAGATGAAGGTTCTTGCAGCAACCTCCATGCTTGCCGTGCCAATAGTGCAAGATTGAACAATTCCAAGTCCCTAAAGCCGAGACCCCCCCAGGTATTTAGGTCGTGTCATCACCTCCCGTGAGACCCAAACTGGTTTTCATTCCCCTTGCTTGCATCCCCACCAAAATTTGCGTATGATTGACTTGATGTGATCACATAAACCACGAGGGAGTTTGAAGCAAGACATCGAGTATACGGGGATGGCTTGAGCTACTGATTTTAAAAGAACCTCTTTACCTCCCGTTGACAGACACTTGCTCATCCATCCCTTTACTTTGTCCCAAACACGATCACTCAAGTACTTGAAAGTGCCTTTTTTCGAATGCCCAACATCTGTCGGCATCCCTAAGTATCTATCACTCAAAGACTCATTTGGCACTTGAAGATAACCCTTGATAGCATCCTTCACAATCTGTGGGGTCTTCTTACTAAAAAAATACAGACGACTTCTCCTTGTTAATTCGCTGCCCTGAGGCCATACAATATGTATCCAACAGGTTTGATACCTCCTCAGCTCCATTAATGCTTGCCCTGAAAAATAGCAGGCTATCATCTGCGAATAAAAGATGGTTCACCTCCACTGCCGTCGGTGCCACCTTAATGCCGCAAAGTTGGGATGACTGATTGTGTGAATTTAATAAGCACGAAAGGCGCTCTGCTGCCAACAAGAAAAGATATGGAGAGATAGGATCTCCCTGACGGATTCCTCGTGTGGGTTTAAATTCTTCTAACTTGCTTCCATTAAACATTACTGAGAAAGAGACTGAGCTCACCATATTCATGATTACTGAAACCCATGGTGCTGCAAACCCAGTTTCTCCATAATTGCTTTTAGATACCCCCATTCCACTCTATCATAAGCCTTCATCATATCGAGCTTTAGAGCACAAAAATTATTCTTCTTGAATCTATGTCGCTTCATGAAATGCAAACACTCATAAGCTGAAATTATATTATCCGTAATGAGCCTCCCTGGAACAAAGGCCGACTGCTCTTCTGATATGATCTCCGGCAAGATAACCTTCAGACGGTTTGCAAGCATTTTTGAAGCAATTTTGTAGAACACATTACATAGAGCTATGTGACGAAATTGAGATAGCAAAGTGGGATTTGATACCTTGGGTATAAGGACCAACAGGGTATCATTCAAACATGCTGGACTCTCCTCCCCTCGAACGATGCCCAAAACCGCCTTTGTGACCGTTGGACCACAAACGTCCCAATGTAACAGAAAGAAGTGCGCTGGGAAACCATCCGGACTAGGGGCCTTGGTGGGGAACATTTGAAAGAGCGTCGTTTTAACTTCCTTCTCGTCACATGGTGCTAGCAGTTGCTCATTCATGGCGTCTGTGGCCTTCACTGGGACATGTTGTAGCACCTCGTCCACTCCTTGAATTCCTTCCGAGGTGTACATGAGCTTATAATAATCCCGCGCTAGCTGAAGGAAATATGCCCTAGAGGCAATAATAAAGTTATTATTTTATTCCTTATATCATAATAAATGTTTATTATTCATGCTAGAATTGTATTAACCGGAAACTTGATACATGTGTGAATACATAGGCAAAACAAAGTGTCCCTAGTATGCCTCTACTAGACTAGCTCGTTAATCAAAGATGATTAAGTTTCCTAGCCATGGACATGTGTTGTCATTTGATGAACGAGATCACATCATTAATTAGAGAATGATGTGATGGACTAGATCCATCCGTTAGCTTAGCATTATGATCATCTAGTTTATTGCTGTTGCTTTCTTCATGACTTATACATGTTCCTATGACTATAAGATTATGCAACTCCCGAATACCGGAGGAACACTTAGTGTGCTATCAAACGTCACAACGTAACTGGGTGATTATAAAGATACTCTACATGT
Organism: Triticum urartu; assembly: GCF_056163025.1. NCBI lineage: Eukaryota > Viridiplantae > Streptophyta > Magnoliopsida > Poales > Poaceae > Triticum > Triticum urartu. The sequence goes on from NC_141876.1 coordinate 560,156,040, forward strand.
GTCTCCGATGGTGTTTGTTGAGTTGGTAGATCGAGATTAGGATTTGTCACTCCGATTCTCGGAGAGGTATCTCTAGGCCCTCTCGGTAGTGCACATCACTATAAGCCTTGCAAGCAATGTGACTAATAAGTTAGTTGCGGGATGACGCATTACGGAACGAGTAACGAGACTTGCCGGTAACGAGATTGAACTAGGTATGATGATACCGACGATCGAATCTCAAACAAGTAACATACCGATGACAAAGGAAACAACGCATGTTGTTATGCGGTTTGACCGATAAAGATCTTCGTAGAATATGTAGGAACCAATATGATCATCCAGGTTCCTCTATTGGTTATTGAGCAGAGATGTGTCTCGATCATGTCTACATAGTTCTTGAACCCGTAGGGTCCGCACACTTAACGTTCGATGACGATTTGTATTATGAGTTATGTGATTTGATGTACCGAAGGTTGTTCGGAGTCCCGGATGAGATCACAGACATGACGAGGAGTCTCGAAATGGTCAAGACATAAAGATTGATATATTGGACGATGTTATTCAGACACCGGAAGTGTTCCGGATAGTTTCGGATAAAAGCGGAGTGCCGGAGGGGTTACCGGAACCCCCCTGGGAAGTAATGGGCCTTAGTGGGCCTTAGGGGAGAGAGAGGGCAGCAGCTAGGAGGTGAAACCCCCCAAGGGGAGTATGAATAGGACTAGGGGAGGGTGGCGTGGCCCCTCTTTCCCTCTCCCTCTCCCTCTCCTTCCTTCTTCTCCTACTTGGACTAGGAAAGGGGAGGACCGATTCCTACTTGGAGTAGGATTCCCCCCTTGGGCGCACCCCTTGTGGCCGGCCGGCCTCCTCCTCCCCTCCTTTATATACGGGGAAGGGGGGCACCCCATAGACACACAAGTTGATCTTTATCCGTGTGCGGTGCCCCCTCCACAGTTTTACACCTCGGTCATATTGTCGTAGTGCTTAGGCGAAGCCCTGCGTCGGTAACTTCATCATCACCGTCAACACACCGTCATGTTGACGGAAGTCACCCTCGGCCTCAGCTGGATCAAGAGTACGAGGGACGTCACCGAGATGAGCGTGTGTAGATCGTGGAGGTGCCGTGCGTTCACTACTTGATCAGTTGAATCGCGAAGACGTTCGACTACATCAACCGCGTTACTAAACGCTTCCGCTTTCGGTCTACGAGGGTACATAGACACACTCTCCCCTCTCCTTGCTATGCATCTCCTAGATAGATCTTGCGTGATTGTAGGTAAATTTTTTGAAATACTGCGTTCCCCAACAGTGGCATCCGAGCCAGGTCTATGCATAGATGTTATATGCACGAGTAGAACACAATGAGTTGTGGGCGATAATAGTCATACTGCTTACCAGCAACGTCTTACTTTGATTCGGTGGTATTGTTGGTGAAGCGGCCCGGACCGTCATTACATGACCGCATTCATGAGACTGGTTCTACCGACGTGCTTCGCACACAGGTGGCTGGCGGGTGTCTGTTTCTCCAACTTTAGTTGAATCGAGTTTGACTACGCCCGGTCCTTGTTGAAGGTTAAAACAGCACACTTGATGAAAAATCGTTGTGGTTTTGATGCGTAGGTAAGAACGGTTCTTGCTAGAAGCCCGTAGCAGCCACGTAAAACTTGCAACAACAAAGTAGAGGACGTCTAACTTGTTTTTGCAGGGCATGTTGTGATGTGATATAATTTGTTGTATGAGATGATCATGTTTTGTTAAAGTTATGGGCAACTAGAAGGAGCCTTATGGTTGTCTCTGTATTGCATAAGATGCAAGCGCTATATAATTGCTTTACTTTATCGCTATGCGATAGCAATAGTTGCAAAAGCAATAGTTGGTAAGACGACCATGTGATGACACGTTGATAAAAATCAAGATGATGGAGATCATGGTGTCATGCCAGTGACGATGGAGATCATGACGGTACTTTGGAGATGGAGATCAAAGGCACAAGCTGATGATGGCCATATCATGTCACATATTTGATTGCATGTGATGTTTATCTTTTATGCATCTTATTTTGCTTAGTACGGCGGTAGCATCATAAGATGATGCCTCACTAAATTTCAAGGTATAAGTGTTCTCCCTGAGTATGCACCGTTGCGACAGTTCATCGTGCCGAGACACCACGTGATGATCGGGTGTGATAAGCTCTACGTTCACATACAACGGGTGCAAGCCAGTTTTGCACACGCTGGAATTACTCAGGTTAAACTTGACGAGCCTAGCATATGGAAATATGGCCTCGGAACACTGAGACTGAAAGGTCGAATGTGAATCATATAGTAGATATGATCAACATAGTGATGTTCACCATTGAAAACTACTCCATCTCACGTGATGATCGGACATGGTTTAGTTGATATGAATCACGTGATCATTTAGATGACTAGAGGGATGTCTATCTAAGTGGGAGTTCTTAAGTAATATGATTAATTGAACTTTAATTTATCATGAACTTAGTCCTGATAGTATTTGCAAATTATGTTGTAGATCAATAGCTCGCGTTATAGCTCCCCGTTTATTTTTGATATGTTCCTAGCGAAAAATAAGTTGAAAGATGATAGTAGCAATGATGCGGACTGGATCCGTGATCTGAGGATTATCCTCATTGCTGCACAGAAGAATTATGTCCTTGATGCACCGCTAGGTGATGGACCTATTGCAGGAGCAGATGCAGACGTTATGAACGTTTGGCAAGCTCGGTATGATGACTACTTGATAGTTTAGTGCGCCATGCTTTACGGCTTAGAAGCGGGACTTAAAAATGTTTTGAATGCCACAGAGCATATAAGATGTTCCAAGAGCTGAAATTGGTATTTCAGACTCATGCCCGAGTCGAGAGGTATGAGACCTCTGACAAGTACTTTGCCTATAAGATGGAGGAGAATAGCTCAACCAGTGAGCATGTGCTCAGAATTTCTGAGTACTACAATCGCTTGAATCAAGTGGGATTTAATCTTCCAGATAAGATAGTGATTGATAGAGTTCTCTAGTCACTATCACGAAGTTACTGGAACTTAGTGATGAACTATAATATGCAAGGGATGACAAAAACGGTTCCCGAGCTCTTCACGATGCTAAAATCGGCGAAGGTAGAAATCAAGAAAGAGCATCAAGTGTTGATGGTTAACAAGACCACTAGTTTCAAGAAAAGGGGCAAAGGAAAAGAAAAGGAACTTCAAGAAAGAATGGCAAGCAAGTTGCCACACCCAGGAAGAAGCCCAAGTCTGGACCTAAGCCTGCAACTGAGTGCTTCTACTGAAAGGGACTGGTCACTGGAAGCGGAACTACCCCAAGTATTTGACGGATAAGAAGGATGACAAAGTGAAAGGTATATTTGATATACATGTTATTGATGTGTACTTTACTAGTGTTCATAGTAACCCCAGGGTATTTGATACCAGTTTAGTTGCTATGATTAGTAACTCGAAACAGGAGTTACAAAATGAACAGAGACTAGTTGAGGGCGAGGCAACGATGTGTGTTGGAAGTGATTCCAAGGTTGATAAGATCACCATCGCATATTCCCTCTACCTTCGGGATTAGTGTTGAACCTAAAATAAATGTTATGTGGTGTTTGAGTTGAGAATGAATATGATTGGATCGTGTTTATTGCAATACAATTATTCATTTAAGTCAAAGAATAATTTTTGTTCTATTTACATGAATAAAACCTTCTATGGTCATACACTTAATATAAATGGTTTATTGAATCTCGATCGTAGTGATACACATATTCATAATATTGATGCTAAAAGATGCAAAGTTGATAATGATAGTGCAACATACTTGTGGCACTGCCGTTTAGGTCATATTGGTGTAAAGCGCATGAAGAAACTCCATGCGGATGGACTTTTGGAGTCACTTGATTATGAATCACTTGATTCTTGCGAACCATGCCTCATGGGCAAGATGACTAAGACTCCATTCTCCGGAACAATGGAGCGAGCCACTTACTTATTGGAAATAATACAAACTGATGTATGCGGTCCGATGAGTGTTGAGGCTCGCGGTGGGTATCGTTATTTTCTGACCTTCATAGATGATTTGAGCAGATATGGGTATATCTACTTAATGAAACATAAGTCTGAAACATTTGAAAATGTTCAAAGAATTTTCAGAGTGAAGTGGAAAATCATCGTAACAAGAAAATAAAGTTTCTATGATCTGATCGTGGAGACGAAATATTTGAGTTACGAGTTTGGCCTTCAGTTGAAACAATGTCGAATAGTTTCGCAACTCATGCCACCTAGAATACCACAGCGTAATGGTGTGTCTGAACATCGTAACCGTACTTTATTAGATATGGTGCAATCTATGGTGTCTCTTACCGATTTACCACTATCGTTTTGGGGTTATGCATTAGAGACAGCTGCATTCACATTAAATAGGGCACCGTCTAAAAATCCATTGAGATGACACCGTATGAACCGTGGTTTAGCAAGAAACCTAAGTTGTCGTTTCTTAAAGTTTGGGGTTGCGATGCTTATGTGAAAAAATTTCAGCCTGATAAGCTCAAACCCAAATCGGAGAAGTGCATCTTCATAGGATACCCAAAAGAAACTGTTGGGTACACCTTCTATCACAGATCCGAAGACAAGATATTCGTTGCTAAGAATGGATCCTTTCTAGAGAAGGAGTTCCTCTCGAAAGAAGTGAGTGGGAGGAAAGTAGAACTTGATGAGGTAATTGTACCTTCTCCCTTATTGGAAAGTAGTTCATCACAGAAATTAGTTCCAGCGATTCCTACACCAATTAGTGAGGAAGCTAATGATGATGATCATGAAACTTCTGATCAAGTTACTACCGAACCTCGTAGGTCAACCAGAGTAAGATCCACACCAGAGTGGCACGGTAATCCTGTTCTGGAGGTCATGTTACTTGACCATGACGAACCTACGAACTATGAGGAAGCGATGATGAGCCCAGATTCCGCGAAATGACTTAAGGCCATGAAATCTGAGATGGGATCCATATATGAGAACAAAGTATGGACTTTGATTGACTTGCCCGATGATTGGTGAGCCATTAAGAATAAATGGATCTTCAAGAGGAAGATGAATGCTGATAGTAGTGTTACTATCTACAAAGCTCGAATTTTTGCAAAAGGTTTTCGACAAGTTTAAGGTGTTGACTACGATGAGATTTTCTCACTTGTATCGATGCTTAAAAGTCTGTCTGAATCATGTTAGCAGTTGCCGCATTTTATTAACTCTGGCAAATGGATATCAAAACTACATTCCTTAATGGATTTATTAAAAAAGAGTTGTATATGATGCAACCATAAGGTTTTGTCAATCCTAAAGGTGCTAACAAAGTGTGCAAGCTCCAGCGATCCATCTATGAGCTGGTGCAAGCATCTCGGAGTTGGAATATACGCTTTGATGAGTTGATCAAAGCATATAGTTTTATACAGACTTTTGGAGAAGCCTGTATTTACAAGAAAGTGAGTGGGAGCTATGTAGCATTTTCGATATTATATGTGGATGACATATTGTTGATCGGAAATGATACTGAATTTCTGGATAGCATAAAAGGATACTTGAATAAGAATTTATCAATGAAAGACCTCGGTGAAGCTGCTTACATATTAGGCATCAAGATCTATAAAGATATATCAAGACGCTTGATAAGACTTTCAGTGAGTACATACCTTGATAAGATTTTGAAGAATTTCAAAATGGATCAGTCAAAGAAGGAGTTCTTGCCTGAATTGTAAGGTGTGAAGTTGAGTAAAGACTCAAAACCCGACCATGGCAAAAAAATAGAAAGCGAATGAAAAGGCATTCCCTATGTCTCAGTCATAGGTTCTATAAAGTATGTTATGCTGTGTATCAGACCTATTGTATACCTTAGCATGATTTTGGCAAGGGAGTACAATAGTGATCTAGGAGTAGATCACTGAACAATGGTCAAAATTATCCTTAGAGGACTAAGGAAATATTTCTCGGTTATGGAGGTGATAAAAGAGTTCGTCATAAAGAGTTACGTTGATGCAAGCTTTGACACCAATCTGGATGACTCTGAGTCTCGATCTGGATACATATTGAAAATAGGAGCAATTAGCTAGAGTAGCTCCATGCAGAGCATTGTAGACATAGAAATTTGCAAAATACATAACAGATCTGAATGTGGCAGATCTGTAGACTAAAACTTCTCTCACAGGCAAAACATGATCACACCTTATTACTCTTGGGTGTTAATCACGTTGCAATGTGAACTAGATTATTGACTCTAGTGCAAGTGGGAGACTGAATGAAATATGCCCTAGAGGCAACAATAAAGTTATTAGTTTATTTCCTTATATCATGATAAATGTTTATTATTCATGCTAGAATTGTATTAACCGGAAACTTGATACATGTGTGAATACATAGAAAAAACAAAGTGTCCATAGTATGCCTCTACTAGACTAGCTCGTTAATCAAAGATGATAAGTTTCCTAGCCATGGACATGTGTTGTCATTTGATGAACGGGATCACATCATTAGACAATGATGTGATGGACTAGAACCATCCGTTAGCTTAGCACTATGATCGTTTAGTTTATTGCTATTGCTTTCTTCATGACTTATACATGTTCCTATGACTATGAGATTATGCAACTCCTGAATATCGGAGGAACACTTAGTGTGCTATCAAACGTCACAACGTAACTGGGTGATTATAAATATGCTCTACAGGTGTCTCCGATGGTGTTTGTTGAGTTGGCATAGATCGAGATTAGGATTTGTCACTCCGATTCTCGGAGAGGTATCTCTAGCCCCTCTCAGTAATGCACATCACTATAAGCTTTGCAAGCAATGTGACTAATAAGTTAGTTGTGGGATGATGCATTACAGAACGAGTAAAGAGACTTGCCGGTGATGAGATTGAACTAGGTATGATGATACCGACGATCGAATCTCAGGCAAGTAGCATACCAATGACAAAGGGAACAACGTATGTTGTTATGCGGTTTGACCGATAAAGATTGTAAGTGCATCTAGTGCCCCTTAGTGATTTTGGTGTATTGAAGACTTATAGGTTAAGGGACTAATGTGTTTGTGAGTGTACATAGGTCTATAAGTCTATGAGGAGTTTGATATTTACAGGAAAAGTCGACCCCTAAAAATGAATATCTTCGACTGAAGATTTTGGTATTTCTGAAGACTTTGAAAGTGAAGAAATTGGTGTGTCCGTGAAGACTTGATATTCATGCGAGGAATATGAAGCTTGAAGACTTTCGTTTTCATAGTTTTGTTTCTCTCTTTCTTGAGTCATAGGAAACACTGTACTGTTAAAGGGGGTCGAGGAAATACTAAAGAAAAATTTCCATGTGATGCTCAACTCAAAATCCTACACCTACCAATCCCTTCGAGTGAAGCCATTGGAAATCTCATACAGTTCAGTCAATTTCTTTAGTGACAAAGACGAAGTTCTTCTGGTCTCTGAGGAATTTGTCCTGACTAAGGAGTTAGGAATTCGCCAGTGCGGATTGCCTACACAGTGAGGAACATGATAGCCCTGAGGATTTTGCTACTCAAAATTCCGACCGTTGCTGTGCTATGCGCCAGTTGTCCCAAAATATCTATCCACCTAACGGTCATATCATTGAAGGGCACTTATGTCTTATCATGTCGGGCTGCTCCCTAGGCTATAAATAGCCGCCCCCTACAACCACTAGCTGGTTGGCTGCTTCGAGAGAAACTGACACTTGTCATTTGAGAGCAACCCATCCTCTGAGGACTTTGAGCGAAAATCATCAAGTGAGGAAAAACCAAAAACCCCAAACCCAAACACCTACAAACCCCAAGTGATTGAGCATCACTGAAGATATTGATCCTGAGTGGATCCGACGCTTGTTACCTTTGAAGACTGTGCTTCTTCCAGACGGTTAGGCGTCATGGTCTAGAGCATCCAAGAGGAATTGTGGATCGCCGAGTGACCGAGTTTGTGAAGGTTTGGAAGTCGCCTGAAGACTTACCACAAGTGATTGGACGAGGTCTGTGTGACCTTAGTTCAAGGAGAATACGGTGAGGACTGGGTGTCTTGGACTAAGTGTCCTTGACTCGGTGTCCGAGACTGTGTGTCCTCGAGTTTAAATACTCAGCCACTCCAACCAGAAGTACAACTGAGACAGCAGTTGGAACTGATCTACCAAATCATTGTCTTCACTAAGCTTACTGGTTCTATTCCCTCAACTCTTTCATTTCCTCATAACTGTGTTGTGTGTTTGTTCATATCTGTGTTTGAAGACTTTGACTGAAGACTTTCTCAATTTCCTCAGTTCAATTTCTTCAATCTGTTTGTCTTCATCCTGTGTTATCATGTGCTTACGCTTCCTGTACTCTGTGCCTGTCTTTATTTCATCATGATGACTATGCTTGTATTCTGTTATGTTTACTTTTGAGTACTTATTCCGTTGCTAGTAGTTCTTTGCTAAGGAATTTCCTCACCGGCAAATTCCTCAGTGAAGAATTTCATAAAAATCGCCTATTCACCCCCCTCTAGTCGATATAACGCACTTTCAATTGGTATCAGAGCGAGGTACTCCCTTGTTCTGTGTGATTTTGGTTTAACAGCCTGGAGTTTTAGTTATGTCGACTGCAGGTACGACGAAGGTGACATGCCCCATCTTTGACGGTCACGAGTATCCCAAGTGGAAGGCCATGATGAAGAAATGCCTCATGGCGATGAACAGCGAGTTGTGGACCGTCACAGAGATTGGCCTGACTGATCTGTGCAAGATGGCGGATGCTGATGACATTCGCAAGTATACTCTTCTCAACCTCATGGCGAAGGATGTCATTTGCTCCAGTCTGTCACAAAATCAGTTTAGGAATATCATGCATCTCGATCATGCGAAGCTCATCTAGGACAGTCTCTCTGAGGTCTATGAAGGTCATCGAACCTGTCATGATCCTTGGTTTGAGGACTTCAAGGAATCTCTCAAAACGATGACATTCGAACCAGAATCATCATCTTCTGCATCATGCCTCATGGCAAAAGATGCTGAGGATGATCAACCTAAAGCCACTGAGTGGGTCCTCGATAGTGGATGTACAAACCACATGACTGGTGACAAGAATCTATTGATGGATGCTCCGTTATCTCCGTCGCATCTGAAGCATATCATCTTTGCTGACAAAGGCAAAAGTTAGGTATTGGGTCTAGGTAAGGTTGCGATTACAAAGGATCGACACATGGACAAAGTCATGCTTGTTGAGTCCTTAGGATACAACCTTATGTCTGTCTCAATGCTTTGTGATCTTGATATGGTTGTTGTCTTTGGCAAGTACCGTTGTGTTGTGGTTATGGAAGCTGACAATTCCAAAGTCTTCGAAGGCTTTAGGAGAGGAGATCTGTATATTGTTGATTTCTCTACAGGACCACAACCAGCCGTGTGCTTACTTGCAAAAGCTTCAGAAGGCTGGCTCTGGCATCGACGACTTGGTCATGCAGGCATGAGGAATTTGCACACGCTTGCAAAGAAGAAGCATGTCATTGGCATCGAGAATGTCAAATTCCTCAAGGATCACCTATGCGGAGCCTGTGAAGCTGGGAAGATGACGAAGGCCAAGCATCCAGCGGAGACTATCATGACCACCACTCGCCCGTTTGAATTGCTTCACATGGATCTCTTTGGTCCTAATCATTATTCTGCTATTTCAAATGAAGCATCTCAATATGGCTTTGTTATTGTTGATGATTATTCTCGCTATACATGGGTACACCTTGTTACTTACAAACATGAAGTGCAGGAAGTCTTCAAACGATTTTCCTCGAGGGCTTCAACCAACTTTGGTGTGAAGATCAAGCACATCATAAGTGACAATGGCACTGAGTTCAAGAATTCTGGTCTCGATGACTATCTTGATGAACTTGGTATTACTGATGAGTTATCTGCTCCCTACACTCCTCAGCAGAATGGCGTCATGGAGCGCAAGAACATGACTCTTGCTGAGATGGCTCGCACTATGCTTGATGAATACAAAATGCCTCGTCGTTTCTGGACTGAGGCAATTGATACTGCGTGCCACATCATCAACAGAGTATATCTTCAAAAATTCTTCAAAAAGACTGCCTATAAACTCCTCACTGATAAGAAACCCAATGTAAGTTATTTCAAAGTCTTCGATGCTAAATGTTGGATTAGAGATCCTCATCACAACTCAAAATTTGCACCGAAAGTACATGAAGGTTTTATGCTTGGTTACGGAAAGGACTTGCACACCTACAGAGTCTTCAACAAAATTCTTCACAAAGTTGTTGAAACTGTAGATGTGCGGTTCGATGAAACTAATGGCTCGCAAAGAGAGCACCTACCTACTGTGATAGATGAACCAGCACCTGAGGAAACTATCAAGTTCAAGGCTACTGAGGATGTCATTCCTACTGAAGAATCTGCTGAAGAATTCATTCCAGAACATGAAGAACGTCGAGCTAATGCACCTAAAGAAAATGGTGCTGAAGAAAACGTTGATCAAACTCTTCAATGACAACCAGCTCATCCTCGCATTGCAAAAGAAGTGCAAGTTGAAAAGATCATCAATGACATCAAAGCGCCAGGTCCTCTCACATGCTCAAAAGCTTCACATTTGTCTAATTTTTGTGGGCAGTATGCTTTTGTCTCTATTACAGATCCCACTAAGGTAGATGAAGCATTTCTGGAGCCTGAGTGGATTCAGGCCATGCAAGAAGAATTACATCAGTTTGAGCTCAACAATGTCTGGGAACTGGTCAAACGTCCAGATCCTCGCAAGCACAATATCATCGGCACAAAGTGGATCTACCGCAACAAGCAAGATGAAAATGGCCTTGTGGTGAGGAATAAGGCACGACTTGTAGCTCAAGGCTACACACAGGTTGAAGGAATTGATTTCGATGAAACTTTTGCACCTGTTCCTAGACTTGAGGCTATTCGCATATTAATTGCTTATGCTAACCATCATGATATCACTTTATATCAAATGGATGTGAAAAGTGCATTCCTCAATGGTAAGCTTGAGGAAGAAGTATATGTTGCTCAACCCCCAGGTTTTGAAGATCCAAAGAATCCTGACAAAGTCTTCAGACTCAACAAGGCCCTCTATGGCATCAAGCAGGCCCCACGGGCTTGGTATGATACCTTGAAGGAACTCCTCATGAAGAAAGGCTTCAAACCCGGTTCACTCGACCCTACTCTTTTCACTAAATCTTATGATGATGAACTGTTTGTGTGCCAAATATATGTTGATGATATTATCTTTGGCTGTACTGACCAACGTTATAGTGATGAATTTGCCTATATGATGAGTGAAGAATATCAAATGTCTAGGATGGGAGAGTTGAAATTCTTCTTAGGTCTTCAAATTTGTCAACAACACAATGGCATATTCATATCTCAGGAGAAATACCTCAAGGATGTACTGAGGAAATTTGGCATGCAAGATTGCAAAGGCATCAAAATTCCTATGCCCACAAATGGCCATCTGTGCACTGATGAAAATGGTATTGACTTTGATCATAAGGTATACCGCTCCATGATAGGTTCCTTATTGTACTTATGTGCATCTAGGCCAGATATAATGCTTAGTGTTTGCATGTGTGCCCAATTTCAAGCTACATCGAAGGAATCACACCATAAGGCTGTGAAGCATATTCTTCGATATCTAGCTCACACACCAACACTTGGATTATGGTACCCCAAGGGCTCGGCTTTTGATCTTGTTGGATATTCTGACTCTGATTATGCTGGTGATCGTGTGGATCGCAAGTCAACATCTGGTACATGTCGTTTCCTCGGACGATCTTTGGTCTGTTGGTCCTCGAAGAAACAGAACTGCGTATCACTATCTACTGCTGAAGCTGAGTACATTGCCGCTGGTTCTTGCTGTGCCCAATTGCTATGGATGAAGCAAACTCTCAAGGACTACGGCGTCAACATGAAGAATGTGCCTCTCTTCTGTGACAATGAGAGTGCCATCAAGATTGCTCACAACCCAGTTCAGCACTCGAAGACAAAGCACATTCAGATTCATCATCATTTTCTTCGTGATCATGTGTTGAAGAGCGACATTTCTATTGAGCATGTGAAGACTGAAGAACAGCTAGCCAATATCTTCACAAAGCCCTTGGATGAGAAGAGATTTAGCAAGTTGCGGTGTGAGCTAAATATCCTAGAATCTTCAAATGTTCTTTGAAAAGGACACTCATCCTAACACTTATGCAAAATTGATGACTTAGATGTGCAACACATGAAGAAATATTTTTCTTCAATCAATGAAGAATAACACTCTTAGTGTGAAGAAATTAACAAAGAATTTGATTCTCAGAACCCTACGATAATTGTACGCGGTGTCTGAAATCATCATTCTTATACGGTGGGTCATGCCACCACCAAAAGTTGAAATTCCTCAATTATTCATATTCTTCAACTTTGCATAGCCTTCACTGGTTCCGTCGTTTTTCTTCATTGGCTATATATATATGAGTTTATGTCCTCTACAACATTCACTTATTGCTATTTCTTCAAGTTGGTTTTCTGCTAAGTGAATGCGATCGGACCCTTCCCCTCTATGCTTTACTCAACCCAAACTGTTCACAAATTCTTCATGTGCGTTCTATTTGAAACTCGTTCAAAATCTTCACTGTGTCCTTGTCAGCTGAAGAAATTGCGAACGGAACTTTAAAACCTATCTTATCTAAGTTTTTGGCTTTGCCGCTCAAACCGTTCCGCATCCCACGATACACTTATCCACTCACCCATGATCTAACACGATCTCCACCTCTCACTACGTGGGTGACACATGTCATGCGAATGAGAAGGGTCAGGGGCACGTTCGTCCAATTTCTTCGGGCGAGCAGTTTTTCACCGTGGCTATAAATACCCCTCCTTCCCTTCCTCACTTCTTTTACTCCGCTCGACCTCTCTCTCCAGCTCGAGCTTCTCAAACCCTAGCGCCGCCGCTACTTCATCGCCACCGGTGAGGAAGAGCTTCACTGCCTCGACTTCGTCGCCGACGTACTCGCACCGACCACGGAAATCTTCACTCTGCCGCCGCCGTAGCCGTCTTCCTCTGCCAAGTTAGGGCGTGGAAGATCTGCACAGACGAACTTCACATCTCCTCACTCCAGTTCGTCGTGTTCTTCGTCCAGGGTAATTAAAAGTTACTTTTACTACCCTCGTTGATTCAAATGATTATCTTCAAAAGTGTTTTTCTTCATAGATTCACACACTAAAACACCTCACATATTATCCGTTCTTGATTCGTTTCTCTAAGCCATGATTTTCTTCAAGATTCCTCAAATGTGTGGATTTTTAATCTACACATCTTTGGAACCTAAGACAAAGAAAGCTTAGCGAAATTCTTCAAGACTCATCTAGTCAACTTCCTCAAACTTGCTCTTTTTGAAAAACCTTCTGAGAACGCATATGACCTCTCCAAATTCCTCGTAACTATACTCTATTCACAGGTACACATGTCAGCTGCTGAATCACTAGGTTCTCATCAACTTAACTCATTTGCAGCATTCCTCGAAGAAAAGTTGCATACTTCTTCAGAGAATTCGATTGTTCAAATTCCTCAACTGAAGAAAATGGCTGATGGTAAAAGGCCACAGAAGGGAGGAAAGAGGCCTGAGGTAAATACAACGTTTGAGATCCCTGATGACATATATGCTGGGTACTGCACACCTACTGAGGAAACCAAGAATGAGCGCAAAGTGCGCAAACAGAGGATAGAGAGGAGATGGGCAAGAGAATGGAGGGAGTACAGATATGTCACTCCTAAGTACATGAATAAATTCGCACTCAATCCTCCATGCCCAAGAGCTCCATTGGCACCTGGCTAAATAGCAGATCCCACCAGCCTCAAGCGCGGTGAGGACTATCCTGATGAATGGGCCAAGCGCCAAACCAAGTTGGCTAAGAAAGCCAGAGAAGCAGTGAGGAAATTCAATGAAGACTCTGCCGCTGCTGCTGCCTTTGCTGAGGCCTCTGCTGTCAAGCCAAAGAAGGCTATGTCTAAGAAGCCTGCACGCAGGCTAAGTTCCTCAGCAATGCCCTCACGGCCAGAATCATCAAAGCCCTCACGGCCAATTCCTCATGCTGCTCCTGTTCCTCCAAAGTCCTCAGCTCCTCCGCCAAAGCCTTCAGCTGTTCCGACCAAATCCTCAGCACCTGTGCATCTCGCTTTGTGCCAAAGGACTGCCGGTATCTCCATTGCCTCAGGTGTCTCAGCTAGTTCCTCAGCTGCACCAAGTTCCTCAGCTGGCCCCTCACTTCTGAAGACAAAGGCCACTGCTGGATGAGGTCCTCGCCCAAGTCCTCAAAAGAAGCAAGTCGCTTTCCAAGTGCCGTCTGATGAAGACGAAGCTGATGATGAACTTGCAGAAATCATCAGAGACAGGCAAGTCAGGGCCGCTAGAGCCAAAGGATCAGAAGTGCCACTGCTTTTGGACCCCAAGCTGATCCTCGACTACATTGATGATTGGCACAAGGACCCCAACACTCCCTTGCCTGACTTCAAGCTGACTCCTGGCCAGAGTCACATGCTGACCCACTTCATTCAAGAAGAAAAGTGGAAATTTGAGAAGGCCAGGCAGATCAAGAAAGCGCAGTACAAGAAAGAGCTCTATCTGAAGAAAAACGTTGTCTCTATGACAACTGAAGAACTTGTCGCAATTCATACTGAGATTAAGAAACTCAATGATAACTTTGATGCATATCACTCTGATTGGCTTGGAGCCAAGGTTCGTTTTGTGAAACTTACGGATAACTTCACTTCCAATGTTGCAGCCCCAACGCAACAGGAAAATCCTCAAGCTGAAGCATCTGCTCAGCCTACTGAAGAAAATGCTAGCACCGCTGATGATAATCAGGCTGCTGAAGATAATGTGAGTTCCAGGGCTGATGACTGCATTCCAGCCGCTGAAGAAATTGCCAGGGCACTCACTAGTGGTGTGCCTGAAGAAACTGAAGAACTCAGGGCAACTGCATCAGTTTTGCCTGAAGAAAATCAACCAGATTCCTCAGCTGCTCCTGCACCAACTTCAACTCCAATCCTTCCATCTGCATCAGATATAAAGAAGACCAAGGCTGCAGAGCATGCTGCAGTGAAGAAAAGGAAAGCATCAGCTGCTTCAGATTCTTCAGCTCCGAAGAAAATGAAGCCTATGACAAGTTCGTTTGCAAATCCGATTGATGCTGTTCCCATCTCAACCAGACCATCAAAGGACCTTGTTCCTTTTGATGAAGAATATGTGATCCCCAGCGGATCTGATGAAGAAACTCCTTGTGTTGCTTCGTCTGAACCATTGGATGAAGAAATTGAAGTGGATGTGATCCCTTCAACACCTATCATCTCCTCGCCTATGCCTCAGTTCACAGCTGAAGAGGCTGGCGTTGAAGAAATGGAAGATGAAGATGTGGACATTGGCTGCTCCACACCCATAATCAGTGATGAATTCTGGGAAAGTTAGCATCCAAACTCACCCATGTTCACCCCTCTATAGCAAATTCCTCAGTCCCCCACACAAACTGTACACATGGGCTCTGAAGAAACTCATCCCAATGCATCTGTCCATGAGGAAATTCCAGCCACTAGCGCTGAAGAAACTGCTGCTCCTGAACAACCAACGACGCAGACTGCCACTGAGGAGGAACCAGAAATTCGTCAGCCTGAAGAACCTGCGATTGAGATTCCTGAGGTCGTATGCAACTCACTGACACTCCTCTGCCGAAGCCAAATGATCCTTTCTCACGCAAGCAAAATTTCAAGGCTGATGATTTCTTTGGCGAGCACGTATTCTTCGAAGATTACAACCCATATGACTCTGCTCGCATTAGGAAGAGGCGTTTCTGGACTGCTAGTCAAGCCAATTTCTATTCCTCAGTGATGTCCAACAAGGAGAAGATCTTCTACCATGAGCATATTCCTCACGTGGATATGGAATCTCTGCCGTGCTTCGCACCAGTCCTCAGTGTTCTTCACGATGCTGGACTGCTCAACTTTTGCTCTGACATCCGCGATTGGAATGAAGAACTGATTCTTCAATTCTATGCAACGTTGCACATCACCGGAGATGCTGAAGATGTGAATTCATGGGTGCTGGACTGGATGTCTGAAAACACTCACTACACTGCACCAGCCTCTGAATTGCTTCGTGCTCTACCACTCAGCCCCCCCTTGAAGAAGCTCGCTGCATCTACAGTGAACCTGAGCTCACACATCATTACATGCAGGTGCTGATGAAGCCTTTGAAACCAGGTCAGGCACCTCGAACCAAATTCCTCGTGAAGGAATTGCTGTACGTGACCAGAACTGTCTATCGTATTCTTACAAGGACAATTAGTCCCATCAAAGGCCACGACTCATCTGATGAGGAAATTGTTGGCATCATGAAGAATCTAGTATTCAACATCGTTCATGGAATTCCTGTCAATTATCACGATTTCTTCATGAGGACTATGGCCAATGTTGCACTGTCTCCGTTTGAGCTGAAGCCTTATGCACCTTGGATTATGAGATTCCTCAGGACAAGGTCTTCACTCAACTACAAAGCTGGTTTCCAGAATCACCTCAGCTACTTGCCCCCAATTGAAGTCCTCAAGCAGACATATTCCTCAGTTGATGGAAAGGGCAAGGCACCAGCTGTAATAGATGAAGGCATTCGTCCATTGGATGGTCAGTTTCGCAAAGCTGCATCTTATTCCACCAATGATGACTCTGCCACACATGACTCTGCCAATGCACCTAAGTCCACTCCTCAAGCCACTGCTCCGCGCGTGATGACTGACCGTGAACTTCTGCTTAGTCTTCACCAGAAGGTGGATCGAAATCACAAATGGGTTAAGCGTCAGTTTGGTTCATTTCTTCACAACATGACTGCCACACACAATGCAGTGAAGAAAAACCACTAATACCTCCATCAAGTCTTCGGTCGCACCTGGGCAATCCTGTCACATCTGTATGGTGAAGAAGATCTGAAGAACATGGGTCTCAAAGAAGATTTTGACTGGTCTGCACCTCCACCGAAGAAATTCAAGAAGGTCCAAGTTCCTTCTCTGGTGGCCAGCTCATTTTCTTCATCGCGCGACACTGATGAACATGAAGATTTGGATGACACTGCGTCAGGCCTTACATCAACCATTCGATGACAAAGGGGGAGAAATATGAGTTAGTCTTCAAGCGGGTCTACTATATGGGTGTTTTTTTATTTGCTAAGTTACAACTCTCGTTCTTCTGAAACTTTATTGGATCGAGTTGTAATCTTAAACACGATGGTGCTCTGATACTTTTGATGCACTGTGCTCTGATACTTTTGATGCACTATTCTGCATGCTTATTCCTCGTTAATATTATTGCATGCATGCTAAATTTCATCAGGCACCATATTTCATCATGCATTTCAAATTCTTCATATTATATGTTAAATGCATGTATGAATTACAAGATATAGGGGGAGATCCCCATGATTCAACTCTTCAAGTGTGCAATGCTTCAAAGGCAAATTCCTCACTATGCACATCTTCAGGGGGAGTTCTTCTATATCTTGCAATCAAATTCCTCAATATCAGTAGTTACACTTCATATGTTTATCCCCGTTGAAAACTTAACCTATATTGTCATCAATCACCAAAAAGGGGGAGATTGTAAGTGCATCTAGTGCCCCTTAGTGATTTTTGTGTATTGAAGACTTATAGGTTAAGGAACTAATGCGTTTGTGAGTGTACACAGCTCTATAAGTCTATGAGGAGTTTGATATTTACAGGAAAAGTCGACCCCTAAAAATGAATATCTTCGACTGAAGATTTTGGTATTTCTGAAGACTTTCATGAAGACTTTGAAAGTGAAGAAATTGGTGTGTCCGCGAAGACTTGATATTCATGCGAGGAATATGAAGCTTGAAGACTTTCGTTTTCATAGTTTTGTTTCTCTCTTTCTTGAGTCATAGGAAACACCGTACTGTTAAAGGGGGTCGAGGAAATACTAAAGAAAAATTTCCATGTGATGCCCAACTCAAAATCCTACACCTACCAATCCCTTCGAGTGAAGCCATTAGAAATCTCATACAGTTCAGTCAATTTCTTCAGCGACAGAGACGAAGTTCTTCTGGTCTCTGAGGAATTTGTCCTGACTAAGGAGTTAGGAATTCGCCAGTGCGGATTGCCTACACAGTGAGGAACATGATAGCCCTGAGGATTTTGCTACTCAAAATTCCGACCGTTGCTGTGCTATGCGCCAGCTGTCCCAAAATATCTATCCACCTAACGGTCATATCATTGAAGGGCATTTATGTCTTATCATGTCGGGCTGCTCCCTAGGCTATAAATAGCCGCCCCCTACAACCACTATCTGGTTGGCTGCTCCGAGAGAAACTGACACTTGTCATTTGAGAGCAACCCATCCTCTAAGGACTTTGAGCGAAAATCATCAAGTGAGGAAAAACCAAAAACCCAAAACCCAAACACCTACAAACCCCAAGTGATTGAGCATCACTGAAGAGATTGATCCTGAGTGGATCCGACGCTTGTTACCTTTGAAGACTGTGCTTCTTCCAGACGGTTAGGCGTCATGGTCTAGAGCATCCAAGAGGAATTGTGGATCGCCGAGTGACCGAGTTTGTGAAGGTTTGGAAGTCGCCTGAAGACTTACCACGAGTGATTGGACGAGGTCTGTGTGACCTTAGTTCAAGGAGAATACGGTGAGGACTGGGTGTCTTGGACTAAGTGTCCTTGACTCGGTGTCCGAGACTGTGTGTCCTCGAGTTTAAATACTCAGCCACTCCAACCAGAAGTACAACTGAGACAGCAGTTGGAACTGGTCTACCAAATCATTGTCTTCACCAAGCTTACTGGTTCTATTCCCTCAACTCTTTCATTTCCTCATAACTGTGTTGTGTGTTTGTTCATATCTGTGTTTGAAGACTTTGACTGAAGACTTTCTTAATTTCCTCAGTTCAATTTTTCAGTCTGTTTGTCTTCATCCTGTGTTATCCTGTGCTTACGCTTCCTATACTCTGTGCCTGTCTTCATTTCATCATGATGACTATGCTTGTATTCTGTTATGTTTACTTTTGAGTACTTATTCCGCTGCTAGTAGTTCTTCGCTAAGAATTTCCTCACCGGCAAATTCCTCAGTGAAGAATTTCATAAAAATCGCCTATTCACCCCCCTCTAGTCGATATAACGCACTTTCAAAGATCTTCGTAGAATATGTAGGAATCAATATGAGCATCCAAGTTACGCTATTGGTTATTGTTCGGAGATGTGTCTCGGTCATGTCTACATAGTTCTCGAACCCGTAGGGTCCGCACGCTTAACGTTCGATGACGATTTGTATTATGAGTTATGTGATTTGATGTACCGAAGGTTGTTCGGAGTCCCGGATGAGATCACGGACATGACAAGGAGTCTGAAAATGGTTAAGACATAAAGATTGTTATATTGGACCATGTTTTTCGGACACCAAAAGTGTTCCGAAAAGTTTCGGATAAAACTGGAGTGCCGGAGGGGTTACTGGAACCCCCCAGGGAAGTAATGGGCCTTAGTGGACCATAGGGGAGAGAGAGGGCAGCATCCAGGAGGTGCCCCCCAAGGGGAGTCCGAATAGGACTAGGGGAGGGGGGGGGGGCGGCCCCTCTTTCTCTCTCCCTCTCCTTCTTCTCCTACTTGGACTAGGAAAGGGGGGACCGATTCCTACTTGGAGTAGGATCCCCCCCTTGGGCGCGCCCCTTGTGGCCGGCCGGCCTCCTCCTCCCCTCCTTTATATATGGGCGAGGGGGCACCCCATAGACACACAAGTTGATCTTTAGCCATGTGCGGTGCCCCCCTCCACAGTTTTATACCTCTGTCATATTGTCGTAGTGCTTAGGCGAAGCCCTGCGTCGGTAACTTCATTATCACCGTCACCACACCGTCGTGCTGACGGAACTCACCCTCCGCCTCAGCTGGATCAAGAGTACGATGTACGTCACCGAGCTGAACGTGTGCAGATCGCGGAGGTGCCGTGCGTTCGGTACTTGATCAGTTGAATCGCGAAGACGTTCTACTACATCAATCGCGTTACTAAACACTTCCACTTTCGGTCTACATGGGTACGTAGACACACTCTCCCCTCTCATTTGCTATGCATATCCTAGATAGATCTTGCATGATCGTAGGTAATTTTTTTGAAATACTGGGTTCCCCAACACTAGCTGCTGCATCTCTGTAAGATCTTCGGTTACATGACCATCCAGCTTTTGAAGAGCCTTGATCAAGTTTTTCCGTCTATGCATAGATGCCCTTGGGTGGAAGAAGTGGGTATTATGATCTCCCTCCGATAGCCATTGTACTATGGATCGTTGTCTCCACATAAGTTCTTCCCGCAAATATAGCTCGATCAGTCCATCATTGATCTTAACCTCCACATGACTCGGTCCAGCTCTGTCCGGACTGCTACGCAACCTTTCCAACTCTTTTTTCAGCATTCGGATTTCACCTCGAACACTACCGAATGTTGCTTTGCTCTAGTCTCCTAGGTTACCCCAAGTGCTTCTAGCTTAGCTCGGACCTCCTCGACCGTCAGTTCGTGACCACTCGGCTGCCAAGCAGCTCGGACGGTCTATTTTAAATCTGCATGAGTGTCCCACATAGTTTCATACCGGAACTGTTTAGCTCCCTTGTTGTGCGTAGCACCCAGCTGCACAAGGATAGATGAATGGTCCGAAGTCGCTGCTGTCAAGTGTTGCACTGATGCCAGCGGGAATTTCTCACACCAATCCACCGTGGCAAGTGCTCTGCTGAGTCGAACCCTAGTGAAAGTGCCTCTTGCTACCTTCTTTTCATAGGTCCAACTTGTTCCATTAAAGCCTAGATCCATCAAGCCGCAGATATCAACCACATCTCTGAATCCCTGGATTTGTGACTGGCTTCTACTACCAATCCCCAACATGCTCCTCATGACTTAATACTTCATTCAAATCACCTAGGCAAATCCAAGGTAAAGTTTCTGTAGTTGCTAGATTTTTCATGGCGTCCCATGTATTGTGGCGTAGATGAGTCTGCGCCTCACTGTAAAAGCACGTCATTCTCCACGGGGCACCCCCAAGATCATTTTTTTGCATCTAAGTGGTACCTCGAGTAACCCATGTTTTCCACTTCTATTTCATTATTCCAAAACATAACCATGCCTCCACGTCTACCCATGGGGTCAACACCAAAAGAACAATCATATCCTATCGTGCTTGCTAACTTTTCAGCTCGAACTCTACTGATTTGAGTTTCTACAATGCAAAGTACTTTAGGGGCAAACTTTATCACGAGTTTGCGAAGCTCTTGAATTGTCGGGGCGTTGCCTATCCCGCGACAATTCCAGCAGAGAAGATTCACCGCCAGGGAGGCCGCCAAACGCCCATCAAAGCCTTTTACACCACCTGTTGCTTTCTTCAAGTTCCCTGAGCGGTTTTCCTCTGGAGCTACTTTATCTGATAGCAAACTCGTCTTGGGCCTCTTCGGATCCTACTTGGGAGGCGGGCTTGGAACAACATCCTCCCTTTGGCCTTCTCAACAAGCACAAGCTCCATGCCCGTCGTTGCCGAAGGGATGACCACCTCCACGGAGCCACTCTTCCTGCTAGGGTCAACCACCTCCATATCAGCATCCTCTTTCCTCTTGCTAGCAGTATCCTCAGCAAGGTTTTCACCCTTGGGCTGGTTCTGCTGCCTCTTCTGATTATTGTTGTGGCGCTTTGTAGCCCAAGCAGTAGTAGCTAGTGACTGGAGGTTTTTGTATATTAGTGCTGAAGGAGGATGAACTCCATCACCATGTTCTTTGAACTCATGACCCATCATCCCACAAACTTGGCACCAATCCGACAGTCGCTCATACTTAAACGCAAAGATCTCATGCTCCCCTGCGCGAACTATGGAAGTTGCTTTCTTCAGAGGATTGCGCACATCCAGACGCACTCTCATACGGTAAAAGTTCCCCTCAAAATCAAAGGATGAGGGAATCAACGAACTCGCCAAGCTTCGAAGGCAAAGCCTTGACTTTACCATGATACGCAATGGGAAGGTCGATGATCCGCTCCCATATGTGGAACTTGAATAGCTCGATAGTCGTCGGCTTGGTGTATCGATCATATGGTGTAATTTTCTCCGGATTACCTCTGAAGTGTCAAGGGCCTCCTTGAGTTACTGTCTCCCAATCCCCTAGACAATTAAACTGCATAATGAACAAATTTTCCTCCAAGGTTTTGATCTTAACCGTCCTTGCCAGATCCCAAGCCGACCTCATGTTATGGAAGAACCAGTACGTGCTAAAGCCCTTATCCATGTGCACCCTGACCAAGATCATCCATCGGAGGTCCTCTACCGGTGGCGCATCATCTTCTTCAAAGATCACATCGTCCAGGTCGTCCTCTCCCAAGGCCAGCTCCTTCATGAGATCATCAATCTTTCCCTTGGACTTGTCTCCCGACGCTGAAGAACTACCCTTGTTTGCCACAATCAAACTCGAGATCGATCTCAGAGATGTGATCGTGATCTAAAACTCCGAAGACTCCTCTCGTTCCTTACCCCGTCCAAGGCCGGGAAACAGCACCAGGCCGTCCCTTGATCAGCTCGAGAAAGAGGATCGGAAGCGGTGGAAGCCTGGGAGTCAAAGAATTTTCTCAATGTCGCCGCCGACGACGACAGGAAAGATAACTCTAATGAGAGGGAAGTTTTTACTATCCAAGATAAATTTTAAGTTTGTTTGAAGCCTCTTGTTGTATCTGGGGCTGTGTGGTTATATTATGGGGCTCGCCTATAAGTGAGTGTGTCCTTGGGTCGGTCATTTTTTTTTCTGTTTTGAGAATGTATTGTCTGGATTTTCCTTTTTAATGTGTTTTTACATGTTTTAGTAGTGTTTTTGGTTTTTTCTTGATTTTTTCTTTTACTGTTTTTTTCTTCATATTTTGTATTCTCCCTTTTGCATTTTAATTCATGAATATGTTGTAAAGAGTCATGAACATTTTTGGAAACAATGAACTTTTTTAGAAATCACACACACTTTTTTTAATTCATGAAAATCTTCAAAATTCATGATTTTTTATAATTTTATATACATTTAAAATTTGTAAACCTTTTTCAAATTCATGATTTTTTGAAATCCACAAATATTTTAAAATTTGTGAGTATTTTTCTAAAACTTGTGTTTTTCTAATTCAAAACATTTTCAAAAATTATTATTTTTAAAATACTAAACTTCTTTTGATTTAATGAACTTTAAATAAAAATACAGTAGTCGGTTTTTCTAAGCTTGAAGTGGAGCAAGCAAAAGAATAGGAAAGCAAGCGGAGCAGAGAACCGAGCTGAGCAAGCAAGAGCTTCATTGGTTCATGCATATGAGCGTTTATAGTAGCAACCCCACGGTTTCTACGTGAAATAAGAGCTCTCAAGGGGCTCACACAACAACCACTAGCATCTAACATCCACTTAGACCAAAATGTGAAAGGACAGCACGCCCATGCACCTAACATTAATATCTCGACTGTCCTCTCAAAACAAATATTGTCTCAAACAATAGCACAACACAATATATAAATAAAAAATTGTCAAAGCATAATTAAATCCAAGCTAACGTAGATAAAACCCAAACGAACTGACACAGTAACCTGTTAGAGAAAAAAGAGTTTGTTCCATGACAGAAGAACGGCGCAGTGAAGCGCGCGTTAGCCTCTATGTAAATAGATGCCCGGAAAACTCCAAGGTTTGCTTAGAGCATGTACTCCCTTAGAAAAACACTTCTCCAAAAAATAAACATTTTAGACTTTAGTTGTCGGGGGTTGGGTGCGACATATGCCAATGGATGGCTTATCATGGTGGGGGCGAGTAGAACATCGCCGGTGCCTGGAAACGGGATGAGGCGTAGACACGAACTCCGGCGTACTTTACCCAGGTTCGGGGCTCTCCTAGGAGATAACACCCCTAGTCCTGCTCCGCGGGGTCTCCGCATGATCACTAAGGCAAAGTGAGTACAAAGGTGCTCCTCGAGCTGTATCTGTTGACAGGATGAGGCTAGGCTGGCTCTCACTCTTCTCTAAGGTCTCGTCTAGTTCTAATGAATCGGAACCCTTTGCATGGGTGCCCCGGGGAGTTTATATAAGCCTACCTCCCGGGGGTACAATGGTAAACTGTAGGGGCGAGGGCCCAATTGTCAGTCTCTTCGCCCACGGGCCCTCCTACTGACTGCTGGGGCCCGCCGATTGGTGGGCCCAACCGACTGGCCGGGTACGGAGCCGACAGGCCGCACCCGCCGCTAGCGGGTCCTGCCGGCTGCTGATTACTGTAGCCGTGCCTCTAATGACGCAGGCTTGGTCATGGGGTCGTGGCTACAGTCCTACCGCGTGGCAGATGATTACTGTAGCCACTCCCCGTCTCGTCTGGTTAATGGTGTGGGAAACCAGTAGGAGGGGCAGGCCGACTCCCGGAGGCCGGTTCCCTACTGGTCCGACTTGGGGCGCTCTCGCCGTCTTTTGGACTCTCACTAACTGGTGGGGCCCGTCTTCCGTGGATCATACTGTCAGACGTCGTGGGTACAGGACTCCGCCACTGTTGCTGGAGTCAGGGATGGCATGGCACAGTGCTGTGCCGGACAGAGATCTCCACTGGTACGGTGCACTGTGCTCTGGCCATCCCTCGGAAAAAGGGGAGGGAGTGGGCTTCACTGTCGCCACTCCCTGTCCCATCCCCCTGATGAGGGCATGGGCTTCGTTGACGTCGTGGGCCGACTTCCCATGCCCGGCGACTCCTGAAGCCGCCAGTCGGAGTCAGCCGGTCTCGATCTCATCCGCAGGACTCGGACGCTTATGGGCAGCCGAACGTTCCTTCAGCCGCCCTCCCAAAGCCGGCTCTTCGTCCGTGTCCTGAGGGGCGCAGTCAGCCCCGAAGTCTTGAAAGGCTATGGGTCACGGGTTAGCCTACCCGTGACCCATTACTCCGACAGTAGTCCCCGAAGCTGATGAGGCGCCGCGATTAATCAGCCGAGGAGCCTCAGTAGCTTCATTCTCCGAGTATTCATGGTAACTCCGCCGGGCCGGCTGGTAGGAGTCGGAGTCGCCTGACTTTGACTTTTCCGAAAGTGCCTTCGAATCCCCTGGTGGGAACTCAGTAGCGTATGAGCTAAGCTTCCTGACCGCCACCCACTCCGTGCCCACCACGTGGTAACCAGTGGCCGGGCGAGCCCGCCTACCCATCCGCGAGATGGGACATGTCTGCAGGTGGGGTCCACCACTACCGCGCCTCGGCACGCGAGCGGATCCGCTGCGGCCGTGGGGGTGGTTGAGGTTCCCACGGAGTTACCGCGCGCAGTAACTTTGCGTGATAAACGTGGGGGGCGTGGGGTAGTGGGCACAGTAAATCCCACAACCGCCCCCTCGGCTTCGCAGCCCACTGGGCTGTAAGTAGGGGGAGGAGGTGAAGCGGCGGAGCACGCACGTCCCACCTCGTGAGGGTCCGCCTCGCGCGGAGGGGAGAGATCTCGCTGGCGCCGCAGGAGGGCGAGCGGGCCGTCTTCCGCTCGCACTGCCTGCGCGGCCTGGGCTTGCCGGCGAGCAACTTCTTCCGCTCCTTCCTTGAGTTCTACGGACTCCAGCCGCACCACCTCACCGCCAACACGGTGGTGTTGCTGTCCGCCTTTGTCACCCTGTGCGAGGGCTTCATCGGAGTTCTCCCCACCATGGAGCTCTGGGGGGTGTTCTTCTCCATGCTTGGTACCCAGGCCGCGGGCGTCCCGGCTCAGTGCGGCGCATTCATCGCCGTGCGGAGGTCGAGGGCCGACAACCCGTTTCCCTCCATCAGGCTAATCAAATCGGTGAAGATGTGGCAGCGGTCCTACTTCTACGTGAAGAACGTCTCCGCGGAGGGTGACTGGATCAACCTGCCGGCCTACGTAGCCGGCCCGCTGGCTGGGAGGCAGCCCAACTGGTCGCACCGGGCCCGGACGTTGACGCCTGCGGGAGCCGGCGCCATTGCGCGGTTTCGAGTACTGGCGCAGTCGGAGGGCCTGACCGGGCCGGACTTGCTGGCCGCCTTCGTGGCACACCGAGTGCTGCCCCTCCAAAGTCGCCCCCACATGATCTGCCAGATGAGTGGGCACCGAGACCCGAGCCGAATGTGCACCAAGGAGATGCCTCACGAGGAGGTAGCCTACATGGTGAACTACCTTGCGAGCTGCCACCTCAACGAAGAGTGGCAGTTCGGCAAGGAGCCATATTTGCGTGCCGCCCCTCCGCCTCTGGTGAGTCATTTCCCTTCTCTCTTTTTCTTTGATTTTCCTGACTTCTTTGCTATTGAGTCCGTCTTGCTTGTTCTGACCAGTCGGCTTTGGTCAGAACCCCCTCCTCCAGCCAGCAGCCGGCACCATGGGGCCGGACCGCGAGTTCCTCCCCGACCGAGCGGATAGCGATGTGGACGACCCCGACTTGGGGGCGGCGGCCCTGGAGGATGACGCCGAGGGGGGAGGCGACATGTCAGGCGGCCCGAGACTTGGGGCCAGTCTTGAGGACTGGCCTGATGATGACGAGGAGGTTGTCCCACGCCACCAGCCAGGAGCCGGCCAGCCGGGCACGGGCTCGTCAGCCCCGCCGGACGCTTAAGGCGGCGGCAAGAAGCACAGGGCCGGGACGAGCCTATTTGGCAGCCGGCCGAAGAAGCCCAAGGGCTCAGCCACGGCGACAAAGCGGGACGAGGCGGCCGCAAAGGCCAACCACTTCCGCAAGGTGGTGAAGACGCCGCAGCTTATTTCAGCGTAAGTACCACCTCCCTTCGTACCTTCATATTTCTTTATTGAGTCTGTCTGAAATTTCTTTACTTTGTTTCCCGGCTTTAGGGCCCCCCTCTCTCTTGAGAAGTCAGCCGCCGGCTCTATCGTGAAGTCGGCGGAGACCTCCTCCACCACCCGGCGTATTGATCCCGCCGACGACCTCCGGGAGGCGACAGAGCGGAACGTGCGGGAGGCGCGTGAGGAGCGGGAAGCCGCCCGCCTGAAAAAGGCGGAAGCCGACAAGGTGGAGGCCACCGCTCTGAAGAAGCTGGCGGAAGCCGAGGCCGCCGATGCGGAGAAGAAGCGCGCGGAGGAAGCCGCACGCCACCAGTCGGCAGTGTTTGTCGTCCCCTTGAACTCCGCACTGCCGCCACCGGAGTTCTCGGCGCTGACTGGGGAAGCCGGTGACGAGAACCCGGTCATGGAGAGGGATGCCGACGTCACCACCACACCGGAGGTCATTGTGCCGCCACCGCCACCCTCCGGAGGTGCGCCAGGCGGAGAACCGACGGACCCGCCAGTGCCGCCAACCGGAGGCGCGATGGTGACGGGCCTGACCCTCGAGGTCAGTACGCCGACGCGCCGCCGTCTCGCGAAGGCGGCCTCAGCGCCGCGTCCTCTGGAGACCGGGGCTGCGAGCTCCTCGATCCCGAACACCGAGGTGTCGAGCGCCGCGCCCAGCAGGTGGGTGCGGGGAGGCGGGACGGGCCCGTTGAACCGGACGCTCTTGGACGTCCAAGCCAAGCTCCGGGCCGAGGGCGACGCCATCAAGGAGTGCACCAAGGCATACCTGGCGTCACGAACGGCCATCCGGGTGCGCATCCTTTCTTTGCTTTGCTTCCTTATTTTTTTGTGGGGGCGCGCCAGCGCACCCACTGGGTGTAGTCCCCGAGTTTCGGGCCGGCTGTTGAGCAGGCGGCTCGGAACTCTAGTCAGCGAGTTCCAAGTACCAACGCTTTTTTCTAAAATTTTGATGCAGTATTACCACAATCTTCGCGTGACCTCCTTCAACGCCAATGTTCAGGAGCTGGCCAAGCGGACCACCGACTTGTCGGACAGCCGGGGTGAGTTTTCTTCTTTCTCTGCGGGGGCGCGCTGGCGCACCCGCGGGTTGTAGTCCCCGAGATTCGGGCCGACTGCTGAGCAGTCAGGCCGGATCTCCCCGGCGACCTTTCTTCTTTGCTGACGACTGACATCCCTCCCCCTCCTTTTTCAGAGACCAACGCTGCCCTTCAGCAGCAGCTGGGCGAAGTCAAAACCGCGCTACACATCAGGGAGGAGGAGTGCGGCCGACTGACGGAGGAGCGCGACCGGCTGGCTACGCAGCTGGCGGAGCAGAAGGAGCTGCTCCAGAGGGCCCAGAAGGAGGCGGAGGACAAGGAGACCGCCCTTCTCGCTGAATTTGCGTCCGAGCGCTCCTCCTGGACCGACAAGGAGGCGACGCTGGTCTCCGGCTTCCAAGCAATCGAAGATCTTGTCGATGGTGAGCTTCCACTTGTTTCCTTTTCCGGGTTGCCGACTGCTAGTCGAGTCGGCCTTAAGTTTTTAACTTTGTTTCTTTGCTCTTCTTCCTTAGCAGACTTCTTCCCTGGCCATTCTGATGCCGCCAATCAAGCCATCGAGGCTGACCGTGAAGCACGGAGGGCGGATGGCGCACAGGTCGCCGCCGACGCCCCCCGAACTCTTAACGAGCAGATTCTAAGCATCGAGGCCCGTCTTCGGCCAGCCCACCGGATGCTGCGCCGGCTTCAACGTGTCGGCGCCCTGGAGATTGCCGCCCTGTGGCCGGACATGCAGGCGCCACGCACCCCCAGTAGGACTGCCGACTGGCTGGAGGTGGCAGCCGGCCATCTTGAGGCCTGGAAGGTCTCTTCAGCCCGGGCTGGAGCCCGCCAGGCTTTAGAATTCGCCAAGGCGTGGTATCTTGGGCTGAGTTTAGCCCAGTTAGCCACGTTCCGGCTGGAAGCTCAGGCGGAGTTGGCAACGGTGGAGGACGACCTTATCAAGCATGCCGCGTCGATCGCTAAGTACACTGATACCAGCATCTTCGTCCCAGAGCGGGCTGAGAACGGTGAGGAGGCGCCGCGGGAGTGGTTCGGGCTTAACCCGGACGACAGCGAGGACTCGGCGGAGGTGATCGACTCTAGTGGTGAAGATGAGGCGAGGAGGAGGAGGGAGAAGAGGAGGACGCGCTAGAGGTCGAGGCAGACGGCCAGCCCCAGCCCGACCGTGCCTCTAGCAACGAGCCGCGCCCAACTGAGCCAGCTGTCGCCAGAGGTGATCAGGCGGAGACCAACCAGCCGACTGCCCCGGCAACTGGCACCGCCGATCCCTTCGGTCCTTCGAGTCCGTCCGCGGCTTCCTAGGCTGCCACTTTATCTTTGTTTTACCTGCTTAGTAGTCTCGATGAACTTGTTATTTTGCACAATTCCACCCACTGGGTGTATCTTGAACTTCTGCTTGATGATTTGGCCAAGGGCCTTTTTATGTAAATATTTATCCATATTCTATCTTTTCTTGCTCTTGCTCTTTGACTTTTCCTTTGCTGCCTTCCCTTAGTGGCCGTTTTGCTAGTCGGACAGCCGCTCTGCGGACTGCCGCTATATCGAATACTTGGCTTCTTTGAGAAGGCAAGTACTTAGTCTTTTAGAGTTTTTAGCAAGTTAATTTAGGAAACGGCAAGCCGGCTGCTAAAGAGTCGGTTGTAAAGGATTGAAAATCGTCCCTAAGCTGTGAGCGAGCTTTGAGTCCCTAGCCATTTTTCATATGGGCACCCATTCTACCTTACTCCTGTTCGCCGAACAGTCGCTCTGCAATCTGCGGCTTCTAACAGGAGACGGCTTAAGTGCCACACATTACTTGTCCAGCTGCAGGAAGTCATTTCATAGCTCAAGTCGGCGAGTCCCCGGGACGACTAGTCAAACCCGGTGCCAAGTGGTATAACGAAGAATAACATAGTCGTAGGCATAGCTCTTTATCATATAGATAAAAGAAGGCAGTCCCTGAGATCTTCTCGAGGGGCCCGAAGTCTTCGTATTTTAATACAAAAGGTAGCGTGATACATACTGCATTAACTGTAAAATCTCCGGAGGAGATTTGCATTCCATGGCCGATCCGTCTCTTTGCCGGAGTCGTCTCTTTTGCGTGCTCGGGGCTTCTGAGTGTCGATCAGGTAGTAGGAGTCATTGCCCAACACCTTGCTGATGATGAAGGGGCCTTCCCAAGGTGCTGAGAGCTTGTGCTGGCCAGCTGTTCGCTGAATCAGCTGAAGCACAAGGTCTCCTTCTTGGAAATATCGCGGCTTGACCTTCCGATTGTAGTATCGGCATAAGCTCTGCTGGTAGATGCTGGACCGACTGAGTGCCAACAGCCGGCCCTCTTCCAGCAGATCGACGCTGTCTTGACGTGCTTCCTCTGCTTCCTCCTCGGTGTACATGGTGACTCGAGGGGAGTCGAACTCTATGTCCGTTGGGATGACGACTTCGGCACCATAGACGAGGAAGAAGGGCGTGAAGCCGGTTGACTTGTTTGGAGTCGTGCGCAGGCTCCAGAGGATGGCTGGCAACTCATCAAGCCAGCAGCCTGCCGAGCGCTCCAGAGACTCGATCAGACGAGGCTTGATGCCGGATAGGATTAGGCCATTTGCTCGCTCTACCTGGCCGTTGGACTGCGGATGGGCAACAGACGCTAGGTCCAGTCGGATGCCCTGCGTCCCGCAGAAACGAGCCAAGGCACCTTTGGCAAAGTTTGTGCCATTATCGATGATGATGTTGTGCGGTATGCCGTACCGAATTGTGATGTCGGAGATGAAGGTCACAGCAGTCGGACCATTTAAACTCTTGATTGGTTTTGCTTCTATCCACTTGGTGAACTTGTCTACTGTGACCAGTAAATGAGTCAAACCACCTCGTGCTGTCTTGAATGGTCCGACCATGTCCAGGCCCCAAACAGCAAAGGGCCAGGCAATAGGAATAGTTTTGAGTGCCGAAGCCGGCTGATGAGGCTTAGAGTGGAACTTCTGGCACCCCTTGCATTTTTGGACCAAAGACTTGGCGTCTTCAAGAGCAGTCGGCCAGAACAAGCCATGGTGGAAAGCTTTGGCGACGAGCGCTCTCGAAGCCGCATGGTGGCCACATTCGCCTTGATGGATGTCTTTGAGGATTGCTTGGCCTTGCTCTGGCTCCACACATCGCTGGTGAATACCAGTGATGCTGCGCCTTACGAGCTCTCTATTGATGATGGCGTATGCTGCCGCCCGGCGTTGTACTTGCCGAGACGAGATCTCATCGGTTGGTAGCTCTTTGTTTACCATGAAATTGAGGATGGGATGGGCCCATGAAGGTGCTGCAATTTCTGCAACCGCCAAGACTGCGACTTGGACGAGGGCGGCTGGACCGGGGGGTGGCGGGCTAGAGTCGGCAACCGCTTGTTGTGTTGATGAAGTCCCCGGGCAGATTGGCGTAGTCCCCGGGCCAGGCTCTGAAGCCTCTGGGCCGAGCTCTGAAGTCTCCCCGCCGCTTGCTGCAGTCCCTGAGCCGGGTGCGACTACCATGATTCCCGTGCCATCCGCCGGAATGCTCGTGCCGTCTGCGGGGGATCTTGAGTCGGATCCGGCTACTTCTGGAGGAGCCGGCATGAAGATGGAGTCTGACTCCGGTGATGGCTTGACGGACGGCTTGAGGAGGCACTGGAGGGCGACGCCGGACGGTATCGCCTGACGGGTGGAGCCGATTCGCGCCAGGGCGTCTGCTTGGTCGTTGTCGTTTCTTGGTACATGGAGAAACTCGCACCCCTCAAAATATCCGCTGAGTTGTTGTACGAAGAAGTGGTAGCTTGCCATGTTTGCGTCCTTGGCGTCCCAATCGCCCGACGACTGCTGGACCACCAAGTCGGAGTCACCATAGCACAGGATCCGGCGAATGCCGAGCTCTTTGGCTAGCCGGAGCCCGTGAATGAGTGCCTCGTACTCGGCGACGTTGTTGGAGGCGGCAAAATGGATTTGCAGCACATACTTGAGCTTGTCGCCCTTGGGAGAGGTGAGGACGATGCCGGCTCCCAAGCCGGTGCGCATCTTGGAGCCGTCGAAATGCATTCGCCAATGGGTGGAGTCGGGCGCTGGCGGTAGATACTGGGTTTCGGCCCAGTCGACGAGGAAGTCGGCCAGCGTTTGTGACTTGATGGCAGTGCGAGGTTGGTAGTAGATGGTGTAGGGGGCCAAATCTATGGCCCACTTGGCCACTCGTCCCGAAGCGTCTCGGCTGCCGATGATCTCGGCTAGAGGAGCCGTGCAGACCATAGTGATTGGATGCTCTTGGAAGTAAGGCTTCAATTTCTTGGTGGTAAAACGCACACCATAGCACATCTTCTGGTAGTGAGGGTAGTTTTGCTTGGAGGTCGATAGTACTTCACTCAAATAATATACTGGTCTCTGAACTGGTAGTGCTTTGCCTTCCTCCTTGCGTTCTACTACAATGACTATGCTGACCACTCGGCTGGTGGCGGTGATGTAGAGGAGCATGGGCTCCTTAGGAGTCGGAGCCGCCAGGACAGGTGGAGTAGTCAGCATCTTTAGTTGAAAAATGCTTCGTCCGCCTTGTGGTTCCACTCGAAAGAAATGGTCTTCTTCATGAGTTGGTACAGGGGAAGAGCCTTCTCGCCCAGCCGACTGATGAATCGGCTGATGGACGCCAAACAGCCGATGAATTTTTATACGTCCAACAGTCGGTTGGGTACCTCCATCCTTTCAATTGCCTTGATCTTCACAGGGTTGCATTCTATGCCGCGTTCGGAGACCAGGAAGCCAAGGAGCTGGCCGGCTGGTACTCCGAAGACGCACTTCTCCGGGTTGAGCTTGATCTGAAATCGGCGCAAGTTCTCAAAGGTCTCTTTGAGGTCCTCCAGCAGTGTTCCACGCTTCTCCGTTTTTACCACCACGCCCACATAAACATGAGTGTTTCCGCCGAGCTGCTTGAGGAGGCACTTTTGCATGCATCGTTGCAAGGTGGCGCCGGTGTTCCTTAAGCCGAACGTCATGGTTAGGTAGCAGAAAGCTCCAAACGGCGTGATGAAGGCGGTCTTCAGTCTGTCGACCGGGTTCAACTTGATCCGGTGATACCCTGAATATGCATCCAGGAAACTCAACAGCTCGCATCCGGCTGTGGAGTCTATCACTTGGTCAATCCTTGGCAAAGCGAACGGGTCCTTGGGGCATGCTTTGTTGAGGCTAGTGTAATCAATACACATTCGCCATTGCTTGTTCTTCTTCAGTACCAAGACCGGGTTGGCCAGCCATTCTGGGAAGAATACTTCCATGATGAAGCCGGCTTCAAGTAGCCGGGTTATCTCTTCTCCAACAACTCTCCTCTTCTCCTCTGACAAGCGGCGCAAAGGCTGTCTGACTGGTTTGGCATCAGATCGGACGTGTAATTTGTGCTCGGCGAATTCCGTCGGGACACCTAGCATGTCCTTGGGGGACCATGCGAAGATGTCTCAATTCTCACAGAGGAAATCGACGAGCTCGCCTTCCTATTTACTGTTGAGGTGGGCGCCTACGACAGCGTACCTCTCTGGGTGCTCTGGGTCCAAAGGTATCTTCTTTGTTTCCTTGGCCGGCTTGAACGAGCCCTCAGCTTCTGACTCTCTGGGGTCAGGCGGCATCTCTGGCTGCTTGCCTGCCATTGCCACAACTCGATCTAGCAGCCGCTTCTCAGCTGCGATCACGAGGGACTCGGCCAGCCGACTGCTCTCTGACGCGCAGGCGGACGACTTCTTGTAGTCGCCATTTATGGTCAGGATCCCCTTGGAACTCGGCATCTTCATCTTGAGGTAGGCATAGTGGGGGACGGCCATGAACCTGGCCAGGGCTGGCCGGCCAAGCAGTGCATGGTATGGGCTCTCTAGGTCCACCATCTCGAACCATATCGACTCTCGGCGGAAATGATCTTTGTCTCCGAAGAGGACATCGATCAAGATCTTGCCGATTGGCGAGCAGGAAAGGCCAGGAACTATGCCGTGGAACACCGTCCGACTGGACTGTAGTTGCCTCTGCCTGATTCCTAACTTCTCCATGGTGTCTCTGTACAGGATGTTGATGCTGCTGCCGCCGTCTATCCGGACTCTGGAAAAGCGAGCAACTCGCTTATCCGTGGCAAAGGTGGTGTCCAAAACCAAAGCGTAGGAGCCGGGTTTGGGCATCACTTCTGGGTGGTCAGCTCGGCTCCAGCTGATGGGCTTTTCAGACCAGTGCATGAACTCTGGGGCGTCAGTTGCTACTGCATTCACCTCCTGCTACTGCAGTCGCCTGCTGCGTCGATCGTCGGCCACACTGGTGAACACGACGTATGCTCCCTGCTCTTCTGGGTACTCGTCCTGTACTGCGCCGACTGGTCTGACCGCCGGCTGCTGGGGCGGAGGAGGCGGCTGCGCCGCAGGTGGAGGAGGCAAAAGCCCGTCTCCCCAGGCTATCCTAGTGAGCCAGTGGCATTTCCAAGTGGTGTGGTCGGACGGCTTCGCACCACTGTGGAACTTGCAAGGTCCATCCAGAGTCTGTTCATATGAGAAAGCCGGCTGCCAGTTGGACTTGCCGCCCTTCTGGCGCTTGGGCAGGGGCTGCCCTTCTGGCTGCTGATTTTCGATTGTCGCCACCTGCCGGCTGGTGGAAGTTGGCGGTGGGGCTTTGTGCTTATGGTCGTTCTGTGGTTGACGTCGACTGGTGTCTCCGGCCGGGGTTCGGGGAGCCTGAGGAGCCACTTTGTCGGTTGCGCTGACTTGAATTTCCGTCTTCATGGAGGAGTCGGCCATGGCGTACTTGTCTGCTATGATCAGCAGCTCATCGAGGGTTTTCGGCTCGTCACAGAGAAGCTTGTGCTTGAGGAGGGTGCCCTATCGGCATCTCGTGGTGAAGTACTCGATGGCCTGCACCTCGTGCACGCCTTCGCAGGAGTTGCGAAGCTCGGCCCAGCGCGTGAGGTAGTCGCGGGTTGACTCGCTGGGGCCCTGCACACATAAGGAGAGCTGGCGAGGCTTGGGAGGCCGCTTGTACGTGCTGGTGAAGTTGCGGACGAAGGCTTCGGTGAAGTTGACCCAACTGTTGATGCTGCGTGGCCTCAAGCTACTTAGCCAAGTCCGGGCCGTGCCTTGGAGCATGAGCGGAACGTACTTCACTGCAATACGCTTGTTGCCGTTTGCTATGCTGACAGCCGTGGAGTAGTCGACCAGCCAGTCTTCCGGCTTCACGGAGTCGGTGTATCTGGGTGTGTCTCTGGGGAGCGTGAACCCTTTGGGAAAGGGCTCGTCTTGGATGCGGGGGTCGAAGCACGGTGGGCCCAACTCATCTTCTTCTTCAAGCGCCAGGGATCGATGGAGACGGTCGATCCGGTGGCGGGCGTCGTTCTCTCCAACTCCCTCTCGGCGGCCAAGGCGGTCGCCGAGCGTCGGGTGATCAACAGGCGGTGGGGAAACTCGCCTTTCCCTCTGAAGGGGAGGAGGCGGAAAGTCATCCCGTCGTTCCACTGTTCTTGGGCGACCGTCTCGGTCGCGCTCTATGGTGATGCGAGTCTGACTGCGGCTGGCAGCCGGCTCCTTGTCTTTTCTTCCGCCGAAGCCGCCAGTTGGCATCCGAGACTCCGCGCCTTGGTCTCGGCGCGGAAGCAGGTTGTCATTCCGTCGGCGCGGCGCATCAGTGTGGCCGCCGGCCTCGTTCTGCTCAGCGGCCGCGTCAAGGAGTCGCTGGACGCGCTCCGTCATCAAGCGATGTTCTTCGCCCTCGAACTTTTCCAGCTCGTCCGTCGCCGCCTGGGCAGCTCGAATGTTCTCTGTAGGCGTGGCGTAAACGGGGCAATTCGCCTCGAACAGATCGGCGATAGCCGCGCCGCGCCGCTGGACCGTGCCAAGGCGGCTAGGCCCAGCCGCAGCCGGCGTGCCGCCCACAGCGCGGTCCATCTTGTGTTGGTAGGCTTCTGACAGGCGTCTCACGCTGGCCAGCTTTTTGGCGCCTTCGACTAGCTGAAGGTGGCGTGCCTCCAGCGTCTCGGCGTCGGCATCTTCGGGGATGGGCGCTGCCAGGTCTTGCAGCGCCGCGTGGAGCGGGTCATAATCACCCCCGCCGGAGTGCTCGCCATGATCGATGGCAAGCACTTCTGTGACGGTGCTTCCGCCGCTCTTCGCGCGAGGAAGCGGCTCGTCGTAGACCACCGCGTTGGTGGGGAACGTGTCAAGCGACACGGTGTCGGAGTCGACCAACATCGGATCGATGGAGCCTACGGACTCCAAGTCCCCAGCTGGCTCGCTGGCGACGTGGAGTTGATCGAGGAGGCCTGCGAGGAGGCTCTCGAGGCCGCTTGTGCCCGCGTCGGATGCGGGCTCGTCGGAGAGGCGGACCTCGCCTACAAGATCGGCGAGGCAACTGGCCGCGCAGGCGATTTCAACGCCATGCAGCGCGTCGGCGCAGACTCCGTCTGGCGTGCCGGGCTGGCTGCGCTCGCCAGGGAGGAAAAGGGTTCCTGTCCAGAACAGGTCTCCGGACGACGGTGCACCTAGACCCACGGTGGGCGCCAAATGTCGGGGGTTGGGTGCGACATATGCCAATGGATGGCTTATCATAGTGGGGGCGAGTAGAACGTCGCCGGTGCCTGGAAACGGGATGAGGCGTAGACACGAACTCCGGCGTACTTTACCCAGGTTCGGGGCTCTCCTAGGAGATAACACTCCTAGTCCTGCTCTGCGGGGTCTCCGCATGATCACTAAGGCAAAGTGAGTACAAAGGTGCTCCTCGAGCTATATCTGTGGACAGGATGAGGCTAGCCTGGCTCTCCCTCTTCTCTAAGGTCTCGTCTAGTTCTAATGAATCGGAACCCTTTGCATGGGTGCCCCGGGGGGTTTATGTAAGCCTACCCCCGGGGGTACAATGGTAAACTGTAGGGACGCAGGGCCCAATTGTCAGTCTCTTCGCCTGCGGGCCCTCCTGCCGACTGCTGGGGCCCACCGATTGATGGGCCCAGCCGATTGGCCGGGTACGGAGCCGACAGGCCGCACCCGCCGCTGGCGGGTCCTGCCGGCTGCTGATTAGTAGCCGTGCCTCTAATGACGCAGGCTTGGTCATGGGGTCGTGGCTATAGTCCTACCGCCTGGCAGATGATTACTGTAGCCGCTCCCCGTCTCGTCTAGTTAATGGCGCGGGAAACCAGTAGGAGGGGCAGGCCGACTCCCGGAGGCCGGTTCCCTACTGGTCCGACTTGGGGCGCTCTCGCCGTCTTCTGGTCTCTCACTGACTGGTGGGGCCCGTCTTCCGTGGATCGTACTGTCAGACGTCGTGGGTACAGGACTCCGCCCACTGTTGCTGGCGTCAGGGATGGCATGGCACAATGCTGTGCCGGACGGAGATCTCCACTGGTACGGCGCACTGTGCTCTGGCCATCCCCCGAAAAAAGGGAAGGGAGTGGGCTTCACTGTCTCCACTCCCTGTCCCATCCCCCCTGATGAGGGCATGGGCTTCGTTGACGCCGTGGGCCGACTTCCCGCGGCCGGCGACTCCGGAAGCCGCCAGTCGGAGTCAACCGGTCTCGATCTCATCCGCAGGACTCGGACGCTTATGGGCAGCCGGCCGTTCCTTCAGTCGCCCTCCCGAAGGCGGCTCTCCGTCCGTGTCCTGAGGGGCGCAGTAAGCCCCGAAGTCTTGAAAGGCTATGGGTCACGGGTTAGCCTATCCGTGACCCATTACTCCGACATTAGTATCTAATATTTTTTTACTTACACTTTATACCCTTGCACATTGCCTCTTTTAGACTTGTAAATTTTCTTTTGCTAGACGGTCTAGCTAAAGCAAATGGTTGATTTTTTTCTTTTGCGGGAAAAAGCAAAGGGTTGATGTACGAAATGTTGTGCCTGTGACAGATAGAACTTCAGAGAATATCATTCCTATATTTAATTCCTATGGGATATCGACACTCCATACTTCCACCTTCATATTAAAAAGTGTTCCAATATTTTTCTGCACTTATGGATTATCTGGTCCCATATGAGTTCACAAATAAGAAATAAGTGCATCTCATACTTGGTCACTTTGTACTTAAATATTTAAATTCTTGGGGTACCTTCATATAACAACCAAACGATCCCAAAGAGCATTTGTGTACTTTTTTTTGCGGAATCAAAACTTGTATTACTCAATCAACCCATCATTACAGTTAAGTGCTACAAATTCCAAAACTTAAGGAGGACCCGACTCAATACAGGTCATGGTTATCTTGTGAATTCTACCAAAAGTCGATAAACTATCACTCGCTTTATTCTGCGACAGCGAAACATGAGTAATACAAGATTGACAAAGACTTAAGAGATAACGAAAATCTCATTAACTAGGAAACATATGCCGAACGGTCATTTCCACCACATGTGATCATAGACACAGCTTCTGAAGAATCCATCTTGATTGCAATAAGTTCCGTTCGTTGACGCGAAGAAGAGAGCCCCTTCATACAAGCACATAACTCAGCAGCCTCCAATGCATCTCTGCACGAAAACAGCGCTCTACAAGCCAAAAAATAATTGCACCTGAAGAATTTCTCAAGATCATCCCAGCTCCAGCATCATCACTCGTGACGAAAGACCCGTCTTTGTTTAGTTTGGTCCAACGATACGGCAGCCTAGCCCACCGCGGCCCCACTGCATCTACTCTCGCGGTCTTAGTGACATGATCCAGAGAGTGTTGTTGCCGCTTTCTTTTTCCCACTCGCACAAACAAAGGTGGAAGATGAAGCATACAATTTTTCCGGCATACGAACGCCTCCGCCGCATGAACGGTGCCTCGGCCGCATAAACGGCCTCACTTTACTAGGCACATACATGGGCACGGCAACACACCTCAGTCTAACCAGAGGAACTCTCTCACAGCCAACCAGGCGCATACCACGGTTCCGGTGGAGACTACCTCATCTCTGGCTTCTAGACTTGGCTCATACCGGCGCCGCTTCAAGCAGTACATGAGGGGCTTTTTATACCCGATACACACACGCACACATGAGCAGACCACGGCCACACACCGGCCACTAACACACGCACGAATTGATCACCCGGCCACTAACCCCACTCCACAAAGCTAGCTAACAACCTGCATGCATCTAACAAACTCACGCACGCACACGAGTCGGTTAAGGCACACATAGCTAGCTTATCCACACAACCATATGCATGCATTGTCAAAGTAATGATTATCCTAACATTCTTCCCTTAATCTTGACTTGCCGTGGTCGGAGTTGTTGCAACTCTCGTAATCGTCGTCGTCGTTGTCACGGCCATCTCCGCCCGATGCCAACACGCATCTCCGTGCGTGCAGCGACGCACCATCCTCTCGCTGTGCCCGAGCCGCAGTTGCTCGCTCGACGTCGAAGCCGTGTGCCACCACCACATCCGGTCCCGCCGTGTGTCGCCGTCGCCTGCTGCCACTGCCGAAGCCCGCAGCTCCGTGCGCTGCCGCGCCGTGTCTCCGAGCCACGCTCCACTGCGCGTCCATGGCCGTCGCGTGTTCGAGCCACGCGCCACTGCGCGTCCACGGCTGTCGCGCCGAGCCACCGCGGCCTCTGCGCCACAACGCAGGTCCTCCACGACCTTCTCGTCTCCACGACCGCCGCTGCTCGACTCGCTATGCACCGCAGCCGATGCCTTCATGTCTGCCGCGCTTGCCGTGTGCGCCGCGGACGCCGCCGCACGCCACGGCGCCCGTCGAACCTTGTGGCTCTGAATACCAATTGTTGTTGCCACTCTCTTTCTCCCACTCGCACAAACGAAGGTGGAAGATGGAGCACACAATTTTTCCGCCGCACGAACGGCGCCTCGGCCGCATAAACGGCCTCACTTTACTAGGCACATACACGGGCACGGCAACACACCTCAGCCTAACCAGAGGAGCTCTCTCACAGCCGACCAGGCGCATACCACGGTCCCGGCGGAGACTACCTCATCTCTGGCTCCTAGACTTGGCTCATATCGGCGCCGCTTCAAGCAGTACATGAGGGGCTTTTTATACCTGATACACACACGCACACATGAGCAGACCACGGTCACACACCGGCCACTAACACACGCACGAATTGATCACCCGGCTACTAACCCCATTCCACAAAGCTAGCTAACAACCTGCATGCATTTAACAAACTCACGCGCGCACACGAGTCGGTCAAGGCACACATAGCTAGCTTATCCACACAACCATATGCATGCATTGTCAAGTAATGATTATCCTAACAGAGAGACATAAGCTTTCCCCTTCCCAGGATCAACATGCACATTGGATTTAATGGTCATCAGGGACTCCATGTAGCTCTGCAGAAATCTGATTGAAACATCCATTGGTGGGGCAGGTTTAGAATGAACCAACTCATTGCGCACATACCAGCTCCTCCAAAAAATCATCAACAACATACTTCGTTCCAGTGCACTCATCGGCGCAAGGGCTTGTAAAAGCCATTCATTCCCAATATTAACGAACGTCTGGATGTCTGGTAACCTCCATATTTTATACCCATTGACAAGTACAGATCCCGCCCGTACTGACACCTAATAAATGGATGAAAATTGTCCTCCGTTTCCACTCCACACACTAGGCATCTGCTTGTAAGCTCTAAGCCAATTATGTGCTTGTTCCTCCAAGTTGATAGTCCATCCGTTGCCACCCTCCATGCAAAGTTGGTCACTGTTGGCGGTGCACCACACTTCCAAATAAAAGAGACTGGATTTTCTACTCCCGAGTGCACCTACACCCGCATGAACAGTACACTTGAAAAAAAATACAAAACAAAATTGAAAAAATCTGAAATTTTGGGACATCAAACTAGATCAAAAGTTTTTGCTTCTTGCAAAATTTCATGACCAAATAGCATTCGAGGAGCCCTCAGCAAAAATAACAAAATCTGTGTTCAAAGTTTTGTTCACTTTTTAGGAGTGATTTTGTTTTTTTTGTTGAGGGCTCCTCAAATGTTATTTGGTCACGAAATTTTGCAGAAAGCTAAAACTTCTGATCTAGTTTGATGTCAAAAAAAAACAGATTTCTTTTACTCTGTTTCATTTTTTTTCAAGTGTACTGTTCATGCGGGTGCACTTACACCCGGGAGCTGCCACACCTTTCCCCAAATAAAATCCCAACAACTCCTTTGTCCCGACGGCCACGTGCTAGACGAGACCGCACTCCCTCTGTGTAGCTCCTCAAACGCCATCTGATAAGCACTTTTAACTGTAAAAGTTACCCATCTTCTACAGACCCCATGCAATAACGTCCTCACCCAGTTTTGGGGATGCTCTTATTTTCAAAATCTCGTCAACATCCATTGGAACAAAATATAGGGTGAGTAGCTGACTATTCCAAGAGCCATTGTTTTTCAACAAGTCTGAAACAAAAGGAATACGACATAACCCTTGCCGTGAAATAGGTTTATACGAGAATGGCCGAGGTATCCAATTGTCGCGCCACACTCTTCTGCTTCTTCCATTACCAACTCGCCATATCAGCCCTTTCTTTAGTAACTCTAGTCCATGACCGATGAGCTGCCAAGATGATGAAGCATTACCCGCGAAAACGGTATCCTCAAGTTTACCTGCAGGATAGTATCTTGCTTTAAGTACTTGAGCGCATAAGCTGTCAGGCTTAGAAATAAGTCTCCATGCTTGGCGAGCGAGTAAGGCTTAATTAAATAAGCGAAAATCCCGGAAGCCAACACCACCTCTGTTCTTGGGCTGCATGAGACTCCACCACCTCGAAAGAGCGAGCCTGCGCCACCGACGCCGAAACCTTCCTAATCCTCCACATAATGATGTCTGCAGTTGCACTTGCATTGATGGATGAATTCAGAAGGTAAGACTTGGATGTTGCAATTCATGGTGCCTGAAACAAGCTCGGCAATTTCAGCACAACCTTTTGCATGCCTATGGATCCACCTAGGGATGTCATGGACTGATCTTCCATTGCCAAAGAGCCTTGGCCCCCTGTGTTTGAGCTGGAGCTGGGAGGAGATGGGAGGTCGGTGCGGGAGCCGGGAGGAGGCGAGGGGAGTTGCGGCATCTCAGAGATGCATACAGGGATGCTTGTGATGGCGAGGCTGATTCCGAAGCCGTCAATGAGGTGGGCGAGTAGGGAGGCTGTGTACGAGAGCTAATGGCCGCGGTGGACAACAGTAGTGAGGTGGCGGCGTGGCAGCCGTACATGGTGCACACC
The DNA here is from genome assembly GCF_056163025.1 of Triticum urartu. NCBI lineage: Eukaryota > Viridiplantae > Streptophyta > Magnoliopsida > Poales > Poaceae > Triticum > Triticum urartu. Next base: position 560,198,015 of record NC_141876.1, read on the forward strand.
GCTCCATGGCGGCGGCGGATGGTGCCCAATAAGAAGATGCCTAAGATTGCGAGAAGTGGCGAGGCTTTACCTAAGACTGCCCTCAGGCTGGGCGAACCGCCTAAAACTGGCCTAAATGCCGCCTGAGATAGGGAGAAAGAGCGGTTTCTGGAAACTCCTGGCGTTTGTGCCATTTTCTACCTAAATCTGGGCGCTTTTTGGGCGATTCCCAGACGTGCCTGACTGTGTGGCCTAAACCTTGGCTAGCTGCATGCATGCACCCGTTCGCTCGGTTCTGCTGGTTATTCTTATTATCTTACACTGTTCTTCTTCTTTTTACGGGTGATCTTACACTTTTCTCCTGAGAGATGGCTGACAGCCTGAGACCCGTTGCAACTGGAATGCGGCATAAAAGGAGGCGAGACAATTATGTACTAGAAATCATGGTCGATCACTAAGCACGTAAATCAATTCAGAAACTTACTGCAAGCTTGATCCTCAAGTGGCATTGCACGAGAGAGAGAAGTGAAAATAGATTCACAAAATTTGGAAAAAGGAAAAACAAATTTGTAAATTTTTCACAAATTCTATCGGCATTAGCGTCGGGGCGTCGGAGGCTGGAAGCACCGGAGCCGTTGAGGTTGAGTCGAGCAGGGCGCCGCCGCTGCATGCACTTGCAGCCAGTGGAGAGTGGACTCAAGCTTGCTTACGTCACGTGTAGGGTTTCATTTTTGGGCTTTGCCATGCGGTGGACTCGTTACTAGTGGGAACGACTTCGGAGAGAGTACACGGGCTGGGCCAGACTGCCCTGCAGGCTCATTCTACATTTTCGTATACGTCAGAAACATAGTATTTCATATACACGTTCAACATTTTTTAAATACATGATTAACATTTTTTGAAAAATATTTTTTATGTCTAGTTATTTCCATGCACATTAGTTTTTACCTAATCATAATCCACCGTCATCCAAATTACCCTCGAAGTCGACGATAATTACCCACCAATGCCATTCGTGAACCGGAACTAAAGGCCCTTACGAATCGGGACTAATGGCTGATTCTCCACTAGTGTTTTCAGTTGCCCCTTTAGCCAGGGGTTCCGGTGGAGTATTGGTGTGGAGTGGAACACTGATTTAAACATTCATATGATGATCATGGATGCAAAGAACAGATATAAATGGGACTTCTTCATGAAAATTCTTATCACAGGATGCTGGCCCATTTGGAACCAAAGAAATGATGAAATATTTGAAGACACAAGATGTTCCTTACTACAATGCAGGACCAACTTCACAAGACACTTCAAAGACACAATGATTAGGGCTAGCCCAGTATTAAGGAGGGCATGATTTCTTGGATAGATAGTATGTAATATTTATTTATGTAATCATGCTCCTTGCTAACTGACAGTAACTGACATTATCATGCCACCTTATAACTCTTTTTAACCCTAATATATAATGAAAAAGATCACATTACGGAGTTTTTTGATGATCTGACCTCAACACATAATTCTATTATAGTATTATTAAATTTAATTAATAAAAATAAAAATAAAAAGGTTAGAGAAAATGTGGCAACACTTTTTTTTCGAGAAACATTTTTTGAGGGAGAAAATATGGCAACACTTTATTTTTTTAGAGAAACATGATGGCAACCTTCTGAGATCTGAACTATGCGGCAGAGAATGGGCCATGCTGTACTCGACTAACCCACCAGGTGATGGTCCGAGATGGCCCGGCTGCGCATAACGTTCATCTTACCCTTGTCCCTCTCCAGCCCAGCCCATCACTGCCATTGTTCCCGGTTTTCGTTGCGATTGTGATGCAATAGCCCCAAGGTTTCAAAGTGAAAACACTTCGATCTATGGGGCACCCTTCCCCGACGAGAAAAGCAGGGGTGAGTGCTGAGAGCCAAATTCGGGTAACCGCCTTTATGGAGCATAGCGGTGTGACGAATCGAGACCGCCGCTCTAGACACCTTCCATGTTTCTCATTGTCGCCGTGTGTTTTATTTGTTTGTTGCATTTCATCATGTCATCATGAGCATTGCATCCACATGTTTTCATAAAACTTGCATCCGCTCGTAGTTCTCGCTTCTTCTTTGTCTCTGTTCACCTCCTCTCAGATCAACCGAACCGCTCTCTTCTCTTTTTTCCAGAGCCCATCAACCCCCCTTGCCTCCATGGCCTTTTGACAAACCCCTCGCATAACCGGGCAGTCGTGACCGATGGGTCCGGATCATCCCCAAACATCCGTAAAACATCTTTGGTTCATTGTTTGGACTTCCTAACCTATTGATTCTAGGCCGTCCGATTACGATCGGAGGGACCGAATAACCCTAAGCTAATCCACCTGCTATATAAATATCCGGGCAACCCTAGAGCCTAGCCGTCCCATCCATCCATTCCATTCCTGCAGCCGCCGCCGCCACTGTCTTGCATCTCCATCGGGATCCTCCCAGATCCACCTCCCTCCAACCAGCGCCCGAGCCAACTGCCCATCGCCACCATAGCCTCCGACAACCTCCCTTGTTCTCCGCGCCGCTCCAATCCCAGCCTGCTTCCACCACTCACCCAATCCATCCATCCCCTCAACTACAGGAGGCTGACCGCACCGCCGCCAGGAGGCTTTCAATGAGAGGAGATCCTCCCATGGATCCGAACTCCGCTGCCCGAGCCGCCTTCGCGCCCGACCCTGTCAACCTCGCGTCGCCGACCGCGCCCTTCGGCGACCAAGGCTTCCCTGTCCTCTCCATCGCCTCCTTCCCCACATCCAGCCACTGACCCCATCTGGATGTCGCCGCTGCTCCTGACCCCGAGCCACTGGAGCTTTGCCCCGCTTCTGCCTCCTCGTTCGAGCGCCACTAATGACCCACAAGTATAGGGGATCAATTGTAGCTCTTTTCGATAAGTAAGAGTGTCGAACCCAACGAGGAGCAGATGTAAATGACGAGTAGTTTTCAGTAAGGTAATGTCTGCAAGTGCTGAAATTATAAGTAGCAGAGTAGTTCGATAGCAAGATAATTTGTAACGAGCAAGTAACGATAGTATAGTAACAGAAGCGCAGAAAGGTAGCCCAATCCTTTTGAGGCAAAGGACAGGCCAAAACGGTCTCTTATGATAAGCAAAGTGTTCTTGAGGGTACACGGGAATTTCATCTAGTCACTTTCATCATGTTGGTTTAATTTGTGTTTGCTACTTTCATAATTAGATATGTGGGTGGACCGGTACTTAGGTGTTGTTCTTACTTGAACAAACCTCCTACTTATGATTAACCCTCCGGCAAGCATCTGCAACTATGAGAAAAGTATTAAGAATATATTCTAACCATATCATTAAACTTTTGGATCCAATCGGTCCCTTATGGAATAGCGCATAAACTGGGGTTTAAGTTTCTGTCACTCTCGCAACCCATCGTCTAATTGCTACTCCACAATGCATTCCCTTAGGCCCAAATATGGTGAAGTGTCATGTAGTTGATACGTCTCCAACGTATCTATAATTTTTGATTGTTCCATGCTATTATATTATCTGTTTTGGATGTTTAATGGCTTTATTATGCACTTTTATATTATTTTTGGGACTAACCTATTAACCGAAGGCCCAGTGCAAATTGCTGTTTTTTTTGCCTATTTCAGTGTTTTGCAGAAAAGGAATATCAAACGGAATCCAAACGGAACGAAACCTTCGCGAGGATCTTTTTTTGGAACAAACGCAATCTAGGAGACTTGGAGCGGAGGTCAAGGAAGCAGGGAGGCGGCCACGAGGTAGGGCGGCGCGCCTAGGGGGGTAGGCGCGCCCCGCCCTCGTGGGCCCCTCGTAGCTCCACCGACCTACTTATTTCGCCTATATATACTCTTATACCCTGAAAACATCTAGGGGAGCCACGAAACCACTTTTCCACTGCCGCGACCTTTTGTACCTGTGAGATCCCATCTGGGAACCTTTTTCAGCGATCTGCCGGAGGGGGATTCGATCACGGAGGGCTTCTACATCAACACCATAGCCTCTCCGATGATGTGTGAGTAGTTTACCACAGACCTTCGGGGTCCATAGTTATTAGCTAGATGGCTTCTTCTCTCTCTTTGGTTCTCAATACAAAGTTCTCCTCGATGTTCTTGGAGATCTATTCGATGTAATACTTTTTGCGGTGTGTTTGCCGAGATCCGATGAATTGTGGGTTTATGATCAAGTTTATTTATGAACAATATTTGATTCTTCTCTGAATTCTTATATGCATGATTTGATATCTTTGCAAGTCTCTTCAAATTATCAGTTTGGTTTGGCCTACTAGATTGATCTTTCTTGCAATGGGAGAAGTGCTTAGCTTTGGGTTCAATCTTGCGGTGCTCGATCCCAGTGACAGAAAGGGAACCGACACGTATTGTATTGTTGCCATCGAGGATAAAAAAGATTGGGTTTATATCATATTGCTTGAGTTTATCCCTCTACATGATGTCATCTTGCCTAATGTGTTACTCTGCTCTTATGAACTTAATACTCTAGATGCACGCTGGATAACGGTCGATGTGTGGAGTAATAGTAGTAGATGCAGAATCGTTCGGTCTACTTGACACGAACGTGATGCCTATGTTTATGATCATGCCTAGATATTCTCATAACTATGCGCTTTTCTATCAATTGCTCGACAACAATTTATTCACCCACCGTAATTTATGCTATCTTGAGAGAAGCCACTAGTGAAACCTATGGGCCCCGGGTCTACCTTACATCATATTAGTTTCTGATCTACAATATTTTACTATTTATTTTGCAATCTTTACATTCCACAACAAAAATACCAAAAATATTTATCTTATTATCTTTATGAGATCTCACTTTTGCAAGTGGTCGTGAAGGGATTGACAACCCCTTTATCGCGTTAGGCGTTAAACGATAGCTCTTGCTAGGAGGCAACCCAATTTTATTTTTTTCTTTACTTTTTGTTACTGTTTAGTAATAAATAATTTATCTAGCCTCTGTTATGATTGTGTTTTTTAGTGTTTGTGCCAAGTAAAGCCCTTAGGATCTTCTTGGGTGATTGTTGTTTGATCTTGCTGATAAAAACAAAAAGTATGCGCTCATGAAAATAATTTTCATTTTTTACCAGAGAGCGATAAAATACCAATTCCAGCTGCAGTAGATCAATATACAAATTATTTAGGTCTTCCTAATTTTTCAGAAGTTTTGGAGTTACAAAGTATTCGAAACCTCCAGATTTCTACAGATTGTTCTGTTTTGACAGATTCTGTTTTTCGTGTGTTGTTTGCTTATTTTGATGAATCTATGACTAGTATGGGGGGGGGGGGGGTATGAAGCATAGAGAAGTTGGAATACAGTAGGTTTAACATCAATATAAATAAAGAATGAGTTAATTACAATACATTAAAGTGGTGGTTTGCTTTCTTATACTAACGGAGCTCACACGATTTTCTGTTGAGTTTTGTGTTGTGAAGTTTTCAAGTTTTTGGGTAAAGATTTGATGGATTTTGGAACAAGGAGTGGCAAGAGCCTAGGCTTGGGGATGCCCATGGCACCCCAAGGTAAAATCCAAGGAGAACCAAAAGTCTAAGCTTGGGGATGCCCCGGAAGGCATCCCCTCTTTCGTCTTCATCTATTGGCAACTTTACTTGAGGCTATATTTTTATTCGCCACATGATATGTGTTTTGCTTGGAGCGTCTTGTATGATTTGAGTCTTTGCCTTTTAGTTTACCACAATCATCCTTGCTGTACACACCTTTTGGAGAGACACACATGAATTGGAATTTATTAGAATACTCTATGTGCTTCACTTATATCTTTTGAGCTAGATAAATTTTGCTCTAGTGCTTCACTTATATCTTCTTAGAGCACGGTGGTGGTTTCATTTTGAAGAAATTGTTGAACTATCATGCTTCACTTATATTATTTTGAGAGTCCTAAATAGCATGCTAATTTGCTTTGGTTATAAAACTATCCTAATATGATGGGCATCCAGGATGGGTATAATAAAAACTTTCATATAGAGTGCATTAAATACTATGAGAAGTTTGATACTTAATAGTTGTTTTGAGATATAAAGATGGTAATATTAGAATCGTGCTAGTTGAGTAATTGTGGAATTGAGAAATACTTGTGTTGAAGTTTGCAAGTCCCGTAGCATGCACGTATGGTAAACATTGTGTGACAAATTTGAAGCATGAGGTTTTCTTTGATTGCTTTCCTTATGAGTGGCGGTCAGGGACGAGCGGTGGTTTTTTCCTACCAATCTATCCCCCTAGGAGCATGCGCGTAGTGCTTGGTTTTGATGACTTTTATATTTTTGCAATAAGTATGTGAGTTCTTTATGACTAATATTGAGTCCATGGATTATACACACTCTCACCCTTCCATCATTGCTAGCCTCTTCGGTACCGTGCATTGCCCTTTCTCACCTCGAGAGTTGGTGCAAACTTCGCCGGTGCATCCAAATCCCGTGATATGATACGCTCTATCACACATAAGCCTCCTTATATCTTCCTCAAAACAGCCACCATACCTACCTATTATGGCATTTCCATAGCCATTCCGAGTATTATTGCCATGCAACTTTCCACCGTTCCGTTTATTATGACACGCTCCATCATTGTCATATTGCTTTGCATGATCATGAAGTTGACATCGTATTTGTGGCAAATCCACCTTCATAATTATTTCATACATGTCACTCTTGATTCATTGCCCATCCCGGTACACCTCCAGAGGCATTCACATAGTCATATTTTGTTCTAAGTATCGAGTTGCAATTCTTGAGTTGTAAGTAAATAAAAGTGTGACGATCTTCATTATTAGAGCATTGTCCCATGTGAGGAAAGGATGATGGAGACTATGATTCCCCCACAAGTCGGGATGAGATTCCAGACGAAAAAAAGAGGCCATAAAAAAGAGAAAATGGCCCAAATAAAAAAAGAAAAAAGGAAAATGAGAGAAAAAGAGAGAAGGGGCAATGTTACTATCTTTTTTCCACACTTGTGCTTCAAAGTAGCACCATGATCTTCATGATAGAGAGTCTCCTATTTTGTAACTTTTATATACTAGTGGGAATTTTTCATTATAGAACTTGGCTTGTATATTCCAATGATGGGCTTCCTCAAAATGCCCTAGGTCTTCGTGAGCAAGCAAGTTGGATGCACACCCACTTAGTTTCTTTTGTTGAGCTTTCATATATTTATAGCTCTAGTGCATCCGTTGAATGGCAATCCCTACTTCTTGCATGGACATCAATTGATGGGCATCTCCATAGCCCGTTGATTTGCCACGTCAATGTGAGACTTTCTCCCTTTTTGTCTTCTACACAACCTCCATCATCATATTCTATTCCACCCATAGTGCTATGTCCATGGCTCGCGCTCACATATTGCGTGAAAGTTGAAAGAGTTTGAAAAGGCTAAATATGAAACAATTCCTTGGCTTGTTATCGGGGTTGTGCATGATGGGAGCATTTTTTGTGACGAAAATGAAGCATGGCCAAACTATATGATTTTGTAGGGATAAGCTTTCTTTGGCTATGTTATTTTGATAAGACGTAATTTCATGGTTAGTATGCTTGAAGTATTATTATTTTTATGTCAATATTAAACTTCTTTCTAGAATCTTTTGGATCTAAACATTCATGCCGCAATAAAGAGAATTACATTGAGAATTATGTTAGGTAGCATTCCACATCAGTAGTCGACGTTCACATGACACCATTAAGGGAATCACAACATACATATTATCAAAATATCGAACACATATCAAACTCACATGATTACTTGCAACATGATTTCTCCCGTGACCTCAAGAACAAAGGTAACTACTCACAAATGATAAACATGCTCATGATCATAGTGGTATTAAATAGCATATTAGATATGAACATATAATCTTCCACCAAATAAAGCATATATTAATCAACTACAAGATGTAATCAACACTACCGGTCACCCACAAGTACCATTCTATAGTTCCGGTAACAAGATTGAACACAAACGATGAACTAGGGTTTGAGAGGAGATGGTGTTGTTGAAGATGTTGATGGAGATTGCCCTCCCCAAGATGGGAGAGTTGTTGGTGATGATGATGACGATGATTTCCCCCTCCGGGAGGGAAGTTCCCCCGACTAAATCGCTCCACCGGAGGGCAAAAGTGCTCCTAACCAAGTTCCGCCTCGAGGCGGCGGCGCTTTGTCCCGAAAGACTCCCTCCTTATTTTTTCTAGGTCAAAATGACTTATATACCAAAAGATGGGCACCGGAGGTGGGCCGAGGAGGGCACAACCCACCAAGGCGCGCCCAGGTGGGTTGTGGCCACCTAGTGGGCCCCCTTTGGTAGTTATTTGCTCCAATAATTCTTAAATAATCCATAAAAAATCTCTGTGAAGTTTAAGCTTGTTTGGAGTTGTGCAGAATAGGTGGCCTGGTGTAGCTTTTCCACGTCTAGATTTCCAGCTGCCAGAATTCTCCTCCTTGGTGTGTACCTTGCAAATTATGAGAGAAAAGGCATTAGAATTACCCCAAAAAGCATTATTATGGATAAAAACATTGTAAATAACAGTAAGAAAACATGATGCAAAATGGACGTATCAACTCCCCCAAGCTTGGACCTCGCTTGTCCTCAAGCGAAAACCAAAATCGAAAAACATGTCCATATGCTTTGAGAGAGAGGTGTCGATAAAAACAAAATACGGACATAGAAGCATCATGTTGATTATTATAACAGCAACAAAATTAAACATAGGACTTTTATCATATACTTCTCATGAATAAGTAATAGTTCATTACACAATCGAAGTATAAAGCAAAAGCTCTATTAGAAACCAACAAACTATGTTCTTAGTCAACTTTGCAACTACAATTCGTCATCTTTTCAGGAAGGGTCACTGCAACCTCTTGAGCACTGTGTTGGTTTTCCCTTGAAGAGGAAAGGGTGATGCAGCAAAGTAGCGTAAGTATTTCCCTCAGTTTTGAGAACCAAGGTATCAATCCAGTAGGAGGCCACACGCAAGTCCCTCATACCTACACAAACAAATAAGAACCTCGCAACCAACGCGATAAAGGGGTTGTCAATCCCTTCACGGTCACTTACAAGAGTGAGATCTGATAGATATGATAATAATAAGATAAATATTTTTGGTATTTTTATGATATAGGGTGACACCCCCGATTTGACCGTACACTAATCATACATGCAAACGTGTACGATCAAGATAAGGGACTCACGGGAAGATATCACAACACAACTCTACAAATAAAATAAGTCATACTAGCATCATATTACAAGCCAGGGGCCTCGAGGGCTCGAATACAAGAGCTCGATCATAGACGAGTCAGCGGAAGCAACATTATCCGAGTACAGACATGAGTTAAACAAGTTTTCCTTAAGAAGGCTAGCACAAAAACAACATCGATCGAAAAGGCAAGGCCTCCTGCCTGGGAGCCTCCTAACTACTCCAAGTCATCAGCGGTCTCCACGTGGTAGTAGGCACCCTCGGGGTAGCAGTAGTCATCAATGGTGTCGTCTGGCTTCTAGGATCCGTCATCTGGTCGCAACAATCGGGTATGGGGGAAAAGAGGTAGCAAAGCAGCCGTGAGTACTCATCCAAAGTACTCGCAAGACTTACATCAGATCTAAACTAAGTATGCATATGTATCAAAGGAAAATGGTTGTATCTATGGACTAAACTGCAGAATGCCAGAAAGAAGGGGAAAACCTAGCCTATCGAAGACTAGCATCTTCTGGAAACCACCATCTTGCAACAACAGGAGGGAGTAGAGTAGCATAAAGTAAAGTAGTAGAAGTGTTATCAACCTCGGCCAGAGATCCTTTCTCGACTCCCTGCGAGAAAGCAATCCCAGAGCCATACTATCCATTTCTCATCACAATCTATTTCTCATCACAATTATCCAGTTCTAGTTGTATCGATCGGGATATAAGTCCAAGTGTCCGTTACCGTAGGACAGGCTATCGATAGATGTTTTCTTCCCTGCAGGGGTGCACTAACTTACCCACCACGCTCGATTAACTCCGGCCGGACACACTTTCCTGGGTCATGCCTGGCCTCGGCCAAACAATACGCCGCAACCCGACCTAGGCTTAATAGAGAGGTCAGCATGCCGGACTAAGCCTATGCCCCAGGGGTCATGGGCCATCTCCCCGGAAACTCCTGCACGTTGCGTACGCGGCCGGTGAGCAGACCTAGCTACCTCCTTCAAAAAGGCAGGTGCTTACCAGTCCAACCCGGCGCGTGCCGCTCAGTCGCTGACGTCTATCAAGCTTCGGCTGATGCATACGACATAGAACGCCATACTATGCCCACGTGATGATTAGGAGCATGCGATAACGAGCAGAGACTCACGAAAGATGTGACCCCGTCGCCCCGTCTCGAGTACTTGCAGCAAGGGCTAAGAATGCCCGGCCACACCTCGTAAGTATCTCGCGGGCACCTTCCAGGTCAACCCGACTCCACATCACTCGCTATTAAGCTCGCGCGGGTACCCCTCAGGGCCAACCCATCTTTAGTAACATGGTTCAGTTTAAAGTCATAGTAACCATAGTAACTGTGTGTCTAACACCAAGGGAAAAACCCGAGGAATCACCCCAGTGAATCCCACTCGATGTTATCATCAAGGTGAACGTAAGAGGATCCACCCTCGAGGTTCACATTTGATGGGTTGCACAACAGAGCCGTAACGGAAGTGGTTAAGGAGGAAATCACCCTCGATGACCTCGACCGTATAGCTACACTCACTACAAAAAATACACTTCCGTGATGATACGTGTTTGTCACAGTAGGTCACGTTTTTTGTCATGCATGTACATCCATGACAAATTTATGACAGAATCAAGATAGTCATACCTGTGTTGTCGTAGAAGTGTTCCATGACATTACCAAAATTATCATCACGGAAGTGTCCACTTCCATGACGATAAATTGCGCATCACAGAAGTGCTTTCATCAAGGGTGACCGACACGTGGCATCCACCGTAACGGAACGCCGTTAAGCTATCGGGTCGGGATTTGGATCCGATAACCCGTTAACAGCCCCTACCAATGGGGATTTTCCACGTGTAAAATCATCATTAGCTAGAGGAAACACGTGTCGGCTCATCGTTGGGACAGATGTCATCCACTCACTGGACAGAAGGCGCCTATGATACGTCGACACGTGGCACGGCCCAACAGTGGCCCATTCCTATGAAAAGGCCGACCCGTTTGACTTGGTCAAAAGCTGGCGGGCCGGCCCATGGAAAGCCTGTTAACGGCATGTTCGCATATAGCCCATTTACAGCCCGCTAACCCAAGGCCCATTACGCCCTATCCGAATTAGGCCCAGTTGCGTCATCTGGGCCATCCAATATGATTCCAGCCCGTTTTCACTTCTGGCCCAATGTATAGCCCATGATGTCTTTCGGCCCATATGAGGCCCTTTGTAACTCTTGGCCCATTAGCGGCCCGTGCTGAAACTGGCCCGTAATGAACAGTGTATTACTTTACACCCATTAACGGCCCATGGTCAAACTAGCTCATAATGAACAATGTATCACTTTATACCCATTAACGGTCCGTTATTCCGTTGGGCAGTTTCCAGCCCAAGTTAACTTTCGGCCTTCTGAGGGCCCATTTATTCTTGGGCTCATTTGCAGCATTCGGTTACTTACGGCCCGTTACTGTCATTTTCTGCTTGTGGGCCAAATTCAGCCCGTCGTTACAGTCGGCCCATTTGTGGACCGTTAGTCTGTTGGGCCATTTTCATAGCATCACCAAATACGGCCTATTAACGGCCCGTTATGGTCAGCCCATAAAACGTACGATTTCCATTAAAGGCCCGTCTACGGCCCATTAAAGGCCCATACAAGACCCATAAATGAGTCGGCGGCCCATGGATCCTACGAGACGTAGAAGGCCCATGGATCCTACGAGACATAGAAGGCCCATGGATCCTACGAGACGTACAATGCCCATGGATCCTACGAGACGTAGAAGGCCCATGGATCCTACGAGATGTAGGAGGCCCATGGATCCGACGGCCCGTGAAGGGCCATGGTCGGGCGAGTTGGCCCCCGTTTGAATGATATAGAATATCCAAAGAATTATCCTACTCAACACTATCACCTCTAAAAAGCATACACTATAGAACAAAGAGATCAAGGCATAGAAATATAGAATAATCCTACACTATACAATAAAGAAATTACAGCCGATTATACCCACTGGGCATTATGGTTCGGCACAGGTGATAATAAAGCATACACAAACAGCAAATTACATACACTGGGCAAATACAACTCATACATCATGGACGCGCATCAACTTAACTCCATTTGAACTATAATCTCTTCAGAAAATAGGATTGGCCGGATTCAGATAGCACAAATTTCAGTCTGCAAAATCTCCAATTCCTTCATGGTTACCTCAGTGTCTTGTTTCATTTTTTGACTCCTGCATCTAATACCTGCATGTCCAGTCTCAACTTGTTGATTATACGTTGACAATCATGTACACGTTGTCTTGCCACCTCTAGTTGATGCTCGAGAACATCAGCACATTCCAATTCCAATCCATAATCATTCGGTAACGGCCATGCCGCACTGCTCGTAGATCTTTGTGTTGATGTCACTTCATCCTGAAATGTTTCTGTAAGTACACATGACTAGGGCAAAAATATAGTTACAACAGTGAAGCGAACAAGACACTATTTTGTACTACATGGCAAAACATGACTAACAATAATGTTACACGTCACTTTCAAAAAAAATATTACACGTCATGAAGCATAAGCAGGTGATATTTTAAAAATTATAAAAAAGATAGTCTGTGCAGCCTGCATACAGAAATCCCTCTTAGCTCACCAGAGGAGCATGATGTTGGGGCCTGTAAGTGCATCTAGTGCCACCCCTAGTTGGTTTTGGAGTATTGATGACAAACCTAGTTGAGGGACTAATGTGTTTGTGAGAATTGCAGGATAACACAGGTAGAAGTCCCTCATTGATTCGGTTTTCCTACCAGAGAAGACCCCTAAAAATGTATGAAGACATTGATGTCAAAGGTGGTATATGAAGATATTCTCATCGAAGACTATGACAAGAGAAGACATCGCATGAAGCCTATGGAGCTCGAAGACTTAGATCTATAGTAGTTCTTTTTCTTCTTTGTTGAATCATAGGAACCACCGTACTGTTAAGTGGGGTCCAGGAGAACCAGTCAGAATGACTGAAGTGATGCTTAACCAAAACCTATGTCTTCGAGTGAAGACTATGAGAGCGAATCTTGTCCAGAGTCGGACAAGTCAGCTTTGCTTGTAGCCCAAGTAAAGTTGCCGTGTGTGTTTGAAATCTGACTGTTGGAACACGTGTCAGTTCCTTAGTGACCCAGGGTCATTTCGGACAAATCAGGTCGGGTTGCCTAGTGACTATAAATAGCTCACCCCCTACAACCATAAACGGTTGGCTACTCAGAGTTAGAGTACGGCTTTTGTCGTTTGAGAGCAACCCACCTCGAAGCCTTTGAGAGAGAATTCCTTGCGAGGATAAAGCCCTAACCACCCAGAGCCAAAGAGTGTTAGGCATCACTTAAGTCTTCTTGTCTGTGTGATCTGAAGACTTATTACACTTGAGGACTGTGAATCCTCCAGCCGGTTAGGCGTCGCGTTCTGAGCATCCAAGAGAAATTGTGGATCGCTGGTGAACGAAGTCTGTGAAGGTTTGGGAGTCTACCTTGAAGACTTACCAGAGTGATTGGGCGAGGTCTGTGTGACCTTAGCTCAAGGGGAATACGGTGAGGACTGGGTGTCCTGAGCTACGTGTTCAGGACTGGGTGTCCGGGACTGTGTGTCCTCAGGTTTAAATACCTAGCCGCCCTAACCAGACGTACAGTTGTCACAGCAACTGGAACTGGTCCAACAAATCATTGTCTTCAACGATTCACTGGTTTCATCCTTCCCTTCCCTGTACTTACTGTTGGTCCTGGTGAAGTCATTGTATGATTGCACTATCTTTTGTCTTCACTGAGTGACTGTGTGTTCTGTTTGGCTTCATAATATCTTCCTACCTAATCCTTACTACATTGCTGCTATTAGTCATTGTGCTTTCACTTCATTGAATACTTGACTATGGTTTGCCTAGTGTAGTCCACCTTCCGCTGCATGGTAATAGGTTTATCTCTATCGTTTGTCTTCGAAACTTCCACGTTTTGAAGACTTTCATAAAAATCGCCTATTCACCCCCCTCTAGTCGATATAACGCACTTTCAGGGCCCAATCGAAAACACAGACAAGTTACAAATTTAGACAGCACGTTGCGTATAAGTAAGCAAGCAGTTGGCCATTCTGTGCCTCAATTAAAGTCTTAAGGAGCATAATGAACAGCAGAGGGTTTCATACAAACATACTATAGCAGGAAAAACTATGCAATCAGTAGCGTAGTATAAACTAGATTGTGAGCCTCATGCAATAATCGTTGGTTAATAGACTTCAAAGCTTCAGGCACACTTCGGCATAGTAATTAAATGGTAAGGCCTTTAATTATGTCAACTAATAGTGATACAAGTACCGATCATCAGGCATGATTATTTGGGCATCTCATTAACTGAGGACAAATAAAGCAATTGAAAAGAGAAAATTAACTATGCCTGAAATAAACAAGGAATTGAACTGTTGAGTTGCATACAGTGACTTACCTTAGCAGGTTGAAGAGGCTCAGTGCCGCTCCTACTTCTCTTGCAAGGCTCCTTCCTAACATCTTGTACTTGGAAATCCTCAATCTTATCTTCATTGCACCCCCTCTGCAAGGTGACACAAACTAGTTACTCGTCTCCTTGGAAGATAAATATGCATACTTTCCAATCTGTGAACACAAAAGGACGATATTATAACAAAACAACACCACATAATGAAACATGCCGCATCTCTTGCACTTGCACACAATGAAATGAGCATTTACTATGTCTGCACTATGTAAAAACTAGGCATACCTTCGAACTGGATCTCCAGGTACTCTTGGAGAGCCTACTGTAGTGTACAGCCAAACCTTTATGTCACCTATGAGTTAGACAAGGCCCTACTACAACAACCCTTAGTGTTTAAATCATTGACAAGCTCTGTTAGAGTGTTAGGTCAAGAACAACAAGTAATCAAAGCAAACAGTCCTAGTATGGATGGCTGATGCAAACAAGCAATTGAAAGATGTGTGAGCAAATCTTACATATCAAGAAAAGAAGCAAAGAAGGAGGCTTAAAGACCATCACTTGACTGACCAGATCTAAGGGGCATTTAAACATCATGTGCAACGTATGAACTAACATAAACATTGCATATTCCAGATTCTACAATGGAATGCACATGTATTAGGTTATGCCATGTATGATGATGCCTAAATGTACATATAGCAGGCAGGAGTTATTCATCATTGCACACACAATTGAATTGCAGGTTAAGGGCCAGTTCGATTCCGCCTTTTCAGGGCATATTGTCAAAATAAGCCATAAAAGATGTAAAGAAGTCATTTTTGAGTTATGGGCTTGGGCTTAACTAATTTCGCTTTGGAGGGGGTTGTTTCGGGTAGAACCTCACTAAAAATTGAAGGGAAGGGGAATAGTGAAATGACTCTGTTGTCTGCCTATATTACACTCAAAATGCAACTGCTGACAGCCGTGCACACCTAACCCTCAAGTAAAAACAAACATGCAAGCATTCATTGCCCTGCCCGCTTGCATCTCCTCTCCCCTTTCCCTCTACCTCGATCCCCTGCCTGCAGCACTAGGGTTCCTCCAGCGAGCCGTTGCCACTGGTCCCATCTGGCCTGGTCCTCGACGATGCTATGTCCAGCTAGGCTACACGGGTAGGGGCAAATCTCCCTGGCTGCTCCTCCCTCTGGCGCCGCCCCTCATTCTCATGGTCTCCAGCAGCTGCTCCACTGTGGTTCGTCCAACGCACTACTCCGGCGGGCGCTGCACAACTACGGCTGATGCCAGACTATGACAGAAGGCACCTTATTCCCCCTCCCCTCCTCCCAGGCCATGGCCTTGAGGTGCTGTTGAAGGATGAGCTCATCCAACAAGGTGAGGATCTCCTCTGATTTTTTGCCAAATTTTCATTCTGATCCACTATACGATGAATTGCTATGAGTTGCTTCTGCTGCTGCTATATGATGCATTGCTATGAGCTGCTCCTGCTGCTGCTATATGATGAATTGCTATGAGCTGCTGCTGCTGTATGATGAGTTGGTATGAGCTGCTGCTGCTATATGATGAATTGCTATGAGCTGTTGCTGCTATATGATAAGTTGCTACAAGCTGCTCCTCCTGCTGCTATATGATGAATTGCTATGAGCTGCTCCTGCTGCTGCTATATGATGAATTGCAATGAGCTGCTCCTGCTGCTGCTATATGATGAATTGCTATGAGCTGCTGCTGGTATATGATGAATTGCAGACTGCTGCTGCTGTATGATGAGTTGCTATGAGCTGCTGCTGCTATATGATGCTTTCAGGTGGTGCTGCTATACGATAATAACCAGCCACTTGGACCATCAAATTTCAATAAATAATTGTTCTTCATTTAAATGTGGGTCATGCGTTCTTCGTTTAAATTAGGCAATGAGATCTCTATGGAAAACATTGACCAAAGTAGATTGTGCCAAGTAGATGGTATCTTTGTATTTGCATTTCGAGCAAATAGTGATGGCCTGTTTTCCTATCATATTAATTACTGCACTGGGTTCAATTTGTGATGTTTGAAAGTCAAATTAATTTCCATATGGGCAGCAAAATGAAAAAATATAATGCAATCCAGACTTTCCACTGATCATACCAAAGATAAGCTGAAAACGCAATGAAAAGAACTGGTTGGCTTATTACATGGAGCTTATATTCATAGGTGCTTATGTTCTTAAGATAACTCGTAATAACTGTCCCTAAGAAACTTGGCTAATAGAACTGGCATACAAATAACATGTCACGATGATTGCAATGGAGGAGTGACGTACCATAGCACACTATATAGGCTCACCGCCGCCTCTCCTTTTTTTGCGATGTTCCATGAAATTGCCACATACATCTTGTACTTTTTCATTGTGTAACCCTATCTGCAAGTTGACACGGCTAATTTCAGACATCTCTACATGATACTACATTGCATATCCCTTGCGCATATTTAAACCACCAATTAACGATTGTGTGCGTACCATAAACTAGCCATGACTCTGTATGCTGGACTAGCAGGCACTCTAAGGGAGCCTAATGTAGTGCACTGGAATTCCTACATGCCACCTACGATTTTGTGTAATCTACTGCCCCTGTTCCTAAATATATGTCTTTGTAGAGATTCCAGTATGGACCACATACAGATGTATATAGATGCATTTTCAAGTGTAGATTCACTCATTTTGCTCCGTATGTAGCCTATAGTGGAATCTCTAGAAAGACTTATATTTAGGAACGGAGGTACGAGGAAGTATCATGTATGACATCTACATATCTAATTTAGCAGCCAGTAGTAGAAATCATTGTCTGCACAAAGGGATTAATGGTCGAAAATCCTAGCAAAGCACGCTGGCAGGCACAGAACAATACAAGAGAGAGAGACGCGTTTACAAGATCATAGCAATGCCTCTTTCCAGGATCTTGGTTGGCCAAGCTGTTAGATCCAGAAGAAACATCATCCTTGTAGTTTTTGCCAGCTGCATAACAGGTAACAGCGACCGGTTAGTATATTTGAAGTACATCGGGCAGGTGATGCTGGACGGGTTTAAAGGTGACAAGTACCTAGGCCGTGGCGGGTGCTTGGCATCTCTCCAGACGGTGGGAATCAGGTTAGAAATGTCGAGGGTGATGACGCTGCGCTGGCTGTCGGGGTCCAGTAAGGAGATCTAGAACCGTCGAGTAGGGTGTTTGTGGAGCGGCTCCGGTAGGGTGGACTACGGTGCGGGCGAAGCGGATCTGTGGCCGTGGACGAGGGCGTAGGTGAAGCTGCTCCGGTGGTTGGGTTAAGGATGGTGTCGACGATGCGGATCTGCGGCCGTGGACGGGGCATCAGAAGCTGCTCCGGTGGTTGGGTTAAGGATGATGTCGACGATGCGGATCTGCGGCCGTGGACGAGGCGTCAGAAGCTGCTCCGGTGGTTGGGTTAAGGGTGGTGTCGACGATGCAGATCTGCGGCCGTGGACGGGGCGTCAGAAGCTACTCCGGTGGTTGGGTTAAGGGTGGTGTCAACGATGCGGATCTGCGGCCGTGGACGGGGCGTGAGAAGCTGCTCCGGTAGGTTGGATGAGTGTGCGAGGAAGCGGATCTGAGGCCGTGGACTTGTGAGTTGGCAAAGTGGCCCCGGTAGGGTTGAGAATGGTATAGGCGAAGCTACTCCAGTAGGGTTAACGATGGTATCGGCGAAGCGGCTCCGGTAGGGTTGAGGAAGGTGTCAGCGAAGCGGCTCCGGAAGGGTTGAGGAAGGTGTCGGCGAAGAGGATCAGAGGCCGTCGACGGGGGCGTTGCTACCTCTTTTAGCACTGCGTTGGTTTTCCTCAAAGAGGAAGGGATGATGCAGCAAAGTAGCGTAAGTATTTCCCTCAGTTTTTGAGGACCAAGGTATCAATCCAGTAGGAGGCTACACGCAAGTCCCTTGTACCTGCACAAAACAAATAAATCCTCGCAACCAACGCAAGTAGGGTTTGTCAATCCCTATAGGTCCACTTACGAGAGTGAGATCTGATAGATATGATAAGATAATATTTTTGGTATTTTTATGATAAAGATGCAAAGTAAAATAAAGGCAAAATAAATATCAAAGTAAATAACTAAGTAGTAGGAGATTGATATGATAAAGATAGACCCGGGGGCCATAGGTTTCACTAGTGGCTTCTCTCGAGAGCATAAGTATTCTACGGTGGGTGAACAAATTACTGTTGAGCAATTGACAGAATTGAGCATAGTTATGAGAATATCTAGGTATGATCATGTATATAGGCATCACATCCGAGACAAGTAGACCGACTCCTGCCTCCATCTACTACTATTACTCCACTCATCGACCGCTATCCAGCATGCATCTAGAGTATTAAGTAAAAACAGAGTAACGCCTTAAGCAAGATGACATGATGTAGAGGGATAGACTCATGCAATATGAAGGAAACCCCATCTTGTTATCCTCGATGGCAACAATACAATACGTGCCTTGCTGCCCTTACTGTCACCGGGAAAGGACACCGCAAGATTGAACCCAAAGCTAAGCACTTCTCCCATTGCAAGAAAGATCAATCTAGTAGGCCAAACCAAACTGATAATTCGAAGAGACTTGCAAAGATAACTAATCATACATAAAAGAATTCAGAGAAGATTCAAATATTATTCATAGATAGACTTGATCATAAACCCACAATTCATCGGTCTCAACAAACACACTACAAAAAGAAGATTACATCGAATAGATCTCCACAAGAGAGGGGGAGAACATTGTATTGAGATCCAAAAAGAGAGAAGAAGCCATCTAGCAACTAACTATGGACCCGTAGGTCTGAAGTTAACTACTCACACTTCATCGGAGAGGCTATGGTGTTGATGTAGAAGCCCTCCGTGATTGATGCCCCCTCTGGCGGAGCTCCGGAACAGGCCCCAAGATGGAATCTCGTGGATACAGAAAGTTACGGCGGTGGAATTAGGGTTTTGGCTCCGTATCTGATCGTTTGGGGGTACATGGGTATATATAGGAGGAAGAAGTACGTCGGTGGAGCAACAGGGGGGCCCACGAGGGTGGAGGGCGCTCCTGGGGGGAGGCGTGCCCCCCTACCTCGTGGCCTCCTGTTGATTGGCTTGATGTAGGGTCCAATTCTCCTGAGTTGTATTCGGTGAGAAAATCACGTTCCCGAAGGTTTCATTCCGTTTGGAGTCCGTTTGATATTCCTTTTCTTCGAAACCCTAAAACAGGCAAAAAACAACAATTCTGGGCTGGGCCTCCGGTTAATAGGTTAGTCCCAAAAATAATATAAAAGTGGATAATAAAGCCCGATAATGTCCAAAACAGTAGATAATATAGCATGGAGCAATCAAAAATTATAGATACGTTGGAGACGTATCAAGCATCCCCAAGCTTAATTCCTGCTCGTCCTCGAGTAGGTAAATGATAAAAACAGAATTTTTGATGCGCAGTGCTACTTGGCATAATTTTAATGCAATTCTTCTTAATTGTGGTATGAATATTCAGATCCGAAAGATTCAAGACAAAAGTTCATATTGACATAGAAAACCCCGATGACATACTTCAAGCATACTAACAAAGCAATTATGTCTTCTCAAAATAACATGGCTAAAGAAAGTTATCCCTACAAAATCATATAGTCTGGCTATGCTCTATCTTCACCACACAAAATATTTAAATCATGCACAACCCCGATGACAAGCCAAGCAATTGTTTCATACTTTTGGTGTTCTCAAACTTTTTCAATCTTCACGCAATACATGAGCGTGAGCCATGGATATAGCACTATAGGTGGAATAGAGTGGTGGTTGTGGAGAAGACAAAAAGGGGAAGATAGTCTCACATAAACTAGGCATAGCAACGGGCTATGGAGATGCCCATCAATAGATATCAATGTGAGTGAGTAGGGATTGCCATGCAACAGATGCATTAGAGCTATAAGTATATGAAAGCTAAAAAAACTAAGTGGGTGTGCATCCAACTTGCTTGCTCATGAAGACCTAAGGCAATTTTGAGGAAGCCCATCATTGGAATATACAAGCCAAGTTCTATAATGAGAAAATCCCACTAGTATATGAAAGTGATAACATGAGAGACTCTCTTCTATGAAGATCATGGTGCTACTTTGAAGCACAAGTGTGGTAAAAGGATAGTAACATTGTCCCTTCTCTCTTTTTCTCTCATTTTTTTATTTGGGACTTTTCTCTTTTCTTTTTTATGGCCTTTTTTTCTTTTTTAAGTCCGGAGTCTCATCCCGACTTGTGGGGGAATCATGGTCTCCATCATCCTTTCCTCACTTGGGACAATGCTCTAATAATGATGATCATCACACATTTATTTTTCTTACAACTCAATAATTACAACTCGATACTTAGAACAAGATATGACTCTATATGAATGCCTACGGCGGTGTACCGGAATATGCAATGATGCATGAGTGACAAGTATGAAAGAATTATGAACGGCGGCTTTGCCCCAAAAACTATGTCAACTACATGATCATGCTAAGCAATATGACAATGATGGAGTGTGTCATAAACGGAATGGTGGAAAGTTGCATGGCAATATATCTCGGAATGGCTATGGAAATGCCATAATAGGCAGGTATGGTGGCTGTTTTGAGGAAGGTATATGGTGGGTGTATGATACCGGCGAAAGGTGCGCGGTATTAGAGAGGCTAGCAAAGGTGGAAGGGTGAGAGTGCGTATAATCCATGGACTCAACATTAGTCATAAAGAACTCATATACTTATTGCAAAAATCTACAAGTTATTGAAGCAAAGTATTACGCGCATGCTCCTAGGGGGATAGATTGGTAGGAAAAGACCATCGCTCGTCCCCGACCGCCACTCATAAGGAAGACAATCAATAAATAAGTCATGCTCCGACTTCATCACATAACGGTTCACCATACGTGCATGCTACGAGAATCACAAGCTTCAACACAAGTATTTCTCAAATTCACAACTACTCGACTAGCATGACTTTAATATCACCATCTCCATGTCTCAAAACAATTATCAAGTCTCAAACTTATCATAGTATTCAACACACTCATAAGAGAATTTTTATTATTAATCTTGCATACCAAGCATATTAGGATTTTAAGAAAATTACCATGCTATTTAAGACTCTCAAAACAATCTAAGTGAAGCATGAGAGATCAATAGTTTCTATAAAAAAAATCCACCACCGTGCTCTAAAAGATATAAGTGAAGCACTAGAGCAAAATTATATAACTCAAAAGATATAAGCGAAGCACATAGATTATTCTAACAAATTCCAAATCATGTATGGCTCTCTCAAAAGGTGTGTACAGCAAGGATGATTGTGGTAAACTAATAATCAAAGACTCAAATCATACAATACGCTCCAAGCAAAACACATATCATGTGGTAAATAAAAATATAGCTCCAAGTAAAGTTACCGATAGAAGTAGACAAAAGAGGGGATGCCTTCCGGGGCATCCCCAAGCTTTGGCTTTTAGGTGTCCTTAGATTATCTTGGGGGTTCCATGGGCATCCCCAAGCTTAGGCTCTTGCCACTCCTTTTTCCATAATCCATCAAATCTTTACCCAAAACTTGAAAACTTCACAACACAAAACTTAAAGTAGAAAATCTCGTGAGCTCCGTTAGCGAAAGAAAACAAAAGACCACTTCAAGGTACTGTAATGAACTCATTCTTTATTTATATGGGTGTTATACCTACTGTATTCCAACTTCTCTATGGTTTATAAACTATTTTACTAGCCATAGATTCATCAAAATAAGCAAACAACACACGAAAAACAGAATCTGTCAAAAACAGAACAGTCTGTAGTAATCTGTAGCTAGCGCAAGATCTGGAACCCCAAAAATTCTAAAATAAATTGATGGACGTGAGGAATTTATCTATTAATCATCTGCAAAAATAATTAACTAAATATCACTTGTCAAATAAAAATGACAGCAGTTCTCGTGAGCGCTAAAGTTTCTGTTTTTTACAGCAAGTTCAACAAGACTTTCCCCAAGTCTTCCCAACGGTTCTACTTGGCACAAACACTAATTAAACACAAAAAACACAACCAAAACAGAGGCTAGATAAATTATTTATTTATTACTAAGCAGGAGACAAAAGCAAGGAATAAAAATAAAATTGGGTTGCCTCCCAACAAGCGCTATCGTTTAACGCCCCTAGCTAGGCATAACAAGCAAGAATAGATCTAGGTATTGCCATCTTTGGTATTAGGAAAGAAAAGAGCAAACTTTCTATCTATAGAATTAATCCTTCTATTTTGATAAAGCACATGGCTATTGATGGTAGAAGAAAGATTAACTATGTTACGGAAGTCTTTAATAGATTCATTTTGGTAAGAGAGCAAAAGAGATGTAGATTCAACTTTCTCATTCATGGGGTGGACAAATATAGTTTTCATTTTTTCATAAGTGTCTATGACATCCCCTTCAAGGAAACCTTCTTCAAATATAAAATCTAGGACATTCTTAAAAGAAGAAGGAAGGGCAATATAAAAGCTTTTTAGGTAAACTTCAATTTGATATTGAGGAACATAGCTGGCCCTGATCCTTAATAGCCTATACCAAGCATATTTCAAAGATTCATCAAGTAAATAACGAAAAATTCCGAATCATCTTCATCAAAATTATTAAGACTCTCATTGATAACTCCGGTAGGTTTTTCCATAGTATCCTTATTTATAAGTTTAGCGAGGATAGAGGGGTTGTCCAAAGTACTAAAGCTCTGGAGAGAACCCCCAACCCTTTTTGATTCAGACATAGCGGAAGAAAGGCAAGCGGAAAGAGAAGAAGGATAGAGAGAGAGGGCCAATAAAATGGAAAGGGTGAATTGGGGGGAGAGGAAAAAGAGAGGCAAATGGCAAATAATTTAATGCGGGAGATAAGGGTATGTGATGGGTATTTGGTATGTTGACTTTTGCGTAGACCTCCCCGGCAACGGTGCCAGAAATCCTTCTTGCTACCTCTTTTAGCACTGCGTTGGTTTTCCCCAAAGAGGAAGGGATGATGCAACAAAGTAGCGTAAGTATTTCCCTCAGTTTTTGAGAACCAAGGTATCAATCCAGTAGGAGGCTACACGCAAGTCCCTTGTACCTGCACAAAACAAATAAATCCTCGCAACCAACGCAAATAGGGGTTGTCAATCCCTATAGGGCCACTTACGAGAGTGAGATCTGATAGGTATGATAAGATAATATTTTTGGTATTTTTATGATAAAGATGCAAAGTAAAATAAAGGCAAAATAAATAGCAAAGTAAATAACAAAGTAGTAGGAGATTGATATGATAAAGATAGACCCCGGGGCCATAGGTTTCACTAGTGGCTTCTCTCGAGAGCATAAGTATTCTACGGTGGGTGAACAAATTATTGTTGAGCAATTGACAGAATTGAGCATAGTTATGAGAATATCTAGGTATGATCATGTATATAGGCATCACGTCCGACACAAGTAGACCGACTCCTGCCTGCATCTGCTACTATTACTCCACTCATTGACCGCTATCCAGCATGCATCTAGAGTATTAAGTAAAAACAGAGTAACGCCTTAAGAAATATGACATGATGTAGAGGGATAGACTCATGCAATATGAAGAAAACCCCATCTTGTTATCCTCGATGGCAACAATACAATACGTGCCTTGCTGCCCTTACTGTCACCAGGAAAGGACACCGCAAGATTGAACCCAAAGCTAAGCACTCTCCCATTGCAAGAAAGATCAATCTAGTAGGCCAAACCAAACTGATAATTCGAAGAGACTTGCAAAGATAACTAATCATACATAAAAGAATTTAGAGAAGATTCAAATATTATTCATAGATAGACTTGATCATAAACCCACAATTCATCGGTCTCAACAAACACACCGCAAAAACAAGATTACATCAAATAGATCTCCACAAGAGAGGGGGAGAACATTGTATTGAGATCCAAAAAGAGAGAAGAAGCCATCTAGCTACTAAGTATGGACCCGTCGGTCTGAAGTAAACTACTCACACTTCATCGAAGAGGCTATGGTGTTGATGTAGAAGCCCTCCGTGATCGATGCCCCCTCCGGCGGAGCTTTGAAACAGGCCCCAAGATGGGATCTCGTGGATACAGAAAGTTACGGCGGTGGAATTAGGGTTTTGGCTCCATATCTGATCGTTTGGGGGTACGTGGGTATATATAGGAGGAAGAAGTACGTCGGCGGAGCAACAGGAGGCCCACGAGGGTGGAGGGCATGCCTGGGGGGGGGGGGCAGGCGCGCCCCCTACCTCGTGGCCTCCTGTTTATTGGCTTGACTTAGGGTCCAAGTCTCCTGAGTTGTATTCGGTGAGAAAATCACGTTCCCGAAGGTTTCATTCCGTTTGGAGTCCGTTTGATATTCCTTTTCTTCGAAACCCTAAAACAGGCAAAAACAACAATTCTGGGTTGGGCCTCCGGTTAATAGGTTAGTCCCAAAAATAATATAAAAGTGGATAATAAAGCCCGATAATGTCCAAAACAGTAGATAATATAGCATGGAGCAATCAAAAATTATAGATATGTTGGAGACGTATCAGGCGTCGGTGGGGCGGCTCCGGGGTGTGTGGACGAAGCGTCTCCGGTGGGGAGCATGAATGAGCCGCTGCAGATGCTTGACGGTTGACGAGAGTACCAGCGAAGCAGATCCGCGCCGTGGACAAGGCCAACACTGAATGGGCTGTGGTACAATGGTGGATGAGCAGTCTACTTGTTTCAAGGGAAGGTGGGAGGGGTAGATGCGGCTGCAGAAGCAGATCCAGTGAGGTGGACGCCGCTGGCAGTGAATGGGCTATGGTACGCCGGTGGATGAGCAGTCTAGGGTTTTGAGAGGGAAGGGGAGAAAGGGCGATGAAGTACGGACGACGTGATGTAAGATGCTCTGGTGCTGTGGGGTTAGTCGTTTTTGCGGGAGGGGGAGAGGAAATGGGGGTGCCGTGTAGTGGGGGAACCGGAAGTTACCAAAGCAGCCCCGACCTATCATGTAGATGAGGGCGGTATTGTAACTGTTGGTCTCTGTGCACCAAGGACAAAAGGGGGATTTCACATGCTAAAGACTAAGGTTGCAGAAATTTTAGAGGGAGGCGGGAGATTTTGCCGCCCGCGGGATCGTTCGTATCCAGTTTCAACTAATTTTGGACCGTGCTAGCGGGAAGGTCATGCTAGACTATGTACATGGGGCACGCGTCAGCAGTTAATAACTGGTGTGAAGTCCACCCCAGAAAAAAATACAATAACTCGGGATGATGCGCCGATAACTTGGACGTTCACACGGGCGCGGCCAATCGTACGGTGTAGTGGCGCGTTCACAAAAAAAGGGATCAAACGCTCAACCTATGTATTTCTCGTGTAAATAGATAATTTAGTGCCATTGGTTATTTACTTTAAACATAATGCATTGACGTGTTAGTGTAGAGGCGCACAAAAAGAAATGGATATTGTAGTCAGTTACTTAAAAGTGTTACCTCATATGATTACATAGCCTCCATTTCATAAATTGCGTACCCGTTGAATTCATATATGAATATTACATATATTACTTCAAAATAGAAACTTAAATCATCCAAGACTAATGAATTTGAATGCAAGAGTAACAATGGTGCATGTACATGATAGCTACATTGGTTGTTTGAAGAAACATCACTGTAACTTTGGCATGCATAACTGAAAAGGATTATTTAAATAGAAAAAAATGTGATATGTGAGTGTCCAATATTTATAGCGTTGAATCGATATTGTACCTTTGGCCACGATACGAAGTAGATATTGACTTATGTTCAAGCGATGCACATCCACGATCGCTAGATAGTGATACGTGAATGAATTGTTCAATCTCTCTCACACGCATACATATCTCATTTCCCTGTGGGCATCAGAATCACACACGCGCACTTCGTGTATTTCTCTCCCTCCGTCAGGGTTAAATTCGTCTTTCTACCCCATCCTACAAGTCTCTCACACAGAAACACACACGCTCTCTATGTCTAACACGCCCGCCCCTTTAATTCTGCCCACCCACATCCACTAGTGTATCAAAGTATCATAATGTCTCTCACACATATGCTATCTACCTATCCCTTGATATAGCTAGATATGTGTCACACAAACTCCTTCTCCCTACTAGCAAGATGCCCATGCGTTGCACGTAACATCAAGATGCATTTGTATGAGAAGTTTATCTTGTGGGAGAAAAGGATGAATGAGGGAATGCCTTATTTGCAAATGCGGAGAGGGGTGTGGGTATCTTTTTGCAAAATTACCATAGTTTCCTTTCTATCCGTCGGATATAAATCAGATGGCCTATATTGCAGGATGGCAGGAACACCATCATCACCAACTCTATTTTTTATAAGAGTAGAGATATGTGAGTGTCACTGCCCCCAACACACACCCACACTTCCCAACACCGAAGGAGTAGGGTGACACCTCGATCTTGATACTAATCTATCGACTGGCTTCTCTCTCAAACATACACACACACTACCCGGCACCGAAGGAGTAGGGTGGCACATCGATCTTGATAATAATCTATCTACTCCTCTTTCAAACACACACACACACACACTCGCTAGTTGTGCCTCTGTGCCTACCGCGCACACTCTCGATACGTCTTTCTCTCCCTCCCCCCAACAATGACAGCAGAAGGGTGACAACTCGATCTGATCATAATCTGTCAATTGGTTTCTCTCTCAAACATTGTGTCTCGGTGCCTCGCTCGGTAGCCCCCTCGATATGTAGACTTCTCGCGCGCGCACAGCTGTAGTGACGATGACGCTGAACCCAGTGTGCCTTGTTTTTACCGGCCTCATGTGATAGTTTTCACCCTATTTTCTGTTAATTAACAAGGAAACCTTTTCTTTGTTACTACTAGTGAATCTGAAATCATTCGGGGCAGACATAAAATATATCACTTCAACCCAATTATCACAGCAACTATTTTAAAAGAAATTAGCTAGCTGCCCATGCGTTGCACGGAACATCAAGATGCATTTGTATGAGTAGTTTATCTTGTGAGAGAAAAGGTTGAACGAGGGAAGGCCTTATTTGCGAACGTGGAGAGACGTGTGGGTATATTTTTGCAAAATTGCCATAGTTTCTTTCCTATCCGTTAGATATAAATCAGACGGCCTATATTGCAGGATGGCACGCACACCATCATCACCAACTCTGTTTTCTACTCCCTCCGTTCGAAAATACTTCTCATCAAAATGGATAAAAAGAGATGTATCTAAAACTAAAATACGTCTAGATACATTTCCTTTTATCCATTTTGATGACAAGTATTTCCGGACGGAGGGAGTATTTGTCTTTTTTAGAGATTTCAACAAGTGACTATGACCGGACCTTACCAACATACTCAAAAGAGTAGTCCATAATTTTGATGTTACCCTCTTTTCTTGGCGGTGCAGTGCCATCTGGATACCTCATAAATAAATCAAGGACAAATATGACCCCTTCCTGAAAAGACATACGGAGCAAAATGAGTGAATCTACACTCTAAAATATGTCTACATACACATCCGTATGTGGTAGTCCATTTGAAATCTGAAAAAGACAAATATTTAGGAACGAATGGAGTATATATAAGAGTAGACATGGAGATATATCTCCAGCATGGTCCACAACAAAAATGTGCTGGGCTGGTTAGCGCCGGATGCTCGCAATGTGATGACATGAGTTCGAATTCTGTCTTTTAACTTTATATTTTTATATTATATATTACTCTACTTATTTATTATATACTTATTTCGCTACTTTGCTGACAGTGGAACCCACAGAGTACTTAGAATACAAGATTAAGGATGGACTTGTTTCTTTTTAACTTTCTGTACGAAGCTGTAGCCACCCTGCAAGTCACGTCTACACTGTACATGCAATTGACTTTTTATAGAGGGACAATCATACAGGTAATTAACTCAAATGGATTGGATGTCACTCTATTATTTCCAGCATAAAGAGCATCTCCAACGGCAGCCGACAAATTTCCTCCCGCTTCCTTAAGCGGAGAACGACATCAAACGCCAGCGGCATACATTTTTACAACTCTAACCAACCAGATGAAATTCGTGCAAACACGGATTGATTTCATATAAGCATGAAGGATTTTGTATAAAAAAGCCGGATCTTCGTATAAACATGATGGATTTCATTACATTTACATGAACTAAGAGGTGCCAATCCGGCTCTCTTGTATAATTAATACTCCCTCTGTCCGGAAATACTTGTCCTAGAAATGGATGTATCTAGACTTATTTTAGTTCGAAATGGCCGCCCGCGGATCCCTTTGTCTTCCTCATGTCTGTCAGACACTTGCGGGGTCGACGAAGGTCCTTGGAAGAGACGAAGCAGCAAAAAAACCACCTGAATCCGCGGTTGTCGCCTCGGCGGTGGCCTCCATGGGTCCCAAGTGGTGGCGGCCTCCCGTGTTCTACTTCTCCTCGATGATGGCGGCGGACACGGAGAAGCTGGCCACCGACTCGTCGCTCTCCACGCACCCGGCTTCTGTCTCTTCCTGCATGGCGCTGCCGCAGGCACGGGAGGCGCGCCCACAGACACGGGAGGCGCGGCCACCACAGACACTGGTGGTGCGGTACGACGCGGCAGCGACGGCGCCCGTACCGGCGTGCTCGCCGCCGTGCCGGCATGGAGCAACTCGCCACTCCTCATCGAGCTGAACTAGAGCGGTGAGTTGCTGAACCACGCGCCTGCTTGGGGCGGCAACTGGCTCCGTCGGGCCAAGCAAGGTTGGTGAAGCACCGAGCGGCCTCGCCCGTATCCAGAGGGCTTGGCGGGCCACCCAGCCAGGTAATATGCCGGAGAACGGCTCATCGGAAGCCATCAGAAGAGTGGAGAAAATGGTGAAGGAGGAGATGGGGGAGCGGCGGAGGGGTGCGATTCTTGCCCGCTGTCTGTCTGGCCTCGTGTAAATAGAGGGCGGACGGTAGGAGCTTGGCCGGCGTCTGGCCTCGTTTAAACTGAGGGCGGACGGGAGGAGCTCGGCCGGTGTTGCGTTTAATTCTGACCCGCTCATGAACGGACGTTTGGCCGGAGTAGGATTCTCGGTTTGCATGCGGGCTTAACGGAGGGGTTTAATGGAGGCGCCGGGCATGCAACGGGTGGCGCAGTACTATTTGATTTGACAGCAGTAATGAGCCGTCAAATCACAAAGGCCCTACCTCTCGTGAAACCGACCGAGCTAGATTGCCCTGCCCTCTAGCCTTTTAAAAAATGTATATACTCGACTTTTGTATAGTAGTAGTATCGATGGATTGCGCCATGGAGCAAAACTTGAAATTAAGAAAAAAGTGGTACATATAGAGAGCGCTCGTCGCCAAATTATGCATATAGTACTATTAAAAAGGCTTGTCACAATAATGATGTCCAGCACAAGTGCACAACCCACCCCTCAAATAAAACTAAGCACCCTGAAATTCTTTGACAAAACTAAGCACCCTGAAATTCTTTGACAACTAAACTGTTGGATATATGATGTTGGCCATATATATTGTACGTATATAATGTGAAGAAACGAGTGGTAGTACTATACCAACTAAAAGATGAAATGTAAGAAATACTAGTATGTACGTACTGAAGAGTTAAAGTACCAAGAAGAAACATAACATAGTTCTGCTGGGGGCTCAGCACAACACACCCCTCAAATTAAATTAAGCACACCTGAAATTAAACTTTGCAACTATTCCGGTAGACACTGCATTAGAACCACCATGAGCAACAACACTGCCACCTTACAAGGAGTCCTCGTCCACGTCCTCGACTTCGTCCTTGTCCCTCTTCCGCTTGGCCGATACTTCTTTGCTTGAACCGCACACTTGGTTGTTGCTCTTCATCCAACCCTTGTATATATTGAAGCAAAGGTAGCCATCCATTGCAGCGTAGTGGATGTGGTCTATATCTAGTACATTCCTATCGGGTGGTAGGTGCGACATATGCCAACGGGTGGCTTATCATTGTGGGAGCCAGTAAGACGTCGCCGGTGCCTGGAAGCGGGATGAGGCGAAGACATGCACGCGGCGAATCTTACCCAGCTTCGGGGCTCTCCGTGGAGATAACACCCCTACTGCTGCTCTGCGGGGTCTCCGCATGATCACTAGATGAACGAGTGGCTACAAGATGCTCCTTGAGCTGTTTTGCGAGAAGAAGAAGAAGGGCACGGCTAGCTCTCCTCTCCTCTCTGTGTGGTGTCTAAACTAGCACCGATCCACCCTTTGCATGGGTGCCCCGGGGGGTTTATATAGGCTCACCCCCCCAGGGGTACAATGGTAATCCGGCTGGGCGTGGGCCCCAGCCGTCTGTGTCTATGCTCGCCGGCTTCTGTGCCGGCTGTTGGGGCCCACCGGCTGCCGGCTCCTTGGTCGACAGGCAGGCCCCACCGTCCAGGGCCTTGTCGGTGGCTGGTTACTGTTGCCTCAACCTGGTGACGAGGGCTTCGCCGAGGTGGGCGTGGCTACAGTGCCGCCGCCCGGCGGACGATCGCTGTAGCCTCACCGCGTCTTGTCTCCTTAATTGGGCGTCTCCTTCGAGGGAGGAGGCAAGCCGGCAGTGGGGAGCCGGCCCCGTCTCGGGCTGACTAGGGGAGGCCTCACCGCCTTCGGGTGTCTCTCTGCCTGAAGGCGCCCACCGCCCGTGGGCCGCGCTGGCAGCCCATCGTGGGTGACATCAGGGTCAACATGGCAACAGTGCCGCGCCGGACGGGTCGTGGCCACCCCGTACGGCGCACTGTGCCAGGCGTGCTCCGGGATTCGGGGGCGGCAGGCTTTACTGTAGCCACGCCCCGTCACATCGCCGTTATGTGGATGCAGACTTCGAGGGTACGATCTTGACCGCTTTGTGGGAGCCGGCCTCTTGAAGTCGGCCTTCTCGTGGCCGGCTTCTCGGAGCCGGCCCTCCCGCGGCTTTCTTCATGAGGGCTAAAGCCGGGTCGCCTTCCGATAGTCGGCCTGGGAGACAGCCGGCAAGGGGAAGGCGGCCCCATGTCTTGGATTCTTGAGGGCTGGATCGGCTCGTAATTTTTTCAGAAGGGCCAGGGGGAGCCGGCTAGGCTACCCGTGGTCATTTACTCCGACAGTAGTCCCCGAAGCTGATCGAGCTTCGAGGCTGACAAAGGGACGAGAAGCTTGGTCAGCTTCCTATCCTTAGGAGCTGGCTTTGCTTATGCGCGCCGTCTTTGGAAAGCTCCGTTTCTCGTAGGCGGGAACGTGGGTCGGCCTGCGAGCTGACCGCGCGCCATCCCGCGGGCCACGTGGCAAGGAAAACCTGCCAACGCACGCGCGCGATGGGACACCGCCGCAGGCCCGGGCCCGCCACTCCTAGGCCTCGGCCCGAGCGCGGATCTTCTGCGGCCCACACGGACCGCTCGCCTTCCCGCGGCAGTTTTATTACGCCATCAGGGCGTAATAATCGTGGGACATGTGGGAGTGGGCGCAGTTGATCCCACGTTCCCCCACACCACGCCTCCTCGGCTCCGCCACGCGGGTCTATAAGTAGGGGGAGGAGGGGGAGCGGCAGAGGATCGCACGCTCTCCCTCGCTCCGCCCCTTCTCACCTTCCTTCTTCTTCCCTTCGCCGCCGCAGCGACCCACTGCCGCGCCGCTCCGCCGTCGGACCTCTCGGTTCCTTTGGTCCCGCCGTAGCGGGGTCGTGCGCGTCTCCGCCATCGCATTGTCTTGTTCCTCGCCGCGTCGTTCCCATGGCGTTGTCGAGCTCGTGGGATGGCTCCAACGTCCACGAGGACCACGTTGAGTTCCTCCGCCGGACGCGGCGTCTGCCGGGCGAGAACTACGTGCGGGTTCGTCAGGCGCCGGCGAGGGAGATTTCGCCGGCACCGGAGGAGGGCGAGCGGGTAATCTTCCGCTCGCACTGCCTGCGCGGCTTCGGCCTCCCGGCGAGCGGATTCCTTCGAGCTTTTCTTGAATTTTACCACCTCCAACCGCATCACTTCACGCCCAACACGGTGATGCTGCTGTCGGCTTTCGTCACCTTGTGCGAGGGCTTTCTTGGGGTTCTCCCCTCTCTCGAGCTCTTGGGAGAATTCTTCCAGAGCAAGCTCGGCACCGTTGTCGCGGGCGTGCCCGCCCCCTGCGGAGCCTTCATTGCCATGAGGCGGACGGGTGAGAACAATCCGTTCCCGCCCATCCCGCTTATCCAGTCGGTGAAGCTCTGGCAGAAGTCCTACTTTTACGTGAAGAACGTCGCCCAGCAAGGCGACTACGTCAACCTGCCGGCTTACGTAGCCGGCCCGCCGGCTGGGAGGCAACCCTCGTGGAGCTACCGGGCCAGGTCGTTGTCTCAGGCCGGGAACGCAGCCGTCTCCCGGCTCCGGGTGATGATCCAGTCGGAGGGCCTGACCGGAGCCGACCTGGTGGCCGCCTTCGTGGAGCGCCGAGTACTTCCGCTCCAAGGCCGGCCTCACATGATTTGCCAGATGAGCGGCCGCTTCGACCCGTGCCGGCTGAGCACCAGGGAGATGCCTCATGCCGAGGTGTCTTACATGGTGAACTACATCTCCAACTGCAAGCTCGCCGAGGATTGACGATACGGCAAGGGGCCGTATTCTCGCGCCAACCCTCCGCCTGCCGTGAGTTTTTCTTCTTTTTTTGTAGCCGGCCTCATGATGGCCGACTTCTGATCAATTTGTTTGCCCTTAGCAGAACCCTCTTCTTCCGCCGACGGCCGGGGCCGCAGGGGTAGAGCGCCAGCTCCTCCCCGACTGCACGGTGGACGACGGCGATGATCCGGACCTGGGAGCGGCCGCCATGGAAGATGCCATCGTGGGGGAAGGCGATGAGGCAGGAGGCGCGGGGCTCGGGGCCGGCCTCGAGGACTGGGCGGACAATGACGAGGTCGAAGCCGCCCCGCACCGCCAGCCGGCGCTTGATCATCAAGGCGTGGGCCCGTCTGCCGCGCCGGCTGCCCGTGGCGGCGCGCAGAAACGCCGGGCCGCGTCGACCTTCTTCGGCAGCTGGCCGAAGAAATCCAAGGGTTCCACGGCGGCGACCAAGCGGGATGAGGCGGCCGTGAAGGCGGCCCGCTTCCGCAAAGCAGTGAAACAGCCGCAGGCGATCTCGGCGTAAGTCGTCAAATGTCTTGTATTTTTTTGTTGTCCTTTTTGATTGAGGCTCTTCTAAACCTTTCTTTGCTCGCCGGGCAGGGCACCGCTTTCCCTCGAGCGAGGTCCTGGCGGCTCCCTAGTCGGGCCGACTGGAGGGTCCTCAGGCTCCCGCCGCGTGGATCCCCGTGCCGACCTCATGGAGGCCATGGAGCGGAACGCACGGGAGGCGTGGGAGGAGCGGGAGGCGGTGGAGCGAAGGACCGCCCAGGCGGCGAAGGAGCAGGCCGACGCAGCGGCCAAGGCCCGGGCGGAGGCGGCAGCCGCGGAGACGAAGGCGGAGGCCTCGCACAACCAGCCTCCGCTGCTCGTCGTTCCCCTCCGCGCCGTGGCCCCCGACATCCCCGTGCCCCGGTCGGAGGAGGTTGACCAAGACCCGCCGGTGATGGAGAGGAGGGAGGACCACGTGGTCTTCGTGGAGGAGGCGCCGCAGACGGCGCCGACTGGAACGGGCCAAAGCGGCCAACCAGCCGCGGCGCCAGAGCAGCCGGCCGGGGCGAGCCGGAGGCAGGGCCAGCCTCGAAGTGCAGCCGGCATTTCGCCGGCGCGCAGGGGGAGCTACCTCCACACCGGAAACACACCGAGCTGCGGGCGCCAGCCAGACGGCCGAGGCCCTGGAGGCGGCCAGCGCCAGCACGTCTGAGTGGATGCCCAGCGGGGGGACAACCGAGCTGAACACGGCGGCCCAGGAGGTCCGGAGCCGGCTTCAAGCCCAGGCCGCCTCGCTGCAGCGGTATACCCAAGAGTTCCTCATGACGCGGGCCATCATCCGGGTGAGCCCTCTGGCCTTGGTTGTTTTGCTTTTTTGATTTCTTCCGTGGGGGCGCGTCAGCGCACCCACTGGGTGTAGTCCCCGAGTTCCGAGTCGGCTGCTGATCAGGCGGCTTGGAACTTACTAGGTCCTGATAGCTATCTTATTCTTGCATCCTGTCTGATCTTCCAGGAATACCATAACCTCCGCGCTGCTGCCTTCAACTCCCAGGCTCAGGAGCTGGGTCGGAAAACCGAGGACCTGACCAACAGCCGAAGTGCGTGCTTTGTCTCGTTCATCTCCTGTGGGGGCGCGTCAGCGCACCCACTGGGTGTAGTCCCCGAGATTCGGGCTGACTACTGAGCAGTCGGGTCGGATCTTCCCTGACGACTTCTTCCTTATTGGTTTTTCCTTTGTCTTCATGCTTGCAAGAGCCAATGCCGACTTGAGGGGGAAGCTCAGCGGGGCCCAGGCCGCCCTTCGCGCCAAGGAAGCCGAGTACAACGCCTTGGTCCTGGAGCGTGACCGCCTGGCCAAGAAGTTGGCCGACCAGGAGGAGAGCCACAAGGCGGCCCTGAAGAAGGCGCAGGACAGCGAGGACGCCCTGAAAGCTGAGTTCGAGACCGAAGCGGCGGGCTGGGCTGAGGCAAAACAAGCGCTGAGTGAGGGCTTCGGCCGGATTGAGGATCTGATCGATGGTAAGCCGCCTTCCTCACTCCTTGCTTGCCCCTTGCCCCCTGATTTATGTTCTGACTTGTGCTGTGTTTTGTTCTTTGTGCAGACTACTTCCCCGACTACTCCGTCTTCGCCACCCAGACCATCGAGGCCCACCGCGAGGCGCGCCGGCAGGCGGGGGCTGACATCCCGCCGGACGCGAGCCGGATGCTTGAGGAGCAGCTCTTGGCGGTCCAAGCGTGGCTGCAGCCGGCTCACCGCATGCTCCGCCGCCTCCAGCGCACCGGGGCGCAGGTGTTGGCCGCTCTCTAGCCAGGAGAAACGATTCCCCGCACCCCGAGTCGGACTGCCGACTGGCTGGAGGTTGCGGTTGGCCGCTTCGAGGCCTGGAAGGCATCGGCGGCCCGGCTTGGAGCTGGGCGGGCGCTGGAGTTCGTCCGAGCCTGGTATCCCGGGCTTAACCTGGACCAGCTGCGCACCTGGCGGCTGGAGGCCGATGAGGAGATGGAGGAGGTGCGGCAGGCTATCACTCAGCGTGCCTTGACGATCACCGAGTGCACTGACATCAGCGTCTTTGCTCCTGAAATAAATGACGACGGCGTTGCCCAGCCGGAGGAGTGGTTTGGGCTGGACCCGGCAGCGGGTGAGGACTTAGCGGAGGAGATCACTTCCAGCGATGAAGGTGAAGACGACGAAGGAGAGGAAGGCGAAGACATCGAGCCGGCCGGTGAAGCGGCCAGCCAGCCCCAGCCTGATCGTGCCTCCAGCAATGAGGCGCGTGCTAGCGCGCCCTCTGCAGGAGGTGGTGATCATGCCGAGGTTCGCCAGCCGGCCACTCCTCCAGCCAGCACTGCCGTCTCTAGCGACCTGCCCGACTCGCCGGTCACTCCCTTGGCTTAATCTGCCGTCCTTGCTTTTCCTGTTTGTTATTCTTTGAACAATTTTTGTTAAACTTGCGCAGTTCCACCCACTGGGGGTGTATTCAAACTATGTTGAATGCTGGCCTTTCGAAGGCCTTTTGTGTAAATATGATCGTGTGTGTGTTTGGCTTCCATTCGTGTATGCTTTTTATCTTTAGGCTGTTTCCTTTGCCGCCTTCCCCTAGCGGCTGCCTTCCCAACCGGCAGCTGCTCTGCAGCCTGCTGCTAAGGAAGAACTTGGCTATATTTATTTTATTTTTTGGGGGGAAGGCAAGTACTCGAGCTTTCTTAGATTGAAGCGAGGTGAATGGAAGCCGGCCGGCCGGCTACTCTGGTAGTCGGTCGGTGGTGGGAGAAAGACCAACTTTTGTTATATTAGTCCATTAGTCCCTAGCCATTTTTCGTGTGGGCGTCCTTTCCTGCCTTTAACCCTTGCCAGCCGGACAGCCGGTTCATCGAACTGCGACTTTTGTCAAGAGAAGGCTTGGGTGCCGGCACACTACTTGTCTGACCGCGGGTAGGACTTATAATATAACTCAAGGCGACCAGTCCCCGGGCCGACTAGTCGAACCCGGTGCCAGACGAAAAAAGTGAATGTAATGACATGATCATAAGCATGATACACTTCTTTTATAGATAAACGATGGCAGTCCGCGAGCTCTCCTCGGGGGGCCATGGAACACAGTCCGAGTAGGCATGAGTTGCTTCGTCTTGACATTCAGCTTCTCCAGGGTGTCACGGTACAGGATGTTGATGCTGCTCCCGCCGTCTATCAACACTCAGGAGAAACGGGCGGCGCGTCTGTCCGTTGCAAGGGTGGCATCCAAAACCAACGCATAAGAGCCGGGAGATGGCATCACCTCTGGGTGGTCGGCCCGGCTCCAGCTGATAGGCTTTTCTGACCAGTGCATGTGCTCGGCGGGGTTGGCAGCGACCACGTTGACTTCTTGGTGCTCTCGGCGTCTGCTACGCCGGCCTTCGGGCTGGCTTGTAAAGACAACGTAGGCGGCATGCTCGTCGGGGAACTCATCGTGCACAGCTCCGACTGCTGGCCGAGCGGTCGGTGGCTGCGGAGCCGGAGGCGGCGGGCCAGCAGGAGGAGGCGGCGCGAGACCTTCGCCTTTGGAGATTCGGGTGAGCCAGTGGCACTTCCGGGTTGTGTGGTTGGACGGCTTCGCGCCGCTGTGGAACTTGCATGGGGCGTCGAGAGTTTGCTCGTAGGAGAAGGCCGGCTGCCAAGCCGGCCTGCCGCCCTTCTGCTTCTTGAGTGCGGGCCGCCCTTCGGGCTGCTGTCCTCGACTATGGCCACCTGCCGGCTAGCGGAGAGTGGCACGGGGCCCTTGCGCTTGTGGTCGTTCTGGTACGGGCGTCGGCCGGAGTCCCCGGCCGGCGTCTTGGGCGCCGGGTTGATTACCTTCCTAGACGCGTCTACCCGGAGTTCCGTCTTCATTGAGGAGTCGGCGGTGGCGTACTTGTCCGCTATGACCAGAAGCTCATCGAGGGTAGTCGGCTCGTCGCAGAGGAGCTTGTGCTTAAGGAGGGTGCCTTCTCGGCACCCGGCGGTGAAGTATTCTATGGCTTGCACCTCGTGCACCCCTTCGCAAGAGTTGCGGAGCTCGGCCCAACGCGTGAGGTAGTCGTGAGTGGACTCGGCAGGGCCTTGTACACACAAGGAGATCTGTCTGGGCTTGGGGGCCCGCTTGTAGGTGCTGGTGAAGTTGCGGACGAAGGCCTCTGTGAAGTCTAGCCAGCTGTTGATGCTGTAGGGCCTGAGGCTATTGAGCCAAGTCCGCGCCGTGCCTTGCAGCATGAGGGGCACGTACTTCACGGCAACGCGCCTGTTGCCGTTTGCTATGCGAACCGCTGTGGAGTAGTCGATCAACCAATCTTCCGGCTTCACGGAGCCGTTGTACTTGGGCGTGTCTCTTGGGAGCGAGAACCCTTTGGGGAAAGGCTCGTCGCGGATGCGGGGGCCGAAGCAAGGCGGGCCGACATCATCTTCTTCTTCTAGCACCAGGGATCGCGCTAGGCGGTCGATCCGATGGCGGGCGTCGTTCTCGCCGACTCCTTCACGGAGACCTAGTTGGCCGCTGAGAGTCGGATGTGTGACAGGCGGTGGGGTGGGATATCTCTCCCCATGAGGCGGAGGCGGAGGCGGGTTGCCCCGCCGCTCCACGGCCCGGGGACGGCCTTCTGCGTCTCGCTCGATGGAGGTCCGGGTTGGGCTTCGGCTGGCAGCCGACTCCTTCTCGTGTCGCGCGCGGGTTTTACCCGCAGTCGGTGTCCGGGACGTCGCGCCGTGCTCTCGGCGCGGGGGAGGGCTTTCCGCGTGGGCGTCGGCTTCGTGTCGCTGTGCGGCTGCATCGATTAGTTGCTGGATGCGCCTGGTCATGTGGGGGAGTTCTTCGGCCCCCAGTCCATCTAGCTCGTCTACGGCCGCCTGGGCGGCGCGCAGGTTCTCGAGCGGAGTGGCGTACACTGGGCGGTCGACTCCTAACGTGTCGGCCAGGATAGCGCCGCGCTGTCTGACAACGCCGGCTCGGCTTGGCCCGCCTGGGGGTGGCATGCCAAAGGCGGCGCGGTCGGCTTCGCGCTGGTGGGGCTCGGTGAGGCGTCTCATGGAAGCCAACTTCCCGCCCTCCGCGAGGAGGGCGAGGCGGTGAGCCTCCAGGGCTTCAGCGTCGGCATCGGCCGGGAGGGGGATGGACAAATCATGGACCGCTGCATGCGGGGCGTCGAGGGCGTTCTCGCCAGAAGCGCCGCCATGGCCGATGACCATCACCTCGGTGGTGGCGCCGTCGCAGCCATCGGCTCGGAGAAGAGGGTCGTTGCAGATCACGACGTCGGTGGGGAAAGCGTCGAGCGAGGCCGTGTCGGAGTCGACAGGCATCGGATCGGTGGAGCCAACAGACTCCAAGTCCACAGCAAGCTCGCCGGAGACGTGGAGCTGGCCGAGGAGGTTGACGAGGTGGTCGGTGCCCGCATCAGAGGCGAGCTCGTCGGAGATGAGGGTCCTGTCAAGGAGATCGGCGAGGCTGCTCGCTGCGCAGACGTTGGCGACGCCTTGCAGCGCGTCGTGGCAAGCGCCATCGGGCGTGCCGGGCTGGCTACGCTCGCTGGGAAGGAAGAGGGTTCCCGTCCAGAACAGGTCTCCGGACGACGGTGCACCTGGCCCCACGGTGGGCGCCAAATGTTGGGTGGTAGGTGCGACATATGCCAACGGGTGGCTTATCATTGTGGGAGCCAGTAAGACGTCGCCGGTGCCTGGAAGCGGGATGAGGCGAAGACATGCACGCCGGCGAATCTTACCCAGCTTCGGGTCTCTCCGTGGAGATAACACCCCTACTGCTGCTCTGCGGGGTCTCCGCATGATCACTAGATGAACGAGTGGCTACAAGATGCTCCTTGAGCTGTTTTGCGAGAAGAAGAAGGGCACGGCTAGCTCTCCTCTCCTCTCTATATGGTGTCTAAAACTAGCACCGATCCACCCTTTGCATGGGTGCCCTGGGGGGTTTATATAGGCTCACCCCCGGGGGTACAATGGTAATCCGGCTGGGCGTGGGCCCCAGCCGTCTGTGTCTATGCTCGCCGGCTTCTGCACCGGCTGCTGGGGCCCGCCGGCTGCCGGCTCCTTGGTCGACAGGCAGGCCCCACCGTCCAGGGCCTTGTCGGTGGCTGGTTACTGTTGCCTCAACCTGGTGACGAGGGCTTCGCCGAGGTGGGCGTGGCTACAGTGCCGCAGCCCGGCGGGCGATCGTTGTAGCCTCACTGCGTCTTGTCTCCTTAATGGGGTGTCTCCTTCGAGGGAGGAGGCAAGCCGGTCGTGGGGAGCCGGCCCCGTCTCGGGCCGATTGGGGGAGGCCTGGCCGCCTTTGGGTGTCTCTCTGCCTAAAGGTGCCCACCACCCGTGGACCGCGCTGGCAGCCCGTCATGGGTGACATCAGGGTCAACATAGCGACAGTGTCGCGCCGGACGGGTCATGGCCACCCCATACGGCGCACTGTGCCAGGCGTGCTCCGGGATTCGGGGGCGGTAGGCTTTACTGTAGCCACGCCCCGTCACATCGCCGTTATGTGGATGCAGACTTCGAGGGTACGATCTTGACCGCTTTGTGGGAGCCGGCCTCTTGAAGTCGGCCTTCTCGTGGCCGGCTTCTCGGAGCCGGCCCTCCCGCGTCTTTCTTCATGAGGGCTAAAGCCGGGTCGCCTTCCGATAGTCGGCCTGGGAGACAGCCGGCAAGGGGAAGGCGGCCCCACGTCTTGGATTCTTGAGGGCTGGATCGGCTCGTAATTTTTTCAGAAGGGCCAGGGGAGCCGGCTAGGCTACCCATGGTCATTTACTCCGACAATTCCGCTGCCATTCATGATGATGAAACGTGTATGGAGGTTTCTCTAGTTTACCGTACGAAGGATGAACCATGGCTCCTGCCAGGGTTAGCATTGAAGGCTGACGAGAGGACACCACCCGATTCTTCTGGAGGTCGAAGGTGTTGCCTACAATGAGGCCTATCTAAGGCATGACTTCTTTGTCGTTACCAAAGTCTACAGTAATGAATTTGACTAGATTTCTCTCGAGGAAGTCCTTAAAATCCTGGCACTCAACATCGGCATGGCATATGTGGTAGACCAAGCATAAGTCATGCACGCAAACCTGGATCACAGCATGCTTCTTCCTCTGTTCGTCCTTTAGATCCTTCTCTCGTCCCAGGACTGTGGTGTACTCAACATCTAGCCCAGCGACCCACTCATCATCTAAGTCTTCGAGCATGCGTCTGAAGCGAGAAAGGCATCCTTTCACTGTCGTGAAAGAACGGGTGTAGATGACGTCGAACTCATCATCGGTGATGGTCCTAACCTTGTACTCACCGCCGATCGGGGAGATTTGGGACGCCATGGATTTGGGAGGAGGGTTAGGATTAGTGGAACTGCCGTAATGTGAATGGATGGGACAACTAGGAGCGAACCGCCGTAGTATTGAAGGACGTGCGGGGACGAGTAGGAGCGAACTGCCAGCATGAGAACGACAGGGTAGTGGCTTTCCATTCTCCCATGATACGGGCTTCCGAGAGCCCTTGGATCCGAGATCAAACAGTTGCATGGCGTGATTCTAGACCTATGGGTGAATATCCTATCCTGGAGGGTTATTCTGCAAATTTTCAGCAACTTAGCATGCGACCGTTTGATCTCAGATCCAAGGGCTGCCAGCAGCCCATATCGTGGTCGCGCCTACCACGACCGTCGCGTCGCTCGTGCGGTCGCGCCCT
This sequence comes from Triticum urartu, assembly GCF_056163025.1. Taxonomy (NCBI): domain Eukaryota; kingdom Viridiplantae; phylum Streptophyta; class Magnoliopsida; order Poales; family Poaceae; genus Triticum; species Triticum urartu. The sequence continues at coordinate 560,239,425 of NC_141876.1, forward strand.
TGGAGATTTAACACGGTGCGTTAGGCTATCTGATGTTGGCATGTCATACATAGTCATCACTTAGTCACTCATACTACAACAAGGTTTTGGCTATAAGGTTGGCTATAAGTGTATTTTTTGTACTTCTCTCTATCTCTTTCTTTGTACTCCCTCCGTCCCATAATATAAGAACGTTTTTGACACTAGTGTAGTGCCAAAAACGTTCTTATATTATGGGACACAGGGAGTACTAGTATTTATTGCATTTGCCAAGGAGTGACCTCTTCCAATGAAATGGTGTTGCTAAGTTTGCTTCATTTAATTAGCTATAGACTCAAAATTGTCTTTTCACCTAGGTACACACGCTTAGCACTGTTTCTTCCTTGGGTCACCAAACTAGTCTCTCTCTTCTTGATTTACGTGCCACATCAGACTTTATGCCTATGTGGCAAGCTTAAGCACCTGTAAGATCAAGTAAGTACAATAGTGCGCTTTACATGGCATTTTTGCATATGTGGAGGAAAGAGAGGCAAGGAAAAAGTGGAGAAGTGGGCTCTCATGCAAGAGCCAGCCTCTACTACATGGTGGAGCATTGGGAGAGGCACATGTATGGAGGTGGTCAGGAATCGGTAGACTCACGCCGGTCGTAGCGCCGCAGTTAAAATGATAATGGCAAGTCAAATCATGGGGCCCCACCTGTCCAGCAGTAACTCGCTGTCAAATCACACAGCCCTACGTTTGCAGCAGCCTACTCCGTCGTCTTCTCGCGTCTCTGTCGAACCGACTAGGCGGAACTACCCCGCCTACCGCGCCGGAAAAGCCCGCGCAGTATACTCCCTCCGTCTAGGTGACCAAGGTTGAGAGGAAAACGAGAGAACTTAGTGTTTAGTACTTCGTATTTGCTAAGGCTGGTTGTAATGGTACTAGCCTTAGCAATTTTGATGAGGTGTCATAGAATTAAATGAAGAAAGAGAGAGAGAGAGTTGAGTACTATGTGTCATACATGGCAATAAATAAAGTACAACATGATACTAATATATGATACATGGCGTAGGAGTACTAAGTATTATTAATACAATTTTGCTAGAACTCATCTGGATGAGATATAATTTGGTCTCATTCATCTTTTATAGCCATTGGATGTGATGCTATATAAGATGCGTGTGTGCTGACGTGGGTTGTATTTGTTCTTGTGCAACGAACTGACCACTGCATGTAATGTTTGATAGTCTCAAGTCATTAAAAGCATACAAGCCCCACATCTCTTCTTGGTTGATTCCTCTATTTATGTCAAAAAATAAGAAACAACGTGAGAGTTAATGCACCACGCCTATGTGTTTACTATTTGGTTTTCGTAAGATGACTTAATACTCACCTAGATGGAGGGAGTGTTCGATTTGACAGCGGGCGGCGCAGTTCCTGATACGGCTTTAATGCAGACAAGGGAGGGAGTAGCGGTTCCTGATATGTTGAACGGCCAATGCATCCTCCTTCAATTAATGCATGAGGGAAGTAATGGGAGGAGGTCTGGGAAAAGAGGCTGCACGATGTGAATGCAACGCAGTTTGCCCTCATTGCCCTCATATAAAGGCGCCCCTCCATTCCAATGCATCTACCACATCGTACGCACCTAAGAATTTGCCTAAGCACCTACACTAAGCGCAAAAGAGCTTACTCCAGACCCATGGCGGCGATGCGCGTGAGCGGCCAGCGGCTGCGCCAGATGGTCCACGACGCCGGCCAGCGGCTGCACCAGATGGTCCACGACGTCGGCCTGCGGCATGGCGCTGAGGATCGTCTCCAGACGGTGTTGGAGACCGGCTGGTGGATGGCCGCCGTCGATGCCAACTACGACTCTCAGTTGGACCAGATGATCATTGTCACCAGCAACAAGTTTACCGTCCTCAAGAAGCTCGCAGACGACATCGCCGTACTCCTCAAGCCCGCGCGCCCGGGCCCCTCATTGCCTGCCACCCTAATTGGCCTCCATGGTTGGAACCTCTTTCAAGCACTGGTGGCCCTACGACTACCCGCTGACGCCACGAAGAATGTCCACCTGGAGGTCACGCTCGCCGCGAGGCGCCTCGCCCTGCAAGAATTCATCGACCTACACATCCACGTGTACAAGCAAATTGTGTACATAGGTATCTACAAGGCCAGTGAGGACACTACGACGTTGGCCTTCCTCAACCGGCTGGAAGCCTTGGATGCCTTTGCTAAGAAGCACCTCGACCTCGCCACAAAAGCCGCCGCTCCTTAGCCGCCGGTCGGTGGCCCGGCGCACTAAGTTGAGGAGGAGGAGGTCGTACGTTCGTGGATCCATCTTTCTTCTTGCCTTCTGTAACCACCACTGCGATCGCATCATCGTGGCCTTAATTCTTATTGTGCTATTGCATTCTCGTTCCAGTCAATACCGACATGTGCGATCCCTTTGCTTAATTATATGCATCACTGTAACTAGTACTCCATCCGTCAATTTATAAGTTGTGCTTACCTTTTCTATCAACTTCGTGCAACGCACGAGCATCTTGCTAGAAACACTAGAATATGTCTATATAATCCGTATGTGATAGTCCATTTGAAATCTCAAAAAAGACAAGTATTTAGGTACGGAGGGAGTAATATATTAGGAGTGTATCAAAACAATAGTGATTTCTTTCAAGTTTGTGAACAAATACTACTATTCTACTACTTTGGATCCGTCGCAACGCACGGGAACATTGCTCGTAAAAGGAAAAGGCCTGCCGCGTTCGCGTCGCACCCCCACACACCCAGGAATCGGGAGTACAACACGGCCCGTCCGGCACGACACATAGCTTAGGGAAGGCGTCTTGCCTAGCATTTTCACTTTCATGTGGGACCGCCGTTGAGCAAACCGACACCCCGCCCGCCGCCGGGTTGGAAAATAGAAACGAGGGGAAGATCTAGCTGTAGCACAAAAGACAAGAAATTTGGTATTAGACGGGGCTCGTTGATAGAGTAGGAGCATTCCGTACCTGTACTACTCCTACTACTACCAAGTTTGTACTCCTAATACTATATTACTAGTACTACCACTATACAACTAGTAGGTACATGCATGACACAACATCGTAGGCACAAAAAAGGGAAGATCTTATTTTGGGTGATTTATCTTTTTTTCATTCAACGTAGTATGAATAATATGATGTGGGGGGCACCCATGAAGCTTATGTGGCTTGGTTGCATGGCTACGTAAGGTTAGAGAAAAATAAATAGATAATGTGTTTAGAGTGCACTCCACTAAATAGATATACTTTGGATCCATTGCAACGGACCGGCACATCTATATCTATACCCCCTATATAGTGTGTGAAAAACTTTGAAAGTTGGTCGTTGGATGAAGCCAATCCGATGGTACAAAGATGGCAAATCTGAGCACTACTGGCCGTTGGATATCATCCACCAGATTTTGCCACATGTATAATCTAGAAGACTCCATGGTTGAACTTAATTCATGACTAACTTTGCCACAATTAAGCTTAGGCAAAGTTATTAGTTCTTCAAAATGAGAGCCACAAGTTGGCAAGCCTAAGGGAATCTCGCCACATTTTTTGTGTGTATGTCATGTGGGGCCTTAGTGTGGCTTGCCTAAGGTGTGGCTTGAACCAAACACTCACCTAAGTTAATCAAACTTGCCTAACCTTACATTCCACCAGATTTTGCCACATGTTAGAATCCAGAAAGCTCCACATGTAGAAGCATAATGCACAAACCACCAGAATCTCATGCGTGCAATGCACGTGTACCTTACTATTACTAGTTGGTAGTAGTAAGAAACAAATTCCAGTTTTGGCACGAGCTCGTACTGCGGGAGCAGCACAAGGCCTGCCGTAGGAGTTACCTTTCCCTCTCGGGGCCCACGAGACCGAACTTCAGTGGCTTAGTGCCTGACCTATGAGTCAATGACATGCGGGCCTTAAATGCGGTTGGCCCACATGTCATTCTCATGGTGGTGGCGTGGTTCGCGGCTCACTCGTTCGAGATGAACCGGTCGGTGGTGGCGTCGCCGTGGCGAGGGTGTCATAGTTGGGCGTCGGGGCATTACGAGGCGTAGATGGCCACACCGGAGGGTACTACCTGTAGTACATAAGTACTCCAGCTGGGGATTGATGCCCGGGAAAAAATGTGTCATAGCCGCTGGATGAAAATTCGATGGTGCGGGAGTACGGATCGGAGCACAGCAGCGGAGCAGGCAAACCGCGTCCAATCGGGTGTGTGTGTGTGTGTGGTAGAAAGCTGATGGTCGTCGCAGTTCAGCTGGCCCGCATGTCATGCACACAAAGGCAGAGGAGCGGTGGGGCCGAGAGGGATGAGGGGCATGTCGGGGGGATGAGGATCCCCTGACCCGAACAATCCTACCATTCTGTCACTGACATGTGGGACCCATAAGCATGGGTCCCACCTGTCAGCGAAGGAAAGGCAGGGCAAGGCAGTGATAGCCACGTCAGAGGATCCATGTCCACGTCAGGGGATGTCGTGCCGTGGGTTGGAGCGGCGTCGTGGGAATTGCGGGTGGGTGTGGCAGTGGTAGAAACAAGAAACGTGATGGTCGCCATGGTTCAACTTCCATGGACAAGCTGTCATGTCAGCTGACACATGTATATCAAAACCAGAGTGTTTATATTTCAAGCATGTGAACAAGTATTATTCTACTACTTTGGATCCATTGCAACGCACGGGCCAACACATTGGTAGTAGTAGTTTCCATCTCTATCTCTAGAGGCCTTCCCTCGTTCATCCTTTTCTCTCACAAGATAAACTACTCATACAAATGCATCTTGATGTTCCGTGGAACGCACGAGGATGTTTCCTTGGGGGTCTCTCCAGCGCGGCATGGCTGTAGTTGCAAGTTGACACCCCTTGAGATGCCGATGTTGAGGGGCACTCGGATTTCCTCCGATGAGCAGGTAAGATGAGTTTGATCATGTAGTAAATGCATTCTAAAGACTACTTCCATGTCCATTTCCTAATTCCCCCCTGCCCACTGTTTCACAGGTTAGGCTCGGTGTGAGTGGAGATTGGCTTGCATATGTACGGGAGGGTACCAACATCAACTTGCACAACATTTACAACGGTGACACCGTTCCCGTAGAACCTTTGTCCAACATTGGGATCAGCCATGCAACGGGCCACCGCATGAATTGGTACGATGGAACCACAGTGAGCTTGAATAAGATAGCACGAACCTTGCACATGGCGGTCAAAGGCGGACCAGGCTATCTGTGACCAATTTGTTGCTGTACGAGTAGGAAGATGCTGTGCTCCTTTCTAACCGCATCTTCGCGGTGACAAACCAGGGGACTTATGTTGCATGGGACACATCCTACGATATACTCCCTCTCTCCCAGTTTATATTTTTTTGAATCTTTTCGTTTTGTAAGTTTCAAATTCAAATTTAGAGCTCCCCATCACATGTTGAGATTACAATGTCCATTAAATCGTTGTGTGCATGTATAGTAAAGAAACAAATCTCGAGTTTGGCACGAGTTTGTGCTGCGGGAGCACCACAAGCCCTGGCGCAGGAGTTACATTTCCCTCTCAGGGCCGTCGGGACTGAGCTTTAGCGCCTTACTACACCTACCTTTGAGTCAATAACATGTGGACCCGATAGGTGACTGGTCCACATGTAATGCTCCCATAGGTAGAGGGGCAGTAGGGCCAAGAGGGGTGAGTCGCAGGTCGGGGGATGTGTGGTTTCATGGGTTCGAGCGGCATCGTGGGAATCGCGGGTGGCTGTGGTAGAAACTTGATATTCGCCGCATTTTAGGTGGCCCACATGTCATGCACACAAAGGCAGAGGGGTGGTGCGGCCGAGAGGGGTGAGGCGCACGTCGGGGGGGCGTGGTGCCGTGGGTTGGAGAGGCGTCATGGGAATCGCGAGATGAAACGTGATTGTCGCCGTAGTTGAACTTCCATGGAAAAGCTGTCATGTCTACGCGCACATGCACTGCATACCGATCACTAGAAGGAGTAGCAGAGAAAGCTATATATGCGGATAAATAGTTCCTTATAGTCAAGCGGACCCACGCTACTACTATGTTCCAAAGACATGCACACCATCGAAATAGTCCATCTATATCAATATACACCGAGAGGGAATAATTTTTTTACAAGAGAGCAAATAGTTCATCCATCCATAATGCCCTCCTGCTGGTGCAGCCTTTTCTTCTTCTTCTCCATCTTCTTCTTCTTGTTCTCATTCTCTGTGGGAGACGACTTCTCAACAAGCTCTTTGGACCCTGCAGCTATCTCGAAACTCACACGGGCATCGAGGGCAGCATATTTTATCCGCTCGTACGTCAAGGGATAATTCTCCCATCCAGACGACCTTAATGCCACTGTCTCGTCGCCCTTCTGAAGATTTGTACCGAGCACAAAATTTGCTACGTCGAATAGGGATGGTGTCTGTTTATCACAATCTTCTACAGGAATTTTTATTCTGGTTTGTAGGTCAGCGATGCTTTTCAAATCAAGGTTGTACGGCTCCAGCTTCTGTTTGTCCCCTTCGATGGCTGCCCCACAGAAGTATATGTCCTCCCGAGACAAGAAATCATGAAGCTCACCTGGTATGGAGGGCGAGTGTATGATGTGATACACCAAAACATCATCTTCGAGGCACAACTGAAGGACGGCGGCGCGCTGGATCTTCCCAGGGGCACGCTCTGTGTACTCTGCGTCGAGACTGATGACCCTCGTCTCTACCTTTTCGAGGGAGTTGGATACATTATTGATCCATTGCCGAACAACCCTTGGGTGGACGGTGACGGTGGAAACTATGCGCATCGAGCCATCGCCGAGGACATGTTGGACGCTAAAAACCTGCATCTCGATCTCTTCCGCCATTTGGAACCGCTGGAACGGAGGGCTATGGTTTGGAGAATTAGGATTAGATGGCTAGTCTAACTGAAGTAGTAGATGATTATTTAAAGAGGTTAAAACAATGTGAACGCAGTGGGGTTTGGATGCAAATGAAGACGAAGGGGAGGTGAAGAAGCCTAGGAGAATCGGTTCCCGATGGAGAAGTAAATGGGAGAAGTGGCGTGCAGGCAGCTGATTAGACGGCTAGGTAGACTAAATGAAAAGGCTATGCGGGTAGACTGATGAGTCGTACCTGTTCGTGTACGTGCCCATCCTTCCTGATAGGTGGGACCTATGCAAACAGATAAAAAAATGTGTCGTAGTTTTTTTTTTGAGCGCGTGAGTGGGAGACACAACATTCTCTGGTTAAGGAATACTCCCTCTGTTTAGGTGAGTATAAGTCACCTTATGAAAATTATGTTTTCCCAAAACATTTAGGCATGGAGCATTAACTTCCTGCTCGATCCCCTCCCAGCCTCGTTAGCCAGCGTTCTCTTCCTCTGCTGCCGCGTTCTACATTTCCATTTTTCCTCTTCTCAAGTGTGGAACGATCTACATGCCGTCCTTGATGCACCAGAACGACCACTGCATGCATCACGGTAGGGCGTTGATTGGGCATGCACGAGAATTTGGTTCTGCTTGCAATATGGATGATACCTGAACGATGAAGTGAACAGGCATGCTAGCACAGGAGACCTATTTCTGCTATACAATGATGTTTCTTGCATTATCCTACTCATAATCTGAACAATGCTGATCTTAGATTAACAATGCCTGTCCTTTTTGATATGATACAGTGTCCCTACAGTTACTGCCCTTTGTAATCACACCACCTTTGCCAAAAACAGGGAAGCACAACTGGTTCCTCGCTCGATCAGACGACAACAAAAGACTGATGATCATTCGGACACATGAGCCGGAAAAGTTATATTGCAAAAAACCCACTGTATACAAGCACCATGTAATACGTGAGTATCCGGACAGTGGCTGTTACGTCTATGAACAGGATACCAACTTGTTGGGGCCTTTAGGATTTTTTAGTTGGAGGCGGGTAAACAGCCTTGGTTCACACTCTCTGTTTCTCAGACTCAATTATCCGATTAACCAGGAGATCACCATTGGCAAGCACGTTGATGGCAGAGAGGCTCTGTTTGCTATGGAAAACTGTGTCTACACAGCGAGCCCTAGGAGTTCGGGAGCAAACTCCCCTAATTGTCAACGATACAGCCTCCAGCCAAAAGAAGGTGAGAATGACAAAGGCATCCGGATTAACTTTGATCCTTGGATCTCAATTACGACAGGCAGTGATGTGGTTCAAGCCTTCAGGTTGATAGGTAATTGGGCTGTTGCATCAAAAGGGTGGAGTACTGGTGTCTCCGGATCACTGGTCGCTGAAGCGGGGCTGCAAATTATGATGGTGTTGGATCATCTCTTCGAATGACTTTGTTGTCTTTACTGCTGGTTCTGGATGGGTAGTTTTTTCTTTTGTTATGCATATTCCTTGTCATTTGGTCATCCTCGTCTATGTCACTCTTACTATGTAATAGTTGCTTCTGTTTAGAAAGTCATTCTTGTCTGGATCACGAGAGTCTGAGCGCTGCAGATGGGTGCGTTTTGGTGGTGTAGCTAGACTTCTTATGAACTATCATGTCTTGTTGTTTATGTCAGTAGTAGTCACTAGTCAGTGTTTGAATGTTGTATATATCGTTGTTTCGAACTGTTTATTGTCTCGAACTACTGGTGGGCTAAATGAGGGCATCACCATTCTCTAGTGTTCAGAGTATATCTCCTTTTTTCAAGTTATATAATTTGAGCTCAGTGTCTTTTCGATGATGTACACTTGTTTGGGCCAGTGAGGTGTCGTTGAATATGGGCCGAGTAGTAACGCAATGTCAAACAGGTCAATTATGACTCTCAGCCCGGGCTCTCCGAAAAAGAAAGAATAAGGACTCTTAGGCTGACATGTGGGCGCCACCGGTGTTTTCGTGTGCTTGTGCGCCAAGAGCATATTGGCGTGTGCTCGAAATTCATGCTACCTTTTCATCCCCAATCTCCCGCCCCTCCCCCACCTCTGGAATATCGATTCCTACTCCAGTTCCCCCAAATCCCCCTCCTTTACTACCTGTACTCAAGCGCACTATCATGTCACCGGTCAACGCGGATCTTTGAGCCGGAGATCCCGAGGTCCGTACTGCCTTCGGTCGCTGCGTGCTGTCGCTCAATAGTGGCATGGAGGCGCTTGACGACCAATTTGCCAGCAAAGTGTTGATGGTAACCATCAACGGCGACCGGCCTCCTGTCTCGCCGGACGACCTTGTCAAAGCTCTTGGCATTGCGCATGACATCCAAATAAGTGACTTGCTCGTCGAAGTCTGTCCGCCACCGGCTGATTTCTTCGTCAGGTTCCGGACAACTTTCGACTTCAGTCGTGTGTTCGAATCTTCCCGGCGTTTGTTCTACGATGGTGTGCTGGTGAGCTTTGATCGGTGGCACCCAGGATGGGGCTCAGTGCCCTCTGAGCTTGAGTTTTTAACAAAGCTTACCTTCCACGACATGCCTCGACATGCTTGGAACAACGAGTCCATGAACGAGCTTATCAACGACCTTGGAGGTGAGCTCGTAAGTATGTTTGTTCCTCCAGACAGCTGGGCTCTAACGGTTATGGCATGGCTGAAGAAGTTGTCCACCATACCGAAGGTGATTGGTGTTGAGATACCGGTGCAGGAACCGGGGTTGTACTATTCGTCGCCACCAAGGCCGTCGTGGACCATGTTAGGGATGTACCTGTATCGAGTGTTCGTGCATGTCGAAGAAGTGGTCAATCCATCAATCGAAGTCCTGCCGCCGCCACAGGTGCCAGGGTCCGTCGACGACGTCCATTACAGGAGTCAACGTCAGACTTTTCCCGTGTTGCTCGGAATGATGGATGGCACAGGGCCTACTCCATCGCGTGGCGGAGGCCACTGCTTCTTTGGGAGAAGAGGCAGGGCTAGCTGCCTGGATGTGCTCTAATTTGAGGTAAAAACTGAATCTTGTCAGATACTAGTTAAATCCGAGCTATGGGTGTGAAGCACTGATATGCCAGTACATTTGATTGTGACATCTTCTAATTTTGTACCTGAACTTTTTTTAGAAAGGGTTGTACGTCAACTTAATGTGCTAGCAGAACTTATTGTGTTGTCCGTCTGTTTTCTTTGCACAACATTCAAGATATTTCCCCATCATTGATAAAGACGATGAACCGTTATGTACGACTTTGTTGGTTTCAACATAGCCCTTCCTGTAGCCGCCTGCGTGAAATTTTTGTATGCAAGTTCAGTGTGCTATGATGTTCTATATGATTGTGTCAACTATATAAGTTTTTACTGAGCATCAGCAATGCATATGGCTGAAAGATGTATTTACGAGCATCGACCGATTGGTCTCTCTCTCTCTCTCACACACACACACACACATGCACACACACGCGCACATGCACAAGTGGAACCCATTGAATTATTTATTTGCTCGTGACAACTTTTAATTAGGTTCCACTGTAATCTAACTTTTTTTCTCAAGTTATTAATTGAGCTCAGTGACTTCAAAAAGTTTTACAGAAGCCTTGTTCGGGCCTTTCCGGCATCGCTGAATGTGGGCTGAGTAACCATGTTAGGTTGTACTATACTACACAGGCCTTTTTTCAACATCAGCAATGCAACTGGGCCGACAGTTGTACACAATATCCGAGTCAACTTGTTATTCTCCGCCCCGCTGGGCTGCAAACTTTCCTAGGAGGTATGCATTAGGCTTAACAAGAAAATGGACTTTAAGAAGTAATAAATGAGATGTAATTATAATAACTGGACAGTTACTATGAACCAACCACGTAATTAGTTTGAAAAATATATTATTTTTGGAATTTGGAAATTTTAATTTCATTACTTGTTGCGCGGGCAATATTTCGTTCGATTTTAACGTAATACAACTTTATTTTGAAATTATATTTAACCTGACTAGAAATTTCGGATAAAAATATTTCGGATCCCATCAAAATGTGGGAATTTTTTTGAATTCTGTTTTGAGCGGTTGTTTGAAATTATTAATCGTTGTCCTAGCTAGAAGTTGGGCTGTAATTTTAACAAACTGTAAATGGGCTGTAGTAAATTCCATTAGAATTAAAATATGGGCTGTACTTCTTACAAATCGCAAATGCGCTATATGTTCTCTGCCAAATCCGAGCTGTGGGCCTACTAAGTTGACGCATACCAAGGGCTTTGTCAACTTAGTCAATATAAACGATTCTAGCTGCAGTGATCGTACGATGTCCATCCAACGGCCGTAGTGCTTCTTCAACCTCTGATCTTCTTGCTCCAGCCGCCCAAAGCAGCGCTGGTCGTGTCGCGTGCTCCTGCCTCCCGTGGCCGGCTGTGATGCCACGGAGGCCTCACCGCTCCATACTACTCCCACCGCTGGCCAGGCCATCCCTCTACTCACCCACACCCCATGTTATTCTGCGGCGATGGCAGCTCACACCGCAGCCGAACCAGTGAACCCTCGTACTCCTCTCCGCACGGGCTTCCACTGCTGCGTCTTCCCCGGCTCCGCATCCTCCCCTTCCTAGGCCTCGCCGTCGTCCAGACCACCGCCCTGGTGCTCTCGGCGCGGCGTGGTCAACATGGTCAACGTCCGACTTCCATCGGAAGAGTACTGTACATGGAGAGGCTAACAGCTGGGTCCAGGCGGCCACAAGGAAGTGCCTCCTTATTACGCGCAAAATAATTATTCCTCCACCTGACAGCAGGGACCCACCGGACGGGCCACCTTATTTCACGAAAAAAAAACATTTTCCCCCTGACTGCTAGGACCCACAGGACGGGCCAACGTATTTCGTGAAAAAAACGTTCCCCCCGCTGTCAGCTCGGACCCACCGGAAGTGCCTCCTTATTACGCACAAAAAACTGAATACTCCCACTACTAGCTGGGACCCACCATGGTGGGAGGCTGGCTTGTGGGCCTACTAAGTTGACTGGGATGGGGGCCTTTGTCAACTTTAGTCAATATGAACGATTCTAGCTCCACTGACCGTACGATGTCCATCCAACGGCCGTAGTGCTTCTTCAACCTCTGGTCTTCTTGCTCTAGCCGCCCAAAGTAGCGCCGGTCGTGCCTCATGCTCCTGCCTCCCGTGGCCGGCGGTGCTGCCGCGGAGGCCTCACCGCCCCCTACTATTCCCACCGTTGGCCAGGCCCTGCGGCGACGGCAGCCTCACACCGCAGCCAAACCAGTGAACCCTCGTACTCCTCTCCGCGCGGGCTTCCACTGCCACGTCTTCCCCGGCTCCCCGTTGTCCCCTTCCTAGGCCTCGCCGTCGTCCACCGCCCTGGTGCTCTCGGCGCGGCGTGGTCAACGTGGTCAAGGAACGACTTCCATCGGACGTGGACTGTACGTGGAGAGGCTGACAGCTGGGTCCACGGCCGCAGCAAGGAAGTGCCTCCTTATTACACGAAAAATAATGATTCCTCCACCTGACAGCTGGGACCCACCGGACAGGCCACCGTATTTCATGAAAAAAGTTCCCCTGACTGCTGGGACCCACCAGCTACATCTTCACACGCAAGGAAGTGCGTCCGGGCAAAAAAAAACGATTCGCCCCCCTGACTGCTGGGACCCACCAGCTACATCTATGCAGGCAAGGAAGTGCCTGACAGTCGGGACCCACCTGGTCGAAGCGTACGTAGCATTATCATTCTGGTCGTGAACGTGTGCGTACATATATACTGGTGGATGTAGAGGCGCACACGTGTCGTAGTAGAGGCGCGTACGTGTCGTAGTAGAGGCGCGCACGTAGCATGTACATGTACGTACATCGGCCAGGGTGCAAGAAAGAAAATACGGCCACGTATGTGTACATACGGGCGGGGTCTCAAACGCCTACTCGCGCATACGTACGTACGCATGTACACGCCTACTCGCGCATGTACACGTACGTACGGCAAGGGCTCGTGTACATGGCTTGGTCGGAACTGAGAAACAGCGTCGTCGTCGTGTTCATGGGGAGGCAACGGAATGCGTCGTGTTCATGGGGAGGCAATGGAATGCGTCGTGTTCATCGGGAGGCAACGGAACGCGTGGGAGCCAACCGGCTGGGTCGAAACGGAATGCGTGGTCGTGTTCATCGGGAGGGCTTGGACGGAACAGGCGATGGAAACGAGGCCTGGCATTCCGCACAACGGAGGAAAGTGACCTCCTACGTTCGGAACAGGGTCTTGTTGATCGAGAGGGGTCTGGTGTACCGCAAAACGGAGGAAACGAACCTCCTACGGTCGAAACGGGGGTCCTGTTGATCGGGAGGGGTGTGGCGTACCGCAAAACGGACGAAACGGACCTCCTATGGTCGAAACGGGGGACCTGTTGATTGGGAGGGGTGTGGCGTACCGCAAAACGGACGAAACGGACCTCCTACTGTCGAAACGGGGGTCCTGTTCATCGGGAGGGGTGTGGCGTACCGCAAAACGGGACTCCACGGGATACTATTCATCTCCACCGTCGACCTCCTCCAGCCTCCACGGGCTCCTGTTCATCCAGCCTCCACCGCGCGCTACTCCACGGGCTACTGTTCAACCACCCGTCCACGTGCACCCCTCCACCGTCTACTGTTCATCCAGCCCTCCACACCACGGGGTCTTGTTCAATCACCCCTCCACCGTCTATTGTTCATCCATCCCTCCACCACACCACGGGGTCCTGTTCATCCAGAGGCAACGCCACCACTCACTGTTCATCCAACCCCCCCCCCCCCCCCGCAACGCTCACTTTTCATTCCAGAGGCAGCATCGATCGGCTTCAGTTAGCAGCAGTAGTGAAGGAATCGCTCGATCGGGTTCAGTTAACAGCCATCGATCGATCGCTCAGGTTCAGTTAGAGCCCAATGCCTCGCTCGGGTTCAGTTAGAGCCAACGCCTCGCACACACGCGCGTACGTGTACGAGAGAAACGCGCATCGCTCGGCCCCCGGCCTCCCACCGTAACCGGGAACTCCCCGAAATTCCCCCCCCCCTCGCTTCTACCACTGTTTTTTTTGTCATGGACGGCCCAAAGAATGTCATGCAGCTGCATCTCCGGCCCGCCTAGGACGAAAAGCCCATTTTCTGTCATGATTTTTTGTCGTAGAAGTAGGAGCCCACCACATCTATGATGATATCGGGTTTTGTCACAATTATCATCATAGAAGTGTCATATGTATGATAGAAAAAAAATTTGTTCGGCCCAAAATGTCATGGATGTGTCTTTTTTTGTAGTGACTACAGAGATCTCATCAGGAGTGATGTAAGAGGTTCCACCCTCGGCACTCGATGGTAACTCTGCAGAGTCGTACAACTAGGGGGGGAGTGATGTGCGGTGTCGGGGCCTGGACGTCGATCACATTGATCGAGTCATCGAACTTAAAGCGAGGCAACTGGGACAAGGTGGGGTCACTGATGGATCTCTAACCAACCTATACTAAGCAGTTTAGGATAAGCAGGTAAGGTATGAAAGCAGGTAACAAAAACAGGCTATGCATCAGAGTAGGATCATACATAAAGCAGTAGCAGTTGTAATGCAAGCATGAGAGGGAAAGAAATGGGCGATATCGGAATGCTCAAGGGGGGTTTGCTTGCCTAGTTGCTCTGGCAAGGAGGGGTCGTCGTTGACGTAGTCGTACTCAGAGGCATTAGCGTCGGTCTCGAGGTCTACCGGAGAGAAGAGGGGGAAGAAACAATAAATACATAGCAAGCAAGTGCATAACAGGACAACAGGCAGAGCTAGACGGTTCTAACATGGCGCTACGCAATACCGGTGAAGGGGGAGAACATCCGGGAATGCTTTCCCGATGTTTGGGATTTTCGGAGAGACGAAACGGAGGGGGAAAGTTGCATGTTCGCTATGCTAGGGGTGTGTGGCAGACGAACGGAGGGCGTATCCGGTTTCGTCTCGTCGTTCTGAGTAACTTTCATGTATAAAACATTTTCATCGGACTTACAGATATTTTTCTACGGATTTTCAAAGTTTCAGCAATATTTTGAAATTCCTGAAATTACTTTAATTCAAAATAATAAACAGACAAATTGCTATGGGTACACAGGAGTGTACCCAGCAAAGAGTGCATGTGCATGACATGTGGGGCCAGGGGCAGGGTTGACCCAGTCAATATTTTGACTAGTCAAAAGTGAACAGTGCATGTGGGTCCCAATTGTCACACACACATTTTATTTAACAGATTCGTGTCTAATTTAAATTGCTTAATTAGGAGGGTTTGGGCTTAAACTAATTAGGGGCTCCCTAATTAACAGGGGGGTCGGGCCCATGTGACAGAGGCCCAAATAGGCCTCTGGTGAGGCCGTGCCCGCACGCATGTACTCGTAGAGTACGGCGCCGGCGGCCATGGTGCTGGCCGGGGGGAAGGCACGGTGCAGGGGGGAGGGTCGGGCTCCGGCGTCGGGCGCGGCCTCCGGCAAGGCCACCAGAGGGTGCAGGCGAGGCAGGGAGGGCAGCGCAGCGGGAGGGGCCGGCGCGGCGCGGCGGGGCAGGAGCGAGGAGGGGCAAAAGAGGCGCGGGTGCGGCCAAGCGCGTGCAGGCGCACGGACCGGGTAGCGGCGCAGGGCAAGCTGCAGGCGGTAGCAGGAGCGACAGCCGGCAGCACGCAGTAGCGGCAGTGAACAGCGAGAGCAGCAGTGCAGGTAGCGGCAAAGCAGCAGACGCGGCGAGGAGCTAGCGAGGAAGGCAGCAGGGGAGTGGCCGGGGCGAAGTGGGCGCGCACACGGACGGTGTGGGTCGCGGCCGGGCGTGGCCACGCGAGGCAGGGCCGTGGCCAAGCGTGGGCAAGCATGTATGGGGTGGCCAGGAGCAACGGCGACGTGAGCGAATGGGGCTACCGGCGGCGGGGTGACTGCGAGCTCGGCCGGAGCTCGCGTGACACGACGAGGAATCTGAAGGGGAACGGCGGGGGATCAACGTGGGACTCACCAAGGGAGCGGATGGAACGCTCGGGGAGGTCCGGGGAGGACAAAGCGGCGTAGATCGACGGTGCGAAGCCCGGTGGCCGTGGGGAAAAACCCATCGATGCAGTGGTGGTGGTGCAGCCCTCGACGAACAGGGACTTGGAGGAGAAGCGGTGGTCGACGGCGGTCCTCCTAGACAACTCCTCAAGCGCTAGGGAGCACGCAGGCCGCGGCAACGGCGATGAAACGCGCGGTCACCGTGCGATCTTGCGAGCGCGTTTTCGAGCGGATGGGGAGGGAGGCGATGGGGAATCGAGGGGGAACTCGACGAGGGCGAACTAGGGTTTCTCAAAGACGAGTTTATAGGCTGGGGGAAGCGATGTGGAGGGCATCCACGGCCATGGCACACGGGATGTGCGCCACGCACCTCTCTGCCTCCTGTAGCGAGGTGGAAGAAGGCCCTGGTTGGGTCGGGCTGCACTGTTGTTAGATGGGCCAAAGTGCATAGTGCCCCTATTTTTCTTTTACCTATTTCTGTCTATTACCTTTTGTTTTCTATTTTCATCACTGTTTTGCATCTTCTTTTAGTACCAAATAAGTTTTGTTTTGAACAAAACTTGGCACATAAATCTAACACAATACCTTGAGATGGAATAAAAAGTTTGCGGTCAAGAGGAGTTGTCTAATCATTTTTAGAAATTTCAAAAGGCCAATTTTAAAAGTTGCTGGACCACTAAACAATTTCCAGGAGCACTTTCGGAATCTAAAGAGGTTCGTTCTAACATGACAAATACCTAGGGATCAATTGCCACACTTTGATCATTTTAGTTTTCAGGTTTGGCAAATATGAATTTTGACTTTAGATTGGATTTGAATTTGAATTGTGATTTGGATCAAGTGAAGATTAGCAACAGTAACATGATGACATGGCACCATTAACAAGGGATTACTGTAGCATGAGACCGGGGGCTTTACATATAGATTGAAAGTAAGATTGCAAAGTAAAATAGATTGGAAACTTATATGATGGAAAATAGACCCGAGGGCCATATGTTTCACTAGTGGCTTCTCTCAAGATAGCATAAGTATTATGGAGGGTGAACAAATTACTGTCGAGCAATTGATAGAAGAGCGAATAATTATGAGAATATCTAGGCATGATCATGTATATAGGCATCACGTCCATCACAAGTAGACCAACTCCTGCCTGCATCTACTACTATTACTCCACGCATCGACCGCTATCCAGCATGCATCTAGAGTATTAAGTTCATAAGAACAGAGTAACGCATTAGGTAAGATGATATGATGTAGAGGGATAAAATCAAGCAATATGATATAAACCCCATCTTTTTATCCTCGATGGCAACAATACAATATGTGTCGTTTTCCTTTCTGTCACTGGGATCGAGCACCGCAAGATTGAACCCAAAGCTAAGCACTTCTCCCATTGCAAGAAAGATCAATCTAGTAGGCCACACCAAACTGATAATTCGAAGAGACTTGCAAAGATAACCAATCATGCATAAAAGATTTCAGAGAAGAATCAAATATTGTTCATAGATAGACTTCATCATAAATCCACAATTCATCGGATCTCGACAAACACACCGCAAAAAGAGTTACGTCGAATAGATCTCCAAGAAGATCGAGAACTTTGTATTGAGATTCAAAGAGAGAGAAGAAGCCATCTAGCTAATAACTATGGACCCGAAGGTCTGAAGTAAACTACTCAGACATCATCGGAGGGGCCATGGAGTTGATGTAGAGGCCCTCCGTGATTGATGCCCCCTCCAGCGGAGCTCCGGAAAAGGCCCCAAGATGGGATCTCTTGGGTACAGAAGGTTGTGGCGGTGGAAATAGGGTTTCGTGGTGCTCCTGGATGTTTTCGGGGTATGTGAACATATATAGGAGGAAGAAGTAGGTCGGTTGAGCCACGAGGGGCCCATGAGGGGGAGAGCGCGCCCCCTTGCCTCGTGGACACCTCGTTCATTTCCTGACGTCTACTCCAAGTCCTATGGATCACTTTTGTTCCAAAAATCACGCTCCCGAAGGTTTCATTCCGTTTGGACTCTGTTTGATATTCCTTTTCTGCGAAACACAGAAATAGGCAAAAAAACAACAATTTGCACTGGGCCTTGGGTTAATAGGCTAGTCCAAAAAATAATATAAAAGTGTAAAATAAAGCCCATTAACACCCAAAACAGATAATATAATAGCATGGAACAATAAAAAATTATAGATACGTTGGAGACATATCAAGCATCCCCAAGCTTAATTCCCGCTCGTCCTCGAGTAGGTAAATGATAAAAACAGAATTTTTGATGTGGAATGCTTTCTAGCATGTTCTTCAATGTATTTTTCTCTATTGTGGCATGAATGTTCAGATTCGAAAGATTCAAGATAAAAGTTTATTGTTGACATAAAAATAGTAATACTCCAAGTATGCTAATCAAGAAATTATGTCTTATCAAAATAACATAGCCAAAGAAAACTTATTCCTACAAAATCATATAGTTTGGCCATGCTTCATTTTCGTCACACAAAATGCTCTCATCATGCATAACCCCGATGACAAGCCAAGCAATTGTTTCATACTTAGCATTTTCAAACTCTTTCAACTTCAGAGCAATATATGAGCGCGAGCCATGGACATAGCACTATGGGTGGAATAGAATATGATGATTGAGGTTGTGTGAGAAGACAAAAAAGGAGAAAGTCTCACATTGACGCGGCTAATCAATGGGCTATGGAGATGCCCACTGATTGATGTCCATGCAAGGAGTAGGGATTGCCATGCAACGGATGCACTAGAGCTATAAATATATGAAAGCTCATCAAAGAAACTAAGTGGGTGCGCATCCAACTTGCTTGCTCACGAAGACCTAGGGCATTTGAGGAAGCCCATCATTGGAATATAAAAGCCAAGTTCTATAATGAAAAATTCCCACTAGTATATGAAAGTGATAAAATAAGAGACTCTCTATCATGAAGATCATGGTGCTACTTTGAAGCACAAGTGTGGAAAAAGGATAGTAACATTGTCCCTTCTCTCTTTTTATTTTTTTTTGTTTGGGCCTTCTTTTTTTCGTCCAGAGTCTCATTCCGACTTGTGGGGGAATCATAGTCTCCATCATCCTTTCCTCACATGGGACAAATGCTCCAATGATGATCATCACACTTTTATTTACTTACAACTCAAGAATTACAACTCGATACTTAGAACAAAATATGACTCTATGTGAATGCCTCCGCCGTTGTACCGGGATTGCAATGAATCAAGAGTGACATGTATGAAAAATTAAGCATGGTGGCTTTGCCACAAATACGATGTCAACCACATGATCATGCAAAGCAATATGACAATGATGATGTCATAATAAATGGAACGGTGGAAAATTGCATGGCAATATATTTCGGAATGGCTATGGAAATGCCATAATAGGTAGGTATGGTGGCTGTTTTGAGGAAGATATAAGGAGGCTTATCTGTGATAGAGCGTATCATATCACGGGGTTTGGATGCACCGACGAAGTTTGCACCAACTCTCAAGGTGAGAAAGGGCAATGCACGATATCGAAGAGGCTAGCAATGATGGAAGGGTGAGAGTGCGTATAATCCATGGACTCAACATTAGTCATAAAGAACTCACATACTTATTGCAAAAATCTACAAGTCATCAACACCAAGCACTACGCGCATGCTCCTAGGGGGATAGATTGGTAGGAAAAGACCATCGCTCGTCCCTGACCGCCACTCATAAGGAAAGCAATCAAAGAACACCCCATGCTTCAAATTTGTCACATAACGTTTACCATATATGCATGCTACGGGACTTTCCAACTTCAACACAAGTATTCATCAATTTCACAATTACTCAACTAGAACACCTCTAATATTACCACCTTTATATCTCAAAACAACTATCAAGCATCCAACTTCTCTTAGCATTTAAAATGTATAACCAAAGTAAATTACCATGCCGTTCTAAAGGAATCTCAAAATGATATAAGTGAATCATGAGAGATAAATTATTTCTATAAAATAGAACCACCGCCGTGCTCTAAAAGATATAAGCGAAGTACTAGAGCAAAAATTATCCAACTCAAAAGATATAAGTGAAGCACATAGAGTATTCTAATAAATTCCAATTCATGTGTGTCTCTCCCAAAAGGTGTGTACAGCAAGGATGATTGTGGTAAACTGAAAAGTAAAGACTCAAATCATACAAGACACTCCAAGCAAAACACATATCATGTGGCGAATAAAAATATAGCTCCAAGTAATGTTACCGATGGACGAAGACGAAAGAGGGGATGCCTTCTGGGGCATCCCCAAGGTTAGGCTTTTGGTTGTCCTTGTATTTTACCTTGGGGTGCCTTGGTAATCCCCAATCTTAGGTTCTTGCCACT
The DNA here is from genome assembly GCF_056163025.1 of Triticum urartu. Classification (NCBI taxonomy): domain Eukaryota; kingdom Viridiplantae; phylum Streptophyta; class Magnoliopsida; order Poales; family Poaceae; genus Triticum; species Triticum urartu. Next base: position 560,259,651 of record NC_141876.1, read on the forward strand.
CCTTGTTCCATAATCCATCAAATCTTTACCCAAAACTTGAAAACTTCACAACACAAAACTTAAAAGAAAATCTCGTGAGCTCCGTTAGTAAAATAAAACAAACCACCACTTCAAGGTACTGTAATGAACTAATTATTAATTTATATTGGTGTTAAACCTACTGTATTCCAACTTTTCTATGGTTTATAAACTCTATTACTAGTCATAGATTCGTCAAAATAAGCAAACAACACACGAAAAACACAATCTGTCAAAAAACCGAATAGTCTGTAGTAATCTGTAGGTTTCGAATACTTACGGAACCCCAAAAATTCTAAAATAAATTGCTGGACGTGAGGAATGTATGTATTAATCATCTTCAAAAAGAATTAACAAAATAGCACTCTCCAGTAAAAAAATGGCAACAAATCTCGTGAGCGCTAAAGTTTCTGTTTTTTACAGCAAGATCGCAAAGACTTTCCCCAAGTCTTCCCAAAGGTTCTACTTGGCACAAACACTAATTAAAAGCATAAAACCACATCTAAAAAAAGGCTAGATGAATTATTTATTACTAAAAATAATCAAAAAGCAAGAAATAAAAATAAATTTGGGTTGCCTCCCAACAAGCGCTATTGTTTAACGCCCCTAGCTAGGCATAAGATTTCTATGATGCTCACATAAAAGACAAGAATTGAAGCACAAAGGGAGCATCATAAAACACGTGACAAACACATCTAAGTCTAACATACTTCCTATGCATAGGCATCTTATAGGGAAACAAATTATCAAGGCAAGCAAAAACTAGCAATACTTCTATGCATATGCAAGGAAGCGGAAAGAAACAATGGCAATCTCAACATAACGAGACACTACAAAAAAATACACTTCCGTGATGGTACGTGTTTGTCACAGTAGGTCGCTTTTTTTGTCATGCATGTACATCCATGACAAATTTATGACAGAATCAAGATAGTCATACCTGTGATGTCGTAGAAGTGTTCCATGACATTACCAAAATTATCATCACGGAAGTGTCCACTTCCATGACGATAAATCGCGCGTCATAGAAGTGCTTTCATCAAGGGTGACCGACACGTGGCATCCACTGTAACAGAACGCCGTTAAGCTATCGGGTCGGGTTTTGGATCCGATAATCCGTTAACAGCCCCGACCAATGGGAAATTTCCACGTGTAAAATTCTTATTGGCCGGACGAAACACGTGTCAGCTCGTCAGTGGGCCAGATAGGCGCCTATGATACGTCGACACGTGGCACGGCCCAACAGAGGCCCATTCCTGTGAAAAGACCGGCCTGTTTGACTTGGTCAAAAGGTGGCGGGCGGGCCCATGGAAAGCCTGTTAACGGCCTGTTCGCATATAGCCCATTTACAGCCCGCTAACCCAAGGCCCGTTACGCCCTATCCGAATTAGGCCCAGTAGCGTCATCTGGGCCATCCAATATGATTCCAGCCCGTTTTCACTTCTGGCCCATGTATGGCCCATGACGTCTTTCGGCCCATATGAGGCCCTATGTGACTCTTGGCCTATTAACGGCCCGTGGTGAAATTGGCCCATAATGAACAGTGTATCACTTCACACCCATTAACGGCCCGTGGTGATACTGGCCCGTAATGAACAGTGTATCACTTTATACCCATTAACGACTCGTTATTCCGTTGGGCCGTTTCCAGCCCATGTTATCTTTCGGCCTTCTTAGAGACCTTTTATTCTTGGGCTCATTTCCAACATTAGTTTACTTACGGCCCGTTACTGTCATTTTCTGCTTGTGGGCCAAATTCAGCCCGTGGTTACAGTCGGCCCGTTTGTGGTCCGTTAATACGTTGGGCCATTTTCATAGCGTCATCAAATATGGCCTATTAACGATGGCTCGTTATGGTCGGCCCATGAATGGATGATTCCAACTCTAGCCCATTTACAGCCATAATGCGGCCTGTTATTGGCCCATGTTTGGCCAATCGATCATACGGCCCGTATAAGGCCGTTTGATGATACGTCCCGTAGAAGGCCCATTGTTTCTACAGCCCGTAGAAGGCCTACTGTTTCTACGGCCTGTAGAAGGCCCACTGTTTCTACGGCCCGTAGGAGGCCCAGTGTCACTACAGTAAATATTAGCCCATGGTTATTGTGGCCTAGTTTTAAAAAATAGGTTATTGCAGCCACTAGTTAACCGCGGAAAAAGAACTGCAATGACTACAAGCAAACAAATAAACAAGACAACAAGGAAATAAATAAGCAAGAAACTAACACTAGGCTATCATGGCTATTACACATATTACATCCACTGGGCATCAAAGTTCGCCACCAGTGCAAATATAGGGAACAAAGCAGCATATGGCCGTCAAAATTGGCCACCAGTGCAAATAAACGCGGTAGCAAAACAAGAGCATAACTGAAACAACTTCAGAAGAGCTCAAGAAACGTTATCCTGGGTATCCACCATGCTGGCAATAAGCTTAGCAAGCTGATTAGCTTTGTCCTGTTTGGCGCTAAAATCCTCCAACGCTTGCTGTTGCACTAGAAAGTATGCATCTGAATGCTCCAGGGACTTCCGCAGTCCTTCCGCTTCTTGTCTCGGCATAGCTGATCGATGTCTTTCAACTTGTAGTTGAGACTCAAGAAACCGAACTGATTCAGACAGTGAGTTTGAATAGCTTGTGCAAGTGGTAGTGGCCAATAACTCCAACACTAAACCAAGACAAGATGTGTCACTATCCTGAACCTTATCTGCATTACTTCCTTTACCGTTGCTTAATAAGGCACTCTTCCCCAATATTCTGTCAGCATTCTAAAAGAAGAAACAAGCAGACACATAACAAGTTTAGCATGTACTAGTATATGAAACTCATTTCAGTGAACCAGTTCATTAGTAAGGTGGACAGGATTAAACTACCAAGTCTTCTATTGCCAAGTACTAGTACATAATAAAAGCATCAAACAAACATATATCTATGTCCTATGGTAGCAATGGAATCTTAAATTAGAACAGTTGTTCTTCAGGTTTAGGCACTTGTTCTACATGAACAGAGTACAGTAAGACGCAAGAATATAATACTTAAAATAGAAAATGAGCTCATAGACCTTACCACATTCTTGGTTCGGGACCAGTACAGAACAAGGCGTTCCCAGTCATCGTCCAGTAAATGTGTCTTAGGAGAACGTAAGGGAATTTGATGAGTTCCTTTGCCGGTGAAGTATGTTTTCTTCATGTAATTCTGATACTGCCACCAAGCATTCTTAAAGATGGCAGAGGTATTAGCACAGGTTACCTCATCCTGAGTTTCAAAATCGGTCCTTCTCTATAGAGAAAAATGGGAAAATTTTCTGTATTATAACCATCATGGAGGTAGGATGTATGGGACAAAGCAAAGTAATTGCCATGAATAACATTACTTACACATAACTCCTGAACAAACACCTGCAACTGGCATTTTCCTTCATCTTCAGTATAATATTTCCATGATGGGAAGATACGCACATACGATTTAACAACATCAAATGCGATAGATGCTAAACTATGACTAGCTGGTTGTGCTTCCTCCACAGGAATAGGCGTACTAACTGGTGGAGTTGGGGTTCGCCGTGATAGTACTGGCCCTTTGGGCACTGGAGCTGCCTTACTAACTGCTCTTGTTTGGGAGCTCTGTGGTGGAGATGGTGTTGTGTCAACAAGAACTGGGTTACTATCGGCTGGGGTTGGGGTTAGATTGGGTGAAGATGGTTCTCTGTCCATCGTAGTAGGGGTACAATCTGCGAGAGTTTGGGTTATGTGTGGGAGGGCTGGTTCTTGTGCATGTACGACCGGGGTGCTATCTCCACCAAGAGGTAGCACTGTTTTATTTGAAGACCGTGTTTTTAGTCCGCTAGATACTGGCATCACCCGCTCCAATTCAAATGGCTGATAAACAGGAAACATAGTTGAATGTACAGACATTGTATGAGAGACAGATGCAATAGATAGTGTGGAAAAAAGAGGGCATGAAATAGTTAACATGTATATTGTTTAACTAAAATGGATAGCATGACATAATTTCACATATATGATGTCTATCTAAACTGGATAGCATAGCATACCATAATTCAAAGATATGATGAATAACTAAACATGATCACATGACATAATTCACCTACATGTTATCTAAGTAATTAGGATCGCGTCATTTAATTCATATATGTGATTTATATGATAAACAGAGGGCATTCCATATGATGTCTGAACTAAGAACATGGTGTTGAATATTGCGTATATGATGTCTAAACTATGCAATGCAAGACACCGTATGCATGATATGAGCAGTATAACCGTGCCAAGTTAGAGCATACACCTCAGTGGGGGAATAGGACTAGTCATCTGTCTCTGAATCAATCTCTGAGGAGCTATCGGGACCCAACAAGAGATCTGCTTCGACAGGTAGCACCGTCTGCTCTGAACGCCTTGTTTTCACTCCAGATTTTCCCATCTCCCACCCAAATGGCCGATTCACAGGAAGAGTAGTTTAATGTACAAACATTGTCGACAAATGGAAATTTAATGAAGAAAAGGATGGGCAAGATATCATTCAAATATATGATGCCTGGTTAAACAGGATGGCATTGCACATTGCACATATATTATGGCTGGCTAAAAGACATGAGACTGCATAATTCCCATATATGATATAGAAACTAAACAGGTGGCATTACAAAACATGTCTAAACTAAGCAGCAGATGACATATATGATGTCAAAAGTAGGCACTGCAAGACAACATATGCATGATATGACTAACATCATCATGCCAAGGTAGAGCAAACACCTTGGGGGTAAATAGGAGTGGTCAGCGGCGTCCGAATCTGCCTCAGAACATATATCTTCCTCTGGATTACAATCGGGAGAGGGGTCAGGAGGGTTTGCCATTGAACCCACCCTGGAGCGATGTCTGCATGACATTGTATTGCCGCGCAAAACTCTTCTCTTTTTCTCTACATGTTCAGCATGACTATGTACAATATCTGACATGCATACGAAAAAAATATGGTGATATTATGTAAGGAGAGCATGCAGAAATTTAGAGTGATGGTAACAACCAATGGATCGATGTTTTTCCATTGAACCAAAATAGCCCTAATGGATCGATGTGAATGTATAGTAATAAGTGATGCAACAAGTGTACAACATCTTTGCCGTAGCCGTGTCGACCTCAGCATCATTGGGTTGGTCGCTGAAGCAGTTGAGGCAGAGGTGGCTATCGAAGGTCTAGAGGAAGATCTGAGGAATCTGTAGATGGCGTCCAGGGCACTGCTCTGTTGTGATGGATCGTTCTGTCGTTGGAGCAGCTCCGGTGAGCCGTAAGACGTCAAGGCTGAAGCAGCACAAGACAGACATCATCAATCTCAAGTGGGATTCTAATAGCATCTCCAATAGATGATGTAAAATTGATGTAAAATTAACATCACCAAAAACCACCTGACTACAACAGATGAGGTAAAAAATGTTGACTCTGAACTTAACTGTTGAAACTAAAATTTACTGTGGAATCTGAATGCTACTGTCGAAACTAAACGCAATGGTAGAAGAGAGGCACTTGACATGTAGTTTAGGGAGGGCCTGCAGTTCATCTTCAACCTGCACCGCCCTAAGCCGCCATCCACCACCGGCTGAGCCGCCGGCCCCAGCGCCGCCTCGCCGCCCCGAAACAACTCGCCATCGCTGCCCCGGCCAGCCCTCTAGGGCCCCCGCCCCCACCCTGAACCCTAAGATAGATAGTGGGGTACCTCTCCAGAGAGCCCCCGTCCCCGCTACGGGTGGTTCTTCCTTAACTCCGGCGAGTCCCCCATCCCTTGAAAATCGACTAACCCAAAATTCGATTCAGTCGACTGAAGTGTGGCTTAATTGGAGCAGAGCACCAACACCAGCGAGGGGGAGAGCAGCAGCAGCAGCAGCTGGGCGAGCGAGCGATCGAGCGAGAGCCAGAGCAGCAGCAGCAGCAGATCCGACTGGTATGGACGCCGCCGCCGAAGGGGCCTCGCACTGGGGGAGAGCCGCCGTGGAGATGTCACCCGCGGCGCCGGCTTCAAGGTAGCCGCTCCATGGGGGTGCGGGATGGAGCACCGTCGGCGCCGGGAGGTCGAGTTAAGGAGAAGGTGTGATGCGATGAGTGTACAACCTCTTTGGTGGCGCCGAGTAGGCCTCGACTTCGTCCGAGGAGGCGGTGAGGATGCTGCGATTCCGATGGAGCAGGTTAAGGTGGCGCTATGGGGATGGAGCAGCCATGATAGACGAGGCGATCGTCGGAGTAGCTCCTTGGAGGTGGAGGACGGGGCGGCTGAACCGGCGGGACGGCGAGATGGACGACGGATCCTCATCCGGGGAGGTGGACGAGGGACGTCGAGCTGTTGGGGTGGACGACGTCATCGGGGAAGAGGCTCCGGCTGGGTAGCGGTGACGTGGCGGATGGAGGAGGGTGGGGTTTCGCGGCTGGAGCGGAGAGATTATGGCGTCTTGGGATTTTGAATGATGAAAAGGGGGCGATGGGAGGGGGTGAAGCATGACTTAGGAACGCGCTTGTCCAAAATGTAGGGTGTGTTACAAAAGTACCCCCCACCGATTTGAACTAGCGGCCCTTTCGGCTCAGGGCTAGAAGGGGGATTTCGCGTGTCGGGATTTGGCAGCTGGAAGGAGTTTTCGCGCGCGTTGTAATTTTGGGATAGCAAGGCGCGGGTTGTGAAGGCGCCAGTTTTGGGAGCACGATATCTGAATTTTCGGGATATAACAAGACGCGGGTAGAATTTTAGGGACAAGCCTAACGTGTAGTAATATTGTACTTGTACGTACCAAATTAATTCGCACTTCCCTCAACCAAAAAGAAAACGAAAAAATAAAACTATTCACACCACACAAAGAGAGAGTCTTGCCCCGTTTTACTATACAAATGCTATTCAAAGCTACTCCCTCCTTCCATCTATATAGGGCCTAATGCGTTTTTTGATGCAAACTTTGACCAAATATTAGAGCAATGATATATGACATGCAACTTACACAAAGCACACTGTTAAATTCGTCTATGAAAGGTTCTTTCAATGATATAATTTTCACATTGTGCATGTCATGTACTATTAATCTTGTCAATAGTCAAAGGCGGTCTTAAAAATCTCATTACGCCCTATATAGATGGAAGGAGGGAGTATGAATCCATGCTATGTCCGATTAAATTTTTTCGCTTGCTGTATAATGCATGTAACCTACTCATACCAACATTTTAGTGCATTCCAAATGTCTATACTACCGCTGCAATTCGAACTAAATTTGAATTCGTTTCTCTATTTCAATAAGAATCTACAATAATGATTGTTGCCAACTTCAACCATCATAGTTTCCTTGCTATCCGCCAGATATAAATCAGATGGCCTATAATGCAGGATGGCATGCATACCATCATCAACAACTCCGTTTTTTTATAAGAGTAGAGATAAAATATATTAAATGTAGTATACCATGTTCATAACCACACCATGTGTATCACCGTTATATATATTCACACATCCGTCGGTTTGAAACACTATGATAAATTCTTCAAATATCCGAATTCGCTTTTTATAATGAAGTATATATGATCTCTATTCGTTTTTTACACCCACACAACCCTCTTATCTTTGTAGCTAGCGCTAACTTTCTCTTGTGCATGCACACACCCGCATCCCTCTCACCCTCCCTCAGCATTCTCTAGCTCCATCGCGCAAATTCGTATTTTCACTTTAGGTCATTCACCCATGGTGTATGTAGGCCCCCCAGCTCCTTCTTTACGGCACACATCGATCGATATGCCTCTGTAGCCAGGTGTGCCTAGCACAAACACAAGCTTCCCCTCTTCTCTTGTCACCGTCCATGCCTCACTCCCACCACTCTTTTCATCATTCTCGTACTCGCACACTCCTCCCCCTCGATATAGTATGCCTCTCGTACCACCTCCTACATGCACCCCTCTCTCTCTATCCTTCTCCTCATGCCTCATTTGCTTCTAACACACACATGCATGTATACCGATCGATCTCCCAACATATACCTAGATCGACTTTAACTACCCCCCATCGATCGACGTACCTCACAAGTTATGTCTCTCCTTTCTCTTACAAAGGGCGATTGATCTTCCTATGTAGTTATGTCTGCTTACCACAGCCACATCGTCCCCCCTCATCATTCGTGCATGCCTCCTGACCCGTCTCTCACACGCACGTGCACAGACAACAAGTAGCCATCTCCTCTCATTATTGATATTGTGGGCGTGCCCTCCGTTTGTCTAGCAAGCCTATCCCACCATTTGTTAGAAGCAACTCCACTACCACCCCCTCCAACACTCTAGCTCTATCTCTCTCCCAACCTTATTCATCTCCTGCACATATGCATGGATGCCGATCGATCTCCCTTAATACATGAGGCAGATTGATCTCCTTAATACATGAGGTAGGCCACTCTCCTCCTCCACACATATACCAGCCATTGTACCTCTATAGTTAATTGGGCCTCCCTCTTCCCCCACCACACACCGATAGTCGAGCGCTGCAGGTAGGTATCCATGCCACAGAAACAAACTGCACATGTCCCATCTCACGTTCCAGTAGGCCAGCCACTCTATATCTTTGACGTGGGCACACACAAATTCGATGGCACTCTTTATCGATCGCGTGCGCGCGCACACACACACATCACCCCTCTCTTCGATTCTATGGACACCTCAAGCCGATGATACCTCCACTCTCTTCTCGTGGATCGCCCCCTCTATATATATGTTATATCCAGGACTCTATTTCACACACATTGCATATGTTAAATATTTTAATTGACCCCCCCCACAAAAAAAAACTCTCAAGAACCCACACACTATATCTCTCTAGGTTTGTATCTCTCTCACATAACCCCACGTAGGTGGTGTACGTACACAAGAAGAGAATAGGTGCACCGTGGACGTACTCACGCTTCGTGCCCAGCCACACCCGCGCGGGTACACGGTGGAGCTCATTTCTTTACGAAATGGCAGACCACGTGCTAATTTGAACGCCTGTAGCGGTTGTTTACCTAGGGAGGTCGTGTACCATGTGTGCACGAAACAAAGTTCAACTTGACGTGTTGCCGCGTTATTTTTAAATAAAGTTATAGCGCTCAATGGCACGTACACAAAATATAAAACGATTTTTATGGAGGAAAAGGTAGTACGCTCTTCAAAGTATCTCACACAAGGCTCCGGTGGCCTCTCTCTCTCACCGTTGGTCACTGATCCGGCCGCATCCCGTCCGCCGGAGGAAAGGGAGTGCGGTGGCCTCTCTCTCTCTCTCACCATCGGTCACTGATCCGGCCGCATCCCGTCCGCCGGGGGAAAGGGAGTGCGGTGGACTCTCTCTCTCTCACCGTTGGTCACTGATCCGGCCGCATACTGTCCGTCGGGGGAAAGGGAGGAAGTGCATTGTTTCTCCATTTGACGGCGCCGAGGCAGCACGTCCCGATCTGCGGTACACGCCATTCTCTCTGACCAAGCTCCGGCGTGGCAGGGCCTACGCCACCTGCTCGCAGATTCCGCCTGCCGCTGCTCACCTAGTTACATCCCGACGACCTCCAGGTATCCCCTCCGGCCTTGCTCCACTGCCCGTTTTCCCACGTCGCTGCATGTGGATCTTCCATAGTTCTTTGCCCAAAACGTAGCTCGTCCGGCGTACTTTCCATATTGCATTCTCGTCCTCACACCGTTTTAGACAAACACAACCGTGTTGTTATCTTCCCTTAGGACAAGGAATATGCTTCTTTTTTGTCGTCGCATGTGTCATCAACTGTTATTGGCCAGTAATTGTTTCCTTTCTACCTCTTTTTTGCAAACAGGGCTATCCATTTCACCTTGTTGCTATTGCGACCTTTTGGTGAACTGCACAAATCACTTTTTTCTTAAGAGTGTTTTGTGCAGTTGTACTAAAATGTCACATGGGCAACGCCTCTACATTTCAGTGCGACTGCATAAAGGGAGATTGGTTTTGCTCTATCCTCCTCATCCAACTCCGAGCCTAATCTTCTACAACTAGTTAGTATTAAGAGCGACTGCAAAGGTAACCGGCTTCTATTTGTGTGTTTATTATTTCATCAGCAGTCCTCTATTATTGTAATCACACTTGATATCTTTGGAACAGGGACGCTCAGCTCTATTTTAGTGGAACTGCACAAAATGATCGGAATGTTGCATGCTCCAGACAGCTACTTTTTTTTCCCAACATGCCTTGTTGATTTAGACAGAGCTGGGGGGACGTTGCTGCCAATAAAAGCATGGATCAATTTTAATTTAACTCCTTCTCACAACTTTGTCTTCAGTTGTGATGTAATTATTAGCTCTGATCTGCTAATAATTGACATGCATTAGCAAGGAAGTTAGTTTTTTATTGTTTCCGAAAGAGCATCGATGACAAGACACGCAAAACAAAATCTGAAAGCTCACACCATTGTACAATTTCATGTCGTTGGAAAATTATTTGTATAGTATGTAAATTATGTAAACAAATGATGGAAGCTTGGTAGCATTGCCAGAAGCCTCTTCATCATCCGGGTCCATGTGCCATGCACAAAATTATACTCCTTCGTTCCTAAATATTTGTCTTTTTACAAATTTCAAACGGGCATATTTTAGAGTGTAGATTCACTCATTTTGCTTCGTATGTGTACTCCCTCCGTTCCTAAATATTCTATTCGTCTTAACAGAGATTTCAACAAGTGACTACATACGGAGCAAAATGAGTGAATCTACACTCTAAAATATGTCTATATACATCCGTATGTGCCAGTCCATTTGAAATCTCTAAAGAGAAAAATATTTGAGTAGTCACTCGTTGAAATCTCTAGAAAGACAAATACTCCGGAGTATATTTAAGAACCGAGGGGGTAGTGCACAACTGCATGGGAGACTCAGCCCGGTCGTTGCGCCGCATTAATAGTGAGTAATGAGCAGTCAAATCATAAGCCCCACCTTTCCCACTGTAAGTTGCTCTGAAGAAGCAACCATCAATACACTCTTCTTTGAATCCGCTCATACTACTCCATCCGTCACTGTTTATATAGCGCGCTTCAGAAAAAAGAAAAAAAATCTGTGGGACCAAGGCGACTAGCGATCGGCCTGAAAAATAGCATATAGCACGGCGTCTATTACTAGAGGGAATAATCCGTACACACATGCATGCAGTGCTTCCACCCCGGGTACACACATGCCTGCACTCCGTAGTAGTACAGTACATGGAGAGAAAATTGTGGACTTGATTGCGGTTACCACGCCCTAATTAATTGAGCATTAAACCAAATGCGTCTAAAGTCTCTCTGGTGGTGGAAATGTATTGAGAGAAATGCATCATAATGAGGCGCGCCCTGTAAACTGTGACGGAGGGTGGAGTAGTATGAAGGTGCAAAACCAAGTACGCGTACTACTGCACTTGGCTATTCGCCCCTTCGTGAAGTCGAACAATGATGGTACTCCGCATGTTGGGTACTACAGTGTATGCCTCTGACAATCTGACACCGAATGGACTGATGCATGTCCACCGAGGGTAGGTTGCATTAGTCAAAAGGCGTAAGCGAGCTTCACCTTGTCCTGCAAGCTTCTCCTCGTTCTGCGAGTTGACGGGACACACCAAAAAGTAGTGCTAGTCCATACTCCCTCCTTTCCGGTTAATATGGCTTAATCTTTTTTGCGGGTAAATGAGAGAGCTTTATTCATATATAAGCATTCTTAGGACGATCAGCCAAGACACTGGTCACTAGGAAGCGAGGTACCCCGCAAAAAAGAAGTAGGAAGCGAGGTGTTTCATCAAGCCAGCTCTCGGCCACATTCAAAGTGCAGCAAGCACGGTTCGCACGAAGATGCGCCGCAAGGTTTGCTGACCTGTTTACATGTTGAATAACAAAAAAAAGAGGAAATATTACTAAGCGCTACTATTTGTAACAGGATATGAGCCAGAATTAAGCGAGAATTGTGGCGAGTGTTCCATGCAATCAACTTCTATTATCACATGCGAGAACCCTCAAAGAGAACCAAATGTGTTGAAGATTGCTTTATCACATTTTAAAATTATAATAAGAGTGCAGACGCTCCTCCATCCGGTTCCTAGTACTATTATAGTACGTACCTTTATGGACTATAGTAGTAGTACTAGTAAACTTTGCGCTTGGCTGTTTGGGAAGTCGAACAATAATAGCACTAGTAGTATAGTGTATGCTTCTGGCAATCTGACACCGAATTAACTGTTGCACGTCCACCGCCTGAGCGAGGGAGAGCTTGCATTAGTCAAAAGTTTCTCCTTGTCCTGCGAGCCACCGCGCGCAAGCTTCTCCCGTCCTGCAACCTTCTCCTCGTTTGGCAAGTTGACGGGACACAGCAAAGTAATGCTAGTCCATGCTGCCTCCTCTCCGGTTAATATGGCTTAATTTCAAACGAGATAAATACACTGTCTGTCACTGCATATTTGTAAAAATACGGTCAGTGGACTTCATAATACGCTCATTGCGCTCAATATATATATTTTCCGCTGTTCATACGGTCACTAGCTCACCCTGACTCAGTATGTGTGTGCATGCACGTGTAGGTTGAGCACTTGAGCGTGATCGTGTGTGTTCCGTCGTGTGCCCGGACATGCATGCATTAGGGCGTCGCACGCATTTTTGCGTCCATGTGTACGTGTGACTGTTGCATACACGTAGGGGGAGTACGTGTAGGGGCCACTAAGGAGCAGTCAAATCACACCGTAAGGTAGTCAGAAGAAGCAACCATCATTTCACTCTTGAATGACACATACGCAATATAAAATGGTTGATATGGAGAGAAAAAGAAAACCACTATATATACATTAGCAGGATCCTAAGCTACAAGCCTGCTTGCTTAGGTTGCTCTCTTCACAAGCATAGAACGACGGGCCTGATCCCGCAGCTGGGGGAAGGGAACAATGTTTTGCGTAGACGCGGTCGACCTCCGCGAGGGAGAAAACCCATAGTCGGTGCGTCCCAATCGGGGGTCACCGCGGTATGGGCCGATGCCGTGTCCCAACCGCCCTTCTAGCTACAGCCCGACGTCCCAGGTAGTCCATCTTCCTTTTGGAGCCGGCTTGCTCCACTGCCGTAGCTCCATCTCCATGTCGATCTTTCTCTACTTCTACTGGCTTCTACTTGTGATGAGTTTATTTCTCATGCACTAGTGCCAGTACTATTATTCTAATCACACTTCTTCAATATCTTTGCCATCAGGGATGCTCAGGTCGATTTTAGTGGAACTGCACAAAAGCATCGTATGATCTGAGGGTGCCAGCCGTCTTTCCTTCGACAGGTTCTACCTGGCCAAGAAATTAAATCATGTTTAGGGTTTAGGGTTTAAGTCGTAGTGACCCCATCAGTAGTTTTTCTATCGTACACGCTCTCACAACTTTTTTTCTTTAGTTGTGAAGTAAATATTGGCTATGATCTATGAATCATTGAGATGCATCAGCATGCGTGTTAGTTTTCCTTTGTATTTGATGGAATGTTGTAACGGGGCAACCTTGCAATAGGAATGAAAATGGAGTGGAAAAGTTTCCGTTTTTCTGGAGAAAAAATGGAAATGGAGAGAAACCAACGTTTCGTTTCGTTGGATCGCGCCATCGAGCAAAACCAACGTTAAAATCACGTCTGTCGTGTTCGTGTCTCACCCTCCTCCACGGCTCGACCCCACACGGTCTCTCGGCATGCCACTCACCGCAAACTGAGTAGTATACCATAACTTTCCCGCCTGCTTGTCGATGGATCGCGCCATGGAGTACTAGCACTACTGGAAGAGATTGATGAGTTGGGGGAGGATAGTTAGCTGTAGCACGGACTCCCAAGAACTTACTACTAGAAGAGACCGCACATGTTGTAGCCGGCTATTGCGACCTTTGAACGTGGAGCAGCCGCGTACACCCGGAAGCGGCGCGGGCGACGCTCTCTCGGCCGGTGCGCCGCTTCAATGCCGGCGCCAGTGAGAGGTCGCATCCGCTCTGGCCGGGCATGAATGCGGCACTGACCATTTCGGGCGGGAAGCACGCGCGGGTGATGAAGAGGGTTCGGGTTGGTCAGGACCGGACGTGGCAGCGGTCCGGACATGCGCAAACAAGAGATGATGTACGTTAATATTGCTGCGTATATAATTAACAACGTAAATAATGTGCCAGTTGGACAAATATGATTGGAGATGGAGATGGAAATGGAATTTTACGTAAACACGGATATGCATGTCTATGTCTATGTGTGTGTGCGCGACGACTCTCGCGACCAGGAAGCGGGGGCGTGTTTTTGATCGAGTTTTCTTTCTTGGTACGTTAGAAAATCAGTTTGTCTAATTCACATCTAGATGTTATTTAAGGATATCACATCTAAGCTCCCACAAGTATATAATGTAGCAACAAGAAACAAAAAAAACTAGGAAAAGACCACAAACAGAGTGGACATCAACTTATATGTGACATAACTATGTCACATCTAGATGTGTCCTAGACAGACCCTTAAAAAATTGTCCGCCAGTTTTCGTTTCTTTTTTCCTGGAATGCGCGTATTCTATTTAAAACCACTGCTATGGAGATTTTTTTTTACTCCATTATAGCCTCTTGTTTGATAGAGTTTCTCGCGTCTCGCTCTCTCACCCTCTCCATATCAAAACAAGATGACAGTGTCCACTCTATCTCTCTCCTCACCGGTGGTCACAGATCCGGCCAAATCCTGTCCGCTGTGGGAGGTGAGGAGGTGCAGCATTGATGTTGTCGCCGTCGGCAACGGAGGAAGCCGATGTGCACCGTCCTCTCGAAGCCGGCGCTGGCGCGGACGAAGATCCTCCGCGCCCTTGTTCGCTGCCGTCGTGTGGGCAGATCCCGCCCGCCCGCCTAAACGACATCTCGCCTACCTGAGGTATAACTTCTTGTACTGGTCCAGCTCCCCAGGTCGCTGCGTGCGGGTTTTCTTCTATGCGACTACTCCCCAGCTCCCCATGCATAGTAGCTAGGGTTCGTCGGCTGGTCCAACATCACCTACTAGTACTATTATAGAGGAAATGCCACTCAAAAAGTTGTCCTGATTTATGCCTCGGTGGAGGTATACATGTTTCGAAAAAAACTACATGATGGTTGTGCGGTCATTGTCCATATGGTGGTAGTACTATCACTGGTTAAATGAAGAAATGCTTTTTTTCTCGGGTATCCTGGTTTAGTTCCCATCAAGATAATTATGATGCTTCTATTTGTTGGTGTACTTTTCATTAATTCTTATTGACAATTGAGATGTCGTTGCTAACCCTTTTTTATATTTTTGGAAACAGCGATGCGTGTCTCCATACCCGGGCATGTCTTCCTCAATTTTAGTGGAACTGCACAAAATTGGATGGCCATTGTTGTTCTGCCTCACTGTCCTCTGCCACGTGGTTCTTCCTTCCTCGAGCTTGATTACTGAGAAGAAACAGACCACAATGAGGATTTGTCAAACTTCTTAGGTGCCTCACCCAAACTTGATGCCAAATGGATGATGCATCACCATGATGACCTATCGATGCTCATGGTTGCGCTTCATGGTTGCGTCGGCTGGTGAAGCTGATCGATTTTCGACGAAAAACAAGTTGTATTCCATCAGTGCTCTTTGCTTGTTGCGCACAAAGATGATATCCTTTGTCAGTTCGCCTTGGTTGCGTTGGAGACGCAGTCGTCTTTCACGTTGGTGCAATTTTTGCTAGGGTTTTACGACAGGTGGGCCCAAAATGTGGCTGGCTCACCTGTCATACAGCCAAAAGCAGGTGCAGTGAAGGCACCGGAGCTCAGTCCCTACTACAATAGTATATATATAAGCGGGAGCCTCAGTGCTTGTTCGCTAGGGTTTGCACTCTCCACACGCTTGCCGCACTACATATATGTTACACGCTGGAGGCTCAGCGTTCATTTGCTAGGGTTTGCTATATTCACAGTCTCTCACCCTCTCTTCACCAGATCTAAATAAGACTGCGTTGGCCTCTTGTCTCTCTCTCCCCCCTCACAGCCGGTGAAGGAGGCGTCCGTATCCCGTCGCACCGGGAAGGGGAGGAGGTGCAGCGTTCACTCTATCACCTTCAGCGAGGGAGGCAATCAACTGCCGGCTGCGCTGTTCTCTTTCACCCAGCGCGTGTGCGGGAGGGCCACTGACCCCTTCTTCCTCGCTGCCATACGTAGTGTGGGCAGATCCGGCCTCCCGCCGCACGCCTTGCCACATCCCGACGACCCTAAGATATAAGTTTCTTTGAAACCGTCGTTGCTCTAGCTGCATGTGGATCTTTTTTGATCTCTAGTTGAATCTAGGTCTTGGTTCAAAGAGGAAAGAAGGGTGCGGTGGGCTGGAGCAAGAATCTAGGACGTGGTTCAATGAGGAAAGGAGGGGCGGAAAGTACTATAGACTGGCTATCCAGCCGCTTTGTAGGTCGAAAAGGGAAAAAGGGGGTAACCCAATACACACATCTGTAAGGAACCGATCTCTTTCTTGAAAAGGGAAAGAAACTGGGGGGTCAGGTAGTTTGTGCATGACTAGATTTGCCGCCCTCACATAGGAAGAAGGTTCAAAGAGAACAAATATGGGACCACCGCATATATGTTGCTTGGCTACATACTCTGCATCACCCATTTATACGTGTGGACGCACATGGTGCTGGCATGTCCCATGCAGCTATTTTGTTGTTGTTAATCTCAGAATTAACTACTGATCTGTTTTAAAAGAATTTCTCTGTTAATATGAATCAATGCAACCATTTTAGAAATGCTACTGTCCTGTACTTTGTTTTCCATCAAGATAAGGTAGATGCTTCTTTTTGTGGCCGCATGTTTCATCCTCCTTTATTGGCCAGTAATTGTTTTCTTTTTTACATCTTAAAACAGGGATATCTATTCAACTTGTTGCTATAGAAAACTTAAATGTCACACCGGCAACTTTGCTTGATTTCAGTGCAACTGCACAAAACTTGATTGGATTTCCTATTCGTGTTGGTAGATTCATATTTTATGTTGGTCGTATCATGAAAGGTCAGTACATGCCTTCATCCACATGATTTTACAGTGCGCTTTGAGATGTTGTGCTACTTGTATTGGTACTGTTTTAAATAAATGATGAATTGAAGCTATTGTATTGCTGTCTTTTCCCATTAAGTAGTGAACAAAAATGGGACCAACCCAGACATGATGCTTGTTGCTTTGTTACAACAAATTCAGCATCACCCCCTTTATAAGCCAGTAATTGATGCCACTCTCAGAATTAACTACTGAATCTTATTTCAAAACTGCAACACTTGTTAGGGATTGGCGGGATTACCATTTTTGTGGCCGCATGTTTCATCCTCCTTTATTAGCCAGTAATTGATTCATTTTTTGCCTCTGTTTATACAGGGATATCTATTCAACTTGTTGCTATTGCGACATTTTGCTTCGCTACGTGAAACACTTTGCTTGATTTCAGTGCAACTGCACAAAACGAGATTGGATTTCCTATTCGTGTTGGCAGATTCGTATTTTATCGTTGTCGGTCTCATGAAAGGTCAGTACAGGCCTTCGTCCACATGATTGTGCAGTGTGCTTTGAGATGTTGTGCTACTTGTATTGGTACTGTTTTAAATAAATGTTGAATTGAAGCTATTGTATTGCTGTCTTTTCCCATTAAGTAGTGAACAAAAATGGAACCAACCCAGACATGATGCTTCTTGATTTGTTACAACAAACTCTGCATCACCCCCTTTATAAGTAGATGGAAGCACATTTTGTTGTTGCGCCCACTCTACCCTGGAACTGAATCTTAGTTCAAAACTGCAAACACTTGTTAGGGATCGGTAGGAGTACCATTTCTATTAGGGATCGGCCGGAGTACATGTTTAAGAAATGTATTGTTCAGATAATGTCTCTATTATTATATATCAGTTACAGACTTACAGTGTTTTACAAATGGTACTATCCTGCTTTGTAGTTCTTTCTACATGTTTAACCAAGGTATTGTTAAGATAATGTCACTACTAGGGAAAAGCCTATACACAGAATCTTACAACTAGCGCTGTACAAAATCAAACGCTACTGCTACTTAGTAGCAGCGCGCGTAAATAAACCGCGCTACTGCTATGATTTTTGCAGTAGCGCGTACTAGCGAAAAGCACTGCTGCTATGTTTGAACAGGGCGCGCATGGCTAGCCCAACCTAGCAGTGGCGCGTATACTGGCCCAGCACTACTGCTACTCTCCTTAGCTATAGCGCGCTTACGTGTAAGGCGCTGCTGCTACCGGAAATAAAATAAAGTGAAAAACAAGTAGGAAAGTAAATGAAAATGAAATAAATAGAAAAAGGAGAAAGGAAAAAAATAAAATGTAAAAAAATAAAAGAAAAAAGGGAGAAAAGGAGAAAGGAATAGCAGTAGCGGGTTTCAGGAAACGCGCTATAGCTAACTTAGCTATAGTGCGTTTTCGGAAATGCGCTACCGTTACGTTTCACTTAAACAGCGGTTTCCTCCCGCCCCCAGGCCACCACGTCTTCCCCAAATCCCTCGGCTTCGCTGCCGTCTCCCCAATTCGCCGTCGCCCCACTTCGCCCCAGGTTAATTAGGTTAGTAGTGCCGCTAGTAGTAGTGGTAGAGTAGGTTAATTAGGTGATGTTAAATGAATAACCTAAATGAATGAAATTAGTAGTTAACTGAAATTTTTTCCTTTCATCATTATAGAGCACTAAAGTTAACTGAATTTTGTTCTATTAGTAGTTAAATGAATTTTATTCTACACTTTGTTTTTGAATTAGCTTGTGAAATTTGGACATGTGGTTGCTCGTGTATATTTGGACATGTGTTGCGGTGTCGAAGAGGGATATTTGAACACTGTTTCCAGGGAATGATGCTGAGTGGCCTATGTATTGCCGGAATGTTGATTCATTTCTGTTCTGGCAAATTTCAGGTTCTCGATTTGTCCACTTTTTAGCAAAGGTCATGCCGAAATTTTCCGTGAATTTCAGCATGACTTGTGCTACAAACTAGGACATATCGAGTGCCCGTGATTTGCCGCACAAGGAAGGAGTCAACATTCCTACAAAACAATAGGCCATTTTTATGTCATTATTCATTTTATTAGGTCTAGAATTAATTGACTAGATTTAATCATAGGAAACATGGCTAGCAACGATGAAGGATAGGGTTCTGGTGATTGCGACGACGCCTACCGGGCGGCAGACGGATTTTTTAGCCTTACCGACGATCAACCGATGTTATTGCTAGGCCCACCGGTGGCATCAGGGACTAAGACCGACATGCAGACCGGTGCTGAGACTGAGACCGGCGCTCAGACTCAGACCAGCATCGAGACCGATGCTGAGACTGAGACTGGCGTTGCCTCGGGGAGCGGAGCCGGTGTAGAACCAAAAGCAAAGAGGCAACGGGATCCTAACAAACTCAGGACTACTAGAGTGGTGGTCACGGAGGTGGACGACGGCAATTTTGAGCCAACGGCGCCCGGGGAAGCGCGTCGATGCTACGGCAATCAAATAGGCTGCATCGTACAGACAACCGCCACCATTAACGATGAGAAACTACAGAAGATAGAAAATATGAGGAGCTCCCTCCTAAAGAAGTTTCACCAGATATTCTTGTTCCTGGGCCGGAATGAGAAGGATTATAAAGATCCGGATGAGGACCCGGCAATGAAGAAGATAAACAAACATGCCATGACCAAGTTTAGCGACGCGTTGGCCGCCTGGAAAAATCGAGTGAAAGCAAGGATCATCGACAAGAAGGAACCCTACTCCGAGATTGTAAAGGATAATCCGACAATCATGGAAGAGTAGTTTCAAATATTCAAGGAGGCTTGCGAGGCCGAAGATGCCAAAAAAAGTCTAAGTACATGAAGGGGCTTCAAGAGAGGAACTTTGGGAGCCACCACCTCGGAAGCCGTGGTTACGGCGGAAAGAGGTCCAAATGGGCCAAGGGGGACGTGGAAGCCGCGAGTCTGGGCATCCCAGACCCCTTGGCGGAGTTCACCGTCCCGCAGGAGCATGACGTCCTCAGGGCCCGGCACCGTTGGGACCCAGTGAAGAAGGTTTACGAGACAACACCGGTCATTACGGAATTCATGAGACTACTGGTAATTTTAGTTTCTGATCAATTCGACTGCACACGTTAGTCATATTTGTAAACGATCCTTGTGCCTTTTGCAGAGAGAGCAGCACAGGATTGCGGCCGAAAGCGACTCGCCGTCTGAGGCATTGGCGAGGCCCAAGTGGGACACTCCATTCAACCGGGCGTTGAACATATTAAAACAACAACCAGTGGATACTCGACCGTCGTATGGACGCGTGCACGGTGTCGGAGATGGCGCCACGTGGAAGAAGTACTACTGTGAGACCACGGAGGAGAGAAAGGAAAGACTGAGGTTAAATGAAGAAAACATCGACAAGAGGGTTGAGATTGCGGTTGAGAAGAAATCAACGCAGACAGTCGCAACAGCGGTAGCTGCCGCAAAACAGGTGGCTGTAGATATTTCTACTACCTTGGTTCTGGCCGTTTTCAATTGGACCAGGCAAAATCCAGAAAAAAAATGCAGCGGACTTTCCCCTTGCTGACTTCTTGGCGGGAGCAGCTCCACTAGCGTTGCACCAGCACCTGTAGCTGCACCTGCTCCTGCACCGGCTCCCGCACTGGACGTGTTAGGCGGTGCTTCGTCTTTGGCTGAGCTCGACGCCCTCACGGTATTTGTCACACCGGCCCCCTTCAATATAAATGTATAATCTCCCGTTTTCATTGCCTTTCGGATGTCTCACATCGCAGACTTTTCTTTGCAGGCCGACGAAACCCCTTGCACCATATTGTACACCATCGGCGACCAGAAGGTGGACGTGGGGAAGGCGACGATAATGGAGCCGAAGGAACCATTGTTCCACAGCCGACCGATCCCCCCAAACGTCTTCAAGGTTTCCGTGGCCAGTGTCAAACCGGGCCACGAGAATTTGCCTCCTCCAGTACTACTGGGGGATGACGACGAGACACCGCGGCAGCTTGGTGATTGTTGCAATGCTGGGTGGGTCCTGTTGTGGCCAAAGAGTCTGCTTCGTTTGGAGGCGGCCGGGAGCACACCCACGAGCATGCAGCCTCAGCAAGGTATGAACATCAACACCCCACCTACCCAATTAGCGTCGGGTGTCGGGTTGGGTGATAACGGACGGGGTAAGGAGGAGGCTCCATTAGTCGCTGATGACGTCGCCATGGATGAGGATGAGGACGACGATAGCGCTGCTGAACAGTATGTCTATACTGGCGCCTCCTCAAGGTTTGAGCGTCATGAGTCGGTGCCTGAACTGCCGTCTCAACGTATTATGGACGACCCTTCGGTAGTAAAGAAGTTTAGGAAGAGAGCGAGGAAAGGCAAAAAAGCTGTTTCTATGATCCAGCCGCCTCAGCAGCCTCGGCTTTAGGACCGTATAGATATCCCCGATGCGGATAAATGGCATATGCCCGGTCAACCAATCCTACCTGCAACAGCGTTACGGGCTAGATTTGGCGATCTAAAGAGACTTCATGACGATGTGCTGCGGGTAGAGAAAGACCTCATCGCATCGAAAGATCCAGGATACCCACTCTACGTGGTTAACGTTCCGCGGCAAATGTCGTACGTCGACAGCTTCCCCGCGGATAAGTTCTTCCTGCGATTTGATTACATATTCGACATGTTTCACGTGAAGAAGCTGGATCTTACGTTTGTCTGCCTTTATGCCTTGCACATGAACACCATCGGGGTTGAGCAGATATCTCATATCTGTGTCGCTGACCCGTACTACATGCACGAGGGCTTCTTGGGAGTCTGCACAAAGCACCGTGAATACGCGAGGGATAACATCGCCAGTTTCATGCTCGCCAATAAGGACAAGGGGGCGATTCTCGTGCCTTATCATCCCGTGTAATTCATCCGCGCTGCTATCCTTCCTTCGATTTCAATCATTCATTTGCACGGTGGAGGCTAATTAATTTGAGGACTTATTTTGCGCAGTGGCGGGCGCGCCGTCCTCATCATCCTCTACCCCCGATTCTCCCACGCTCTTTACTTGGACTCGTCGAAGAACATTCACAAAAAAGATTACACCCACATCAAGGATGTTCTCGACAGTGCTATGTCTTACTACCAATCAATGGGTGGAGAGGTCAGGGACAAGAAGATAAGGGGCGGCAGGGTCGCCTTCGGCCATAAGACCGACTTCTGCTGCATCCAGCAATCGAACGATTCTCTTAATGATGGATTCTATGTCCTACACCACATGCTGGAGTACAGACGGGATCACCAGAACCTTCGCATGGCACCTTCTTCCGGCGATGCCCATATTCTGCAATGGGCAAATGACATAGGAGATATCGAGGATCATCGACTTCGAGCTGAGTTCTATAACATCCAGCGTGAACTTGCCCAAATCATCATGAAGGAGGTCGTCGGAAAAACAGGGATGTTCTACGGAGAAGGACAAATGTCACGGGAAGACGTCCGAACATGGATAGCCTCTCAGCGTCTCGACCTGAAGCCTTTCACTAGGCTCGGGGACTATCTCCCTGACTTGGATGGATGGAACGACATGTTGGAGTGATTGTCGATATATGACAATGTGTCCGTTTAGTCCATACTTTCTGTATGACATAACTTTGAGTTATGCACGGTGAAACTTTATTTGTGATGTAGTTAAACCTTCCTCCTCCTCGACTAGCGAAAATCACTCTAGTTAGGGCATTTTGGGGTACGATGAACTTTGTTATTTATGCTTATGATATGTTGTTTCTATTTTTGCCAAGTCTGTCTCTTTCTGTTTCTCAACTATATATGTTGCATATCATCGACTCATGCGATGATGCAGGTGCATAGATCATAGATGGAGAAGACGTGCTACGCCAGGAGTATATATACGACAAGTGGCCGGAGTGTCAGGCCGCCCAGGTGTACCGGTTTCCGATTTCCGAGCGACATGCAGTAGTTAGTTTAGGTTCACGCTAATGCGAGAGAGGGATACGAACTCATGTTCTCAAAGTGATAGCTCTTCTCGCGTATATCATTGTTTAGATGGATGACAATGTATTTGCAAGTAATCGAGACTTGTATCGCTATTTTCGAGATGATGACGAGAGACCACTTTGTGTTGGATGATGATTATGATGATGACATGATTTGATGAGACTAATTGTATGTATATGCTATGATTACATTTGTTTGTGTATGATATGCTAAAGATTATTGTATAAAGCCTATTCAAATACAAAACAAATATGCAGGAAAGAAACTAATAAGTAAACTAGTAGTAGCGATGGGGGAAATTTAGCAGTAGCACCTCCTTACCAGTAGCGCGTCCCAGCAAACAGCGCTGCAGATAATATCAGTAGCGCCCTTTCCCAAAGAGCGCTACAGCTATTCATGTATAGCAGTAGCTTGGGACAACAGGCGCTACTGCTATACGTTAGCTGTAGCGCCTTATTAGTAGCGTCGGCACCCGCGCTACTGAGAGGCCCAAAACCCTCGCTGTTGCTAGTCTTTTCCCTAGTAGCGTGTCTCTGTTAAAATGAATCAGTCGCATTGTTTTAGGAATGATACTTTTCTGCTTTTTCGTTCTTTATACATCTTGAAACAAGGCATTGTTAAGATAATGTCTCAGTTAATATGAATGAATCACACTGATTGAGAATTGCTACTCTCCCGCTTTGTTTCCCATTATGATAAGGTAGATCAGTAGATGTTTTTATTCTGGGAGTACAAGTCATCAACCGTTATTTCTTAGTAATTGTTTCCCTTATACCTTTTGTTGCTTACAGGGATATCAAAATTAAAGCTCGGTTTTATTCCGACTTTGATTTTAGTTCAACTGCACAAAAGGATCCAATGTGTCCAAGGCAAACTGCTGCATTACTGGGTCCAGTTGGTTGTTCCACTTTGCAGAAAGAAGCAGTTATTGTTTGCACTACATTACAGAAGGAATGACTGAGAAGCTTTACAGAATATTAGGCCTTCCACTATGTAGGCCAAAAGAGGTGCCAATTTCACCTTTTCTTAGTTTGGCACCGAATCCCTCCATTGCTACAGTCGGTGCCATAAATATTAGACACCGGTGACATGACTAGTCTGCAGAGACCATTGGCAATTTAACAACACGTGGAGTGCCCTGGGCAAGAAGTGCCCAAACAAGTACAAGAAGCGATAGGACTCCATGGTCATAGGCATTACACATTTTGAATGGGAAAAGCTTGTCAAAGTTTAATCATTGATGCTAGCAAGAAGCAACAGGACTCCACGATCATAGGCATTACATATTTTGAATGGGAAAAGCTTGTCAAAGTTTAATCATTGATGTTAGCAAGAAGACGTTAGTTTAATATATTGGAATTGGAAAACCTTGTCAAAATTTGCTCATTGATGTTAGCCAGAAGACATGCATTTGATATTTTTGAGTGGGACGCCCTTGCTATGAGCAGCGTCGAGTGTTTTTTCCTATTCCTGTGTTCAGTTTAGAAGTAAATAGTTACTCTGCTGAGATATTCCTATGTTAAGAGTTTGTTCTGAATATTGTCTATGTAATGCCAGGCCTTGTGTTTGATTGCAAAGATGAGCTTGGAATGTTGTGGCATGCAGCATCACGAGCTGTTCACCGTGCCTCCTGAGAATAATGCTTCATATTGTTTTGCATGTCAATCTAATGCCAGTGATTTGCTTGTTAAGAAGATCATCCTCTTCTGTTGTTTCCGTGCTTAAGAAGTTCATCGTCTGATGTTTCATTCATAGCCTATACGACAAGTCGGGTAGGTTAGACGTGAAACCATATGATCTTCCGACCAACTCATGATATTAGGCCGTGATTGGATCGTCGTTTTCCAACCAAAACCGCTTGTAAAACTGACGCTTGTAAATTAAAGCAGATGGTCTCGGGCGAAGGCGCTTGGTTGGTCGATTTCGACTAGTAAAATATCAGAAGTACTTGACACACGATAAAAACGTTGAACGACACTCGGACGATTGCTAATCCAGCCGTTAGCTGCTGTTTCAGCCTTGCCCATGGATGGCATGACACGCACGTCATGCATGTATCGTCTGGTAATGTCATCCATATAGCAGTGCTCGTAAAATATACAATGGTCTCTCAAATTACACGCGTAACCCGCCGGTTTTACTTACAGACCTCGGGCCCTCGGTTTCATTACGCCTGTATTTTATGCGTTGTTTTCGATGACGAGTAAATTACACTTGTATGTTAATACAGGTTTGAAATAAACCAGAGCTCCCAAGCACGGCCTTACCGTTTCATGCCGTCTCAGTTTCTCGAAGCTGCTCATAGTTGTCCGATGATCCTAGCTTCCTGAATGAGTAGCGGGCGCTGTATCAGACCATCCGTAGGGCCCGCGAGGCCCTCTCCATTGTCCTTCGAGTTGTTGCGCTCACTGTGGCATTGAGCATTGTTAACATCGTCACCGAACATGAGGATTCAGGAGATGACTTTATTTTGACTGGATGACACTAGCGATCCACTAGGGCCATAGCCGTACGTACGCAACTGCCTCCTTATTATGTACAACTATTTTTTTGCTTTCTCTTGGTTTCCTGACATCACGGTCCCACACCATTGTCAACCTATGTAGTCAATATAAACGAGAGAATTGCACAAGGTGCGGCCGACAGCTGGGACCAAGCAGCTCGAGCAGTATTTGTGTTTTTGAGGCGTGAGCACTGCAGAGTTTTTCTTGGCAATGGTTTCGTTGTTGTTCAGAAGAGAGCAGGGTATTAACTGGGCGGGCTGTGGCCCATCTAGCCCAGGCCAGATATCCAGCATAGATACTAATTTTTTCAAGATGAAAATGGCTAGCCCAGCTATACGTCTTTTTGAGGAATACCCAGGCAAGGTCAACTTGTTATTCTCCGCCCCACTGGGCTGCAAATCTTTCCTAGGAGGGATGCATTAGGCTTAACAGGAAAATGGGCTTTAAAAAATAATAAATGGGATGTAATTATAAAAACTGGGCAGTAACTATAAAAAATGCACCAAACACGAAATTAGTTTATAAAATATTATTTATAGATTTTGAAAATCTTAAATTTTCATTATTGCGCGCGCAATGTTTCGTTGGATTTTTACGTAATACAAATTTATATTTAATCTGACTAGAAATTTCGGGATAAAAATATTTCGGAGCCCATCAAAATGTGGGAAATTTTATTGAATTCTTTCTTCAACGGTTGGTTGAAATTATTAATCATTGTCCTAGCTAGAAAATGGGTTGTACTGTTAACAAACTGTAAATGGGCTGTTGTAAATTCCATTAGAATTCCAAAATGGGTTGTACATTCTTACAAAATGCAAATGGGCTATAAGTTCTCTGCCACACACTTGTGGGCCTACTAAGTGATGCGTCCCCTAAAAAAATAAGTTGACGCGTATGCAAGGCTTTGCCAACTTATT
Organism: Triticum urartu; assembly: GCF_056163025.1. NCBI lineage: Eukaryota > Viridiplantae > Streptophyta > Magnoliopsida > Poales > Poaceae > Triticum > Triticum urartu. The sequence continues at coordinate 560,286,079 of NC_141876.1, forward strand.
ATAGTCAACACACGGTTCTAGCTATCCAGCGGATGCCATGCTTCTTCTTCAATCTCGGATATTCTTAGCTT